>NW_028125709.1:0-309487 GCF_965194825.1 Balaenoptera physalus | reverse complement strand
CAATCCTGCACTCCAGCAATATTTACCATAGGCAACACTTGGAAGCAACGAAAATGTCCACCAACAGAGGAATCCACCAAGAAGAAGTGGTCCATGTACACAATGGAATATTAGCCATGGAAAACATTGAAGCACTGCTCTTTGAGGCACCATACATGAGCCTGGAGATAATCACAAAACATAAAGTAGGTCGGAAAGCAAAAGACCTATATCCTATATTATCACTTATGGCATTATCTAATGACTGACACAGATGAACATATTTCCAAAGAGAAAGACACTCACAGGCTTAGAAAACAAGCTATGCTCATCTAAAAGGAAAGGAGGGGGGAAATTGAGAAATGAAGATTAGAGTTACTATACATATACAAATACATATTATATACATGTATCAAAAAGACTGAACATATAACAAGGGAGGTCGACGGAACACTGTAATATTTTACATGGGAAGAGGATCTGTACATTAATAGACATACATAATGTACAAATGAACCAGATTGTGTACACCTAGGACAAACAATATTCTAAACTTTACCCAGATTAAAAAAATTTTGAAAACCAAGAAGAAGTAATGAGACAAAAACATATGGGGATTTCTCCTGGCAAATTCCATTCTAATTTACAACCTTGGACAATGACTTCCAGAAAGGCTCTGCTGCCCTAGTACCCAGATTGGGGAATGGAGAAATGCTACCTCCTTGTGGCCGTTTCCCACAACAGCAGCTTTGAACCCACTGCAAAAGGTCACTATATTTTCGCCAACTTGCAGTTCTGTAAATGGCACCTGCCCTCCAGACAATTTCTGGGGTCAAAAATCGACCAAAAACTTCAGTTGAGGGCAACCTTCGAAGAAGAGAATTTCGAGAGCTATATTGTACTCACGGTTTATTCTTTTAAGAGAAAACAAAAAGGCATAGGAAAATGATGAATTTTAAAAATTTTAATGATATGCATACCCATATTACAAAAACCTATCAGCTCACAGCAGTCAGAATGGCCATTAGGAATAATGCTGCAAAAAATAAACGGTGAAGGGAGTGCGGAGAAATGTGTACCCTCGGTTGTAAGGGGGGGCATGTAAAGAGCCACTAATGAAAACACAATGTAGGTGCTTTGAAAAGGGAAACATTGAGCTACCAGTCAATCAATCACAATCACTTCTTGGCCTATCACCTGAGAAAATGAGAATCAAAAAGTGACAGGCTGGCAAACCTGTACGCCAGCAAGATTTACCATAGCCAGCCCTTGGAAGCAATGAAAATGTCCATCAACCGAGGAATGCACCAAGAAGAAGTGGTCCACGTACACAATGGAATATTACTCTAATAATAAATATAAATTAAATTTAAATAGAAGCAGAAGCAAGGAGACATCAACATTTGTGGGTTTATCCGGGCACATTGCACTCTAATTTATAACCGAAGAACACCACTGGCCGGTAGGTCTGTTTCCCTAGTACCAGCAAGGGGAACGTAGAAAGGCTGCCGCTCTTCGGCCGATACCTGCAAAAGCAGGTTTAAAGCCTGAGCTAATGGTCACTTCATATGAACAAGTACTGCAGGGCTGTAAATGAAACCTGCCCTCAAAATGTCTTGAGGGAGATAATGGCCAAAATATTTCAAATGGTGACAGATACTTTAAGAAAACACTTTGAAGAAATAAGCTCTAATCACAGCTGGAAAAATAAAAAGGACATGTCTTAAAGCTCAATTTCTACGCATTATGAGACACATGCAAATTCAACCACAAAGAGGTATCAGCTCACACCACTCAGAATAACCATCAGCAAAAACTACAAAGAATAAATGCTGAAGGTGCTGGGAAGAAATACATACCCTCCACTTTAAGTGGGACGTAACCTGGAAAGAGCCAGTAAGGAGAACAGAATAGAGGTGCCTTTAAAAGGTAAACATTGAGCTACCATATGATCCAGCAGACCTATTCCTGGACCTATAAACTAAGAAGACAGAATTGGAAGGAGACAGGCACGCAAATCGGCATTGCATAGTGTTACAATAGCCAAGATATGGAAGTAACCAAAAAGTCCACCGACAGATGGGTGGACAAAGAAGAACTTCTACCTGTACAGATGGAATATGAGCTAGTGAAAAAATGAAACAATGCCATTTGCAGCACTATAGATGAGTCTAGAAGTAATCACGCAACTTGGAGTAAGTGAGAAAGCGAAAGACACATATCCTATCATATCACATATAGGGGTTACCTAAAAAATGATACAGACAAAGATATTTCCACAGAGAAACACTATCACAGAATCAATAAAAAAACTTATGGTTCACCAAATAGTAAGGTGTGAGGATTGGATACATTATCATATTGAGGTTAACAGAGAGATACAAACACATGTGAAATATATAATCACCAAAGACCTACGCAATACCAAGAGAAGACTACTCAACATTGTGTCATAACCTACATGGGAAAAGGATCCGAAGAAGAATATTTATATGTAAATGTGTGAAAGAACCACATCTTGCACACCTAGAACAAACAAAACATTGTAATCAAGTTTGCTGTGATAAAAAATAAAAATTAAGTTAAAAATACCAACAAGAAGTAATGAGACATAAACGTAAAGGGCTTTTTCCTCGCACATTCCATTCTAATTTACAACCTAGAACACCACTTCCAGTAAGGCTCTGTTGCCCTAGTAACCAGATTTGGTAAAGGAGAAATGCTGCCGCCTTTTGGCCAATTCCCGCAAGAGCAGCTTTTAACCCACAGCTAACGGTCACTTGCCATTCAAAATGACTCAAGCCTGTAAAGGACACCTGCCCTCAAAATTGTGCTGAGGTAGGGAATGGATAAAGAAAATTCAAAACAGGCAGAATTTTCAAGAAGTTACTATGAAGAGGCAAGTTTTACTCACTCTCTTTTTAAAGAAAGGAAAATGGATAAAAGCTCAGCCTCAGGAAATATTACACTCATGGAATCGAATCTACAAAAAGTTTTCAACTCACACCAGTCGACTGACCATTGGAAAAAAGTCTACAAACAATAAATGCAGAAGAGGTTTTAGAGAACTGTGTACCCTCTAGCTGCTGGTGAGATGTAAAAGGGTTAAACGCTAATAATGAGAACAGAAAGGAGCTGCGTTTAAAAGGAAAAATTGAGGTACCATTCAATCCAGCAGGCGCACCAATGGGCCTCTCACCTGAGAAGACCAGAATGAAGAAGACCCAGGCTGCAAAAGCTGCACTTCAGCCTTATTCACAATAGACAAGACAGTGAAGCAACCAAAATGTCCATCAACAGATGAAAGGATAAAGAAGAAGTGGTCCATGTACACAATGAATACTAGCCATGGAAAACAATGAAACACTGCTCTTTGAGGCACCATAGATGATCTTGGAGATAATCACAGAACATGAGGTAAGTCGGAAAGCAAAAGTCCTATATCCTATGATATCACTTACAGGCGTTATCTAATAACTGACACAAATGAACATATTTCCACAGAGAAAGTCAATCACAGACTTATTAAAAAAAACTATGCTTATCTAAAAGGAAAGGTGGGGGGAATGGATAAATGAAGATTAGCGTTACCATATGTATACAAATACATATTATCTATATATATCAAAAAGACAGACCATATAGCAAAGAAGGTTTACGGAACACTCTGTAATAATTTACACGGGAAGAGAATCTCTACATAAATAGGCATATAGGATATGTAGATGAACCAGAGTGTGTACACCTTGGACAAGCAACATTCTAACCATTACCCCAATTGAAAAAATTAAAACAAAGAACTAGGAGTAATGAGACATAAACTTATGGGGGGTTTTCCTGGCACATTCCATTCAAATTTACAACCTAGGCAAACGACTTCCAGAACGGCTCTGCTGCCCTAGTACCCAGATTTGGGAATGGAGAAATGCTGCATCCTTGTGGCCGTTTTCCACAAGAGCAGCTTCAAAGCAACTTCAAAAGGTCACTAAATATTCACCAATTGCAGTCCTGTAAATGACACCTGCCCTCCAAAAAATACTGAGGTCGAAAATCGACCAAAAAATTCTAGAGTGAAACCTTTCAAAAAGAATATTTGAAGAGGTATATTATACTAACACTTTTTTTCTTTTTTCTTTTAACAGAAAAGATAAAGCCGTGGAGAAATGGTGAATTGTAGGAATTTTTACAGACATGTAAACCCAAATTACAAACACCTGTCAGCTCACACCAGTCAGAATGGCCATCAACAAAAATGATGCAAACAATAAATGCTGACGTGATTGTGGAGAAATGCGTACCATCGATTCTAAGGGGGACGTGGTAAGAGCCACTAATGAAAGAAAAATTGAGGTGCCTTGAAAAGGTAAACGTTGAGCTACCATACCAGTCAATCAATCATACCCACTGCTGGGTCTATCACCTGAGAAAATGATACTCAAAAATCACAGGCTGGCAATCCTGCACTCCAGCAATATTTACCATAGGCAACACTTGGAGGCAACGAAAATGTCCATCAACAGAGGAATGCACCAAGAAGAAGTGGTCCATGTACACAATGGAATATTAGCCATGGAAAACATTGAAGCACTGCTCTTTGAGGCACCATACATGAGCCTGGAGATAATTACAAAACATGTAGTAGGTCGGAAAGCAAAAGACCTATATCCTATATTATCACTTATGGCATTATCTAATAACTGACACAGATGAACATATTTCCAAAGAGAAAGACACTCACAGGCTTAGAAAACAAACTATGCTCATCTAAAAGGAAAGGAGGGGGGAAATTGAGAAATGAAGATTAGAGTTACTATACATATACAAAAACATATTATATACATGTATCAAAAAGACCGAACATATAACAAGGGAGGTCGACGGAACACTGTAATATTTTACATGGGAAGAGGATCTGTACATTAATAGACATACATAATGTACAAATGAACCAGATTGTGTACACCTAGGACAAACAATATTCTAAACTTTACCCAGATTAAAAAAATTTTGAAAACCAAGAAGAAGTAATGAGACAAAAACATATGGGGATTTCTCGTGGCAAATTCCATTCTAATTTACAACCTCGGACAATGACTTCCAGAAAGGCTCTGCTGCCCTAGTACCCAGATTGGGGAATGGAGAAATGCTACCTCCTTGTGGCCGTTTCCCACAACAGCAGCTTTGAACCCACTGCAAAAGGTCACTATATTTTCGCCAACTTGCAGTTCTGTAAATGGCACCTGCCCTCCAGAAAATTTCTGGGGTCAAAAATCGACCAAAAACTTCAGTTGAGGGCAACCTTCGAAGAAGAGAATTTCGAGAGCTATATTGTACTCACGGTTTTTTCTTTTAAGAGAAAACAAAAAGGCATAGGAAAATGATGAATTTTAAAAATTTTAATGATATGCATACCCATATTACAAAAACCTATCAGCTCACAGCAGTCAGAATGGCCATTAGGAATAATGCTGCAAAAAATAAACGGTGAAGGGAGTGCGGAGAAATGTGTACCCTCGGTTGTAAGGGGGGGCATGTAAAGAGCCACTAATGAAAACACAATGTAGGTGCTTTGAAAAGGGAAACATTGAGCTACCAGTCAATCAATCACAATCACTTCTTGGCCTATCACCTGAGAAAATGAGAATCAAAAAGTGACAGGCTGGCAAACCTGTACGCCAGCAAGATTTACCATAGCCAGCACTTGGAAGCAATGAAAATGTCCATCAACCGAGGAATGCACCAAGAAGAAGTGGTCCACGTACACAATGGAATATTACTCTAATAATAAATATAAATTAAATTTAAAAACAAACAGAAGCAAGGAGACATCAACATTTGTGGGTTTATCCGGGCACATTGCACTCTAATTTATAACCGAAGAACACCACTGGCCGGTAGGTCTGTTTCCCTAGTACCAGCAAGGGGAACGTAGAAAGGCTGCAGCTCTTCGGCCGATACCTGCAAAAGCAGGTTTAAAGCCTGAGCTAATGGTCACTTCATATGAACAAGTACTGCAGGGCTGTAAATGAAACCTTCCCTCAAAATGTCTTGAGGGAGATAATGGCCAAAATATTTCAAATGGTGACACATACTTTAAGAAAACACTTTGAAGAAATAAGCTCTAATCACAGCTGGAAAAATAAAAAGGACATGTCTTAAAGCTCAATTTCTACGCATTATGAGACACATGCAAATTTAACCACAAAGAGGTGTCAGCTCACACCACTCAGAATAACCATCAGCAAAAACTACAAAGAATAAATGCTGAAGGTGCTGGGAAGAAATACATACCCTCCACTTTAAGTGGGACGTAACCTGGAAAAAGCCACTAAGGAGAACAGAATAGAGGTGCCTTTAAAAGGTAAACATTGAGCTACCATATGATCCAGCAGACCTATTCCTGGACCTATAAACTAAGAAGACAGAATTGGAAGGAGACAGGCACGCAAATCGGCATTGCATAGTGTTACAATAGCCAAGATATGGAAGTAACCAAAAAGTCCACCGACAGATGGGTGGACAAAGAAGAACTTCTACCTGTACAGATGGAATATGAGCTAGTGAAAAAATGAATCAAAGCCATTTGCAGCACTATAGATGAGTCTAGAAGTAATCACGCAACTTGGAGTAAGTGAGAAAGCGAAAGACACATATCCTATCATATCACATATAGGGGTTACCTAAAAAATGATACAAAGATATTTCCACAGAGAAACACTATCATAGAATCAATAAAAAAACTTATGGTTCACCAAATAGTAAGGTGTGAGGATTGGATACATTACCATATTGAGGTTAACAGAGAGATACAAACACATGTGAAATATATAATCACCAAAGACCTACGCAATACCAAGAGAAGACTTCTCAACATTGTGTCATAACCTACATGGGAAAAGGATCCGAAGAAGAATATTTATATGTATATGTGTGAAAGAACCACATCTTGCACACCTAGAACAAACAAAACATTGTAATCAAGTTTGCTGTGATAAAAAATAAAAATTAAGTTAAAAATACCAACAAGAAGTAATGAGACATAAACTTAAAGGGCTTTTTCCTCGCACATTCCATTCTAATTTACAACCTAGAACACCACTTCCAGTAAGGCTCTGTTGCCCTAGTAACCAGATTTGGTAAAGGAGAAATGCTGCCACCTTGTGACCAATTCCCGCAAGAGCAGCTTTTAACCCACAGCTAATGGTCACTTGCCATTCAAAATGACTCAAGGCTGTAAAGGACAACTGCCCTCAAAATTGTGCTGAGGTAGGGAATGGATAAAGAAAATTCAAAACAGGCAGAATTTTCAAGAAGTTACTATGAAGAGGCAAGTTTTACTCACTCTCTTTTTAAAGAAAGGAAAATGGATAAAAGCTCAACCTCAGGAAGTATTAGACTCATGCAATCTAATCTACAAAAAGTTTTCAACTCACACCAGTCGACTGACCATTGGCAAAAAGTCTACAAACAATAAATGCAGAAGAGGTTTTAGAGAACTGTGTACCCTCTAGCTGCTGGTGAGATGTAAAAGGGTTAAACGCTAATAATGAGAACAGAAAGGAGCTGCGTTTAAAAGGAAAAATTGAGGTACCATTCAATCCAGCAGGCGCACCAATGGGCCTCTCACCTGAGAAGACCAGAATGAAGAAGACCCGGGCTGCAAAAGCTGCACTTCAGCCTTATTCACAATAGACAAGACAGTGAAGCAACCAAAATGTCCATCAACAGATGAAAGGATAAAGAAGAAGTGGTCCATGTACACAATGAATACTAGCCATGGAAAACAATGAAACACTGCTCTTTGAGGCACCATAGATGATCTTGGAGATAATCACAGAACATGAGGTAAGTCGGAAAGCAAAAGTCCTATATCCTATGATATCACTTATAGGCGTTATCTAATAACTGACACAAATGAACATATTTCCACAGAGAAAGTCAATCACAGACTTATTAAAAAAAACTATGCTTATCTAAAAGGAAAGGTGGGGGGAATGGATAAATGAAGATTAGCGTTACCATATGTATACAAATACATATTATATACATATATCAAAAAGACAGACCATATAGCAAAGAAGGTTTACGGAACACTCTGTAATAATTTACACGGGAAGAGAATCTCTACATAAATAGGCATATAGGATATGTAGATGAACCAGAGTGTGTACACCTTGGACAAGCAACATTCTAACCATTACCCCAATTGAAAAAATTAAAACAACAAACTAGGTGTAATGAGACATAAACTTATGGGGGGTTTTCCTGGCACATTCCATTCAAATTTACAACCTAGGCAAACGACTTCCAGAACGGCTCTGCTGCCCTAGTACCCAGATTTGGGAATGGAGAAATGCTGCATCCTTGTGGCCGTTTCCCACAACAGCAGCTTTAAAGCAACTTCAAAAGGTCACTAAATATTCACCAATTGCAGTTCTGTAAATGACACCTGCCCTCCAAAAAATACTGAGGTCGAAAATCGACCAAAAAATTCTAGAGTGCAACCTTTCAAAAAGAATATTTGAAGAGGTATATCATACTAACACTTTTTTTCTTTTTTCTTTTAACAAAAAAGATAAAGCCGTGGAGAAATGATGAATTGTAGGAATTTTTACAGACATGTAAACCCAAATTACAAAAACCTGTCAGCTCACACCAGTCAGAATGGCCATCAACAAAAATGCTGCAAACAATAAATGCTGACATGATTGTGGAGAAATGCGTACCATCGATTCTAAGGGGGACGTGGTAATAGCCACTAATGAAAGAAAAATTGAGGTGCCTTGAAAAGGTAAACGTTGAGCTACCATACCAGTCAATCAATCATACCCACTGCTGGGTCTATCACCTGAGAAAATGAAAGTCAAAAATCACAGGCTGGCAATTCTGCACTCCAGCAATATTTACCATAGGCAACAATTGGAAGCAACGAAAATGTCCATCAACAGAGGAATGCACCAAGAAGAAGTGGTCCATGTACACAATGGAATATTAGCCATGGAAAACATTGAAGCACTGCTCTTTGAGGCACCATACATGAGCCTGGAGATAATCACAAAACATGTAGTAGGTCGGAAAGCAAAAGACTTATATCCTATATTATCACTTATGGCATTATCTAATAACTGACACAGATGAACATATTTCCAAAGAGAAAGACACTCACAGGCTTAGAAAACAAACTATGCTCATCTAAAAGGAAAGGAGGGGGGAAATTGAGAAATGAAGATTAGAGTTACTATACATATACAAATACATATTATATACATGTATCAAAAAGATTGAACATATAACAAGGGAGGTCGACGGAACACTGTAATATTTTACATGGGAAGAGGATCTGTACATTAATAGACATACATAATGTACAAATGAACCAGATTGTGTACACCTAGGACAAACAATATTCTAAAGTTTACCCAGATTAAAAAAATTTTGAAAACCAAGAAGAAGTAATGAGACAAAAACATATGGGGATTTCTCCTGGCAAATTCCATTCTAATTTACAACCTTGGACAATGACTTCCAGAAAGGCTCTGCTGCCCTAGTACCCAGATTGGGGAATGGAGAAATGCTACCTCCTTGTGGCCGTTTCCCACAACAGCAGCTTTGAACCCACTGCAAAAGGTCACTATATTTTCGCCAACTTGCAGTTCTGTAAATGGCACCTGCCCTCCAGAAAATTTCTGGGGTCAAAAATCGACCAAAAACTTCAGTTGAGGGCAACCTTCGAAGAAGAGAATTTCGAGAGCTATATTGTACTCACGGTTTTTTCTTTTAAGAGAAAACAAAAAGGCATAGGAAAATGATGAATTTTAAAAATTTTAATGATATGCATACCCATATTACAAAAACCTATCAGCTCACAGCAGTCAGAATGGCCATTAGGAATAATGCTGCAAAAAATAAACGGTGAAGGGAGTGCGGAGAAATGTGTACCCTCGGTTGTAAGGGGGGGCATGTAAAGAGCCACTAATGAAAACACAATGTAGGTGCTTTGAAAAGGGAAACATTGAGCTACCAGTCAATCAATCACAATCACTTCTTGGCCTACCACCTGAGAAAATGAGAATCAAAAAGTGACAGGCTGGCAAACCTGTACGCCAGCAAGATTTACCATAGCCAGCACTTGGAAGCAATGAAAATGTCCATCAACCGAGGAATGCACCAAGAAGAAGTGGTCCACGTACACAATGGAATATTACTCTAATAATAAATATAAATTAAATTTAAAAACAAGCAGAAGCAAGGAGACATCAACATTTGTGGGTTTATCCGGGCACATTGCACTCTAATTTATAACCGAAGAACACCACTGGCCGGTAGGTCTGTTTCCCTAGTACCAGCAAGGGGAACGTAGAAAGGCTGCCGCTCTTCGGCCGATACCTGCAAAAGCAGGTTTAAAGCCTGAGCTAATGGTCACTTCATATGAACAAGTACTGCAGGGCTGTAAATGAAACCTGCCCTAAAATGTCTTGAGGGAGATAATGGCCAAAATATTTCAAATGGTGACAGATACTTTAAGAAAACACTTTGAAGAAATAAGCTCTAATCACAGCTGGAAAAATAAAAAGGACATGTCTTAAAGCTCAATTTCTACGCATTATGAGACACATGCAAATTCAACCACAAAGAGGTATCAGCTCACACCACTCAGAATAACCATCAGCAAAAACTACAAAGAATAAATGCTGAAGGTGCTGGGAAGAAATACATACCCTCCACTTTAAGTGGGACGTAACCTGGAAAGAGCCAGTAAGGAGAACAGAATAGAGGTGCCTTTAAAAGGTAAACATTGAGCTACCATATGATCCAGCAGACCTATTCCTGGACCTATAAACTAAGAAGACAGAATTGGAAGGAGACAGGCACGCAAATCGGCATTGCATAGTGTTACAATAGCCAAGATATGGAAGTAACCAAAAAGTCCACCGACAGATGGGTGGACAAAGAAGAACTTCTACCTGTACAGATGGAATATGAGCTAGTGAAAAAATGAAACAATGCCATTTGCAGCACTATAGATGAGTCTAGAAGTAATCACGCAACTTGGAGTAAGTGAGAAAGCGAAAGACACATATCCTATCATATCACATATAGGGGTTACCTAAAAAATGATACAGACAAAGATATTTCCACAGAGAAACACTATCACAGAATCAATAAAAAAACTTATGGTTCACCAAATAGTAAGGTGTGAGGATTGGATACATTATCATATTGAGGTTAACAGAGAGATACAAACACATGTGAAATATATAATCACCAAAGACCTACGCAATACCAAGAGAAGACTACTCAACATTGTGTCATAACCTACATGGGAAAAGGATCCGAAGAAGAATATTTATATGTAAATGTGTGAAAGAACCACATCTTGCACACCTAGAACAAACAAAACATTGTAATCAAGTTTGCTGTGATAAAAAATAAAAATTAAGTTAAAAATACCAACAAGAAGTAATGAGACATAAACGTAAAGGGCTTTTTCCTCGCACATTCCATTCTAATTTACAACCTAGAACACCACTTCCAGTAAGGCTCTGTTGCCCTAGTAACCAGATTTGGTAAAGGAGAAATGCTGCCGCCTTTTGGCCAATTCCCGCAAGAGCAGCTTTTAACCCACAGCTAACGGTCACTTGCCATTCAAAATGACTCAAGCCTGTAAAGGACACCTGCCCTCAAAATTGTGCTGAGGTAGGGAATGGATAAAGAAAATTCAAAACAGGCAGAATTTTCAAGAAGTTACTATGAAGAGGCAAGTTTTACTCACTCTCTTTTTAAAGAAAGGAAAATGGATAAAAGCTCAGCCTCAGGAAATATTACACTCATGGAATCGAATCTACAAAAAGTTTTCAACTCACACCAGTCGACTGACCATTGGAAAAAAGTCTACAAACAATAAATGCAGAAGAGGTTTTAGAGAACTGTGTACCCTCTAGCTGCTGGTGAGATGTAAAAGGGTTAAACGCTAATAATGAGAACAGAAAGGAGCTGCGTTTAAAAGGAAAAATTGAGGTACCATTCAATCCAGCAGGCGCACCAATGGGCCTCTCACCTGAGAAGACCAGAATGAAGAAGACCCAGGCTGCAAAAGCTGCACTTCAGCCTTATTCACAATAGACAAGACAGTGAAGCAACCAAAATGTCCATCAACAGATGAAAGGATAAAGAAGAAGTGGTCCATGTACACAATGAATACTAGCCATGGAAAACAATGAAACACTGCTCTTTGAGGCACCATAGATGATCTTGGAGATAATCACAGAACATGAGGTAAGTCGGAAAGCAAAAGTCCTATATCCTATGATATCACTTACAGGCGTTATCTAATAACTGACACAAATGAACATATTTCCACAGAGAAAGTCAATCACAGACTTATTAAAAAAAACTATGCTTATCTAAAAGGAAAGGTGGGGGGAATGGATAAATGAAGATTAGCGTTACCATATGTATACAAATACATATTATCTATATATATCAAAAAGACAGACCATATAGCAAAGAAGGTTTACGGAACACTCTGTAATAATTTACACGGGAAGAGAATCTCTACATAAATAGGCATATAGGATATGTAGATGAACCAGAGTGTGTACACCTTGGACAAGCAACATTCTAACCATTACCCCAATTGAAAAAATTAAAACAAAGAACTAGGAGTAATGAGACATAAACTTATGGGGGGTTTTCCTGGCACATTCCATTCAAATTTACAACCTAGGCAAACGACTTCCAGAACGGCTCTGCTGCCCTAGTACCCAGATTTGGGAATGGAGAAATGCTGCATCCTTGTGGCCGTTTTCCACAAGAGCAGCTTCAAAGCAACTTCAAAAGGTCACTAAATATTCACCAATTGCAGTCCTGTAAATGACACCTGCCCTCCAAAAAATACTGAGGTCGAAAATCGACCAAAAAATTCTAGAGTGAAACCTTTCAAAAAGAATATTTGAAGAGGTATATTATACTAACACTTTTTTTCTTTTTTCTTTTAACAGAAAAGATAAAGCCGTGGAGAAATGGTGAATTGTAGGAATTTTTACAGACATGTAAACCCAAATTACAAACACCTGTCAGCTCACACCAGTCAGAATGGCCATCAACAAAAATGATGCAAACAATAAATGCTGACGTGATTGTGGAGAAATGCGTACCATCGATTCTAAGGGGGACGTGGTAAGAGCCACTAATGAAAGAAAAATTGAGGTGCCTTGAAAAGGTAAACGTTGAGCTACCATACCAGTCAATCAATCATACCCACTGCTGGGTCTATCACCTGAGAAAATGATACTCAAAAATCACAGGCTGGCAATCCTGCACTCCAGCAATATTTACCATAGGCAACACTTGGAGGCAACGAAAATGTCCATCAACAGAGGAATGCACCAAGAAGAAGTGGTCCATGTACACAATGGAATATTAGCCATGGAAAACATTGAAGCACTGCTCTTTGAGGCACCATACATGAGCCTGGAGATAATTACAAAACATGTAGTAGGTCGGAAAGCAAAAGACCTATATCCTATATTATCACTTATGGCATTATCTAATAACTGACACAGATGAACATATTTCCAAAGAGAAAGACACTCACAGGCTTAGAAAACAAACTATGCTCATCTAAAAGGAAAGGAGGGGGGAAATTGAGAAATGAAGATTAGAGTTACTATACATATACAAAAACATATTATATACATGTATCAAAAAGACCGAACATATAACAAGGGAGGTCGACGGAACACTGTAATATTTTACATGGGAAGAGGATCTGTACATTAATAGACATACATAATGTACAAATGAACCAGATTGTGTACACCTAGGACAAACAATATTCTAAACTTTACCCAGATTAAAAAAATTTTGAAAACCAAGAAGAAGTAATGAGACAAAAACATATGGGGATTTCTCGTGGCAAATTCCATTCTAATTTACAACCTCGGACAATGACTTCCAGAAAGGCTCTGCTGCCCTAGTACCCAGATTGGGGAATGGAGAAATGCTACCTCCTTGTGGCCGTTTCCCACAACAGCAGCTTTGAACCCACTGCAAAAGGTCACTATATTTTCGCCAACTTGCAGTTCTGTAAATGGCACCTGCCCTCCAGAAAATTTCTGGGGTCAAAAATCGACCAAAAACTTCAGTTGAGGGCAACCTTCGAAGAAGAGAATTTCGAGAGCTATATTGTACTCACGGTTTTTTCTTTTAAGAGAAAACAAAAAGGCATAGGAAAATGATGAATTTTAAAAATTTTAATGATATGCATACCCATATTACAAAAACCTATCAGCTCACAGCAGTCAGAATGGCCATTAGGAATAATGCTGCAAAAAATAAACGGTGAAGGGAGTGCGGAGAAATGTGTACCCTCGGTTGTAAGGGGGGGCATGTAAAGAGCCACTAATGAAAACACAATGTAGGTGCTTTGAAAAGGGAAACATTGAGCTACCAGTCAATCAATCACAATCACTTCTTGGCCTATCACCTGAGAAAATGAGAATCAAAAAGTGACAGGCTGGCAAACCTGTACGCCAGCAAGATTTACCATAGCCAGCACTTGGAAGCAATGAAAATGTCCATCAACCGAGGAATGCACCAAGAAGAAGTGGTCCACGTACACAATGGAATATTACTCTAATAATAAATATAAATTAAATTTAAAAACAAACAGAAGCAAGGAGACATCAACATTTGTGGGTTTATCCGGGCACATTGCACTCTAATTTATAACCGAAGAACACCACTGGCCGGTAGGTCTGTTTCCCTAGTACCAGCAAGGGGAACGTAGAAAGGCTGCAGCTCTTCGGCCGATACCTGCAAAAGCAGGTTTAAAGCCTGAGCTAATGGTCACTTCATATGAACAAGTACTGCAGGGCTGTAAATGAAACCTTCCCTCAAAATGTCTTGAGGGAGATAATGGCCAAAATATTTCAAATGGTGACACATACTTTAAGAAAACACTTTGAAGAAATAAGCTCTAATCACAGCTGGAAAAATAAAAAGGACATGTCTTAAAGCTCAATTTCTACGCATTATGAGACACATGCAAATTTAACCACAAAGAGGTGTCAGCTCACACCACTCAGAATAACCATCAGCAAAAACTACAAAGAATAAATGCTGAAGGTGCTGGGAAGAAATACATACCCTCCACTTTAAGTGGGACGTAACCTGGAAAAAGCCACTAAGGAGAACAGAATAGAGGTGCCTTTAAAAGGTAAACATTGAGCTACCATATGATCCAGCAGACCTATTCCTGGACCTATAAACTAAGAAGACAGAATTGGAAGGAGACAGGCACGCAAATCGGCATTGCATAGTGTTACAATAGCCAAGATATGGAAGTAACCAAAAAGTCCACCGACAGATGGGTGGACAAAGAAGAACTTCTACCTGTACAGATGGAATATGAGCTAGTGAAAAAATGAATCAAAGCCATTTGCAGCACTATAGATGAGTCTAGAAGTAATCACGCAACTTGGAGTAAGTGAGAAAGCGAAAGACACATATCCTATCATATCACATATAGGGGTTACCTAAAAAATGATACAAAGATATTTCCACAGAGAAACACTATCATAGAATCAATAAAAAAACTTATGGTTCACCAAATAGTAAGGTGTGAGGATTGGATACATTACCATATTGAGGTTAACAGAGAGATACAAACACATGTGAAATATATAATCACCAAAGACCTACGCAATACCAAGAGAAGACTTCTCAACATTGTGTCATAACCTACATGGGAAAAGGATCCGAAGAAGAATATTTATATGTATATGTGTGAAAGAACCACATCTTGCACACCTAGAACAAACAAAACATTGTAATCAAGTTTGCTGTGATAAAAAATAAAAATTAAGTTAAAAATACCAACAAGAAGTAATGAGACATAAACTTAAAGGGCTTTTTCCTCGCACATTCCATTCTAATTTACAACCTAGAACACCACTTCCAGTAAGGCTCTGTTGCCCTAGTAACCAGATTTGGTAAAGGAGAAATGCTGCCACCTTGTGACCAATTCCCGCAAGAGCAGCTTTTAACCCACAGCTAATGGTCACTTGCCATTCAAAATGACTCAAGGCTGTAAAGGACAACTGCCCTCAAAATTGTGCTGAGGTAGGGAATGGATAAAGAAAATTCAAAACAGGCAGAATTTTCAAGAAGTTACTATGAAGAGGCAAGTTTTACTCACTCTCTTTTTAAAGAAAGGAAAATGGATAAAAGCTCAACCTCAGGAAGTATTAGACTCATGCAATCTAATCTACAAAAAGTTTTCAACTCACACCAGTCGACTGACCATTGGCAAAAAGTCTACAAACAATAAATGCAGAAGAGGTTTTAGAGAACTGTGTACCCTCTAGCTGCTGGTGAGATGTAAAAGGGTTAAACGCTAATAATGAGAACAGAAAGGAGCTGCGTTTAAAAGGAAAAATTGAGGTACCATTCAATCCAGCAGGCGCACCAATGGGCCTCTCACCTGAGAAGACCAGAATGAAGAAGACCCGGGCTGCAAAAGCTGCACTTCAGCCTTATTCACAATAGACAAGACAGTGAAGCAACCAAAATGTCCATCAACAGATGAAAGGATAAAGAAGAAGTGGTCCATGTACACAATGAATACTAGCCATGGAAAACAATGAAACACTGCTCTTTGAGGCACCATAGATGATCTTGGAGATAATCACAGAACATGAGGTAAGTCGGAAAGCAAAAGTCCTATATCCTATGATATCACTTATAGGCGTTATCTAATAACTGACACAAATGAACATATTTCCACAGAGAAAGTCAATCACAGACTTATTAAAAAAAACTATGCTTATCTAAAAGGAAAGGTGGGGGGAATGGATAAATGAAGATTAGCGTTACCATATGTATACAAATACATATTATATACATATATCAAAAAGACAGACCATATAGCAAAGAAGGTTTACGGAACACTCTGTAATAATTTACACGGGAAGAGAATCTCTACATAAATAGGCATATAGGATATGTAGATGAACCAGAGTGTGTACACCTTGGACAAGCAACATTCTAACCATTACCCCAATTGAAAAAATTAAAACAACAAACTAGGTGTAATGAGACATAAACTTATGGGGGGTTTTCCTGGCACATTCCATTCAAATTTACAACCTAGGCAAACGACTTCCAGAACGGCTCTGCTGCCCTAGTACCCAGATTTGGGAATGGAGAAATGCTGCATCCTTGTGGCCGTTTCCCACAACAGCAGCTTTAAAGCAACTTCAAAAGGTCACTAAATATTCACCAATTGCAGTTCTGTAAATGACACCTGCCCTCCAAAAAATACTGAGGTCGAAAATCGACCAAAAAATTCTAGAGTGCAACCTTTCAAAAAGAATATTTGAAGAGGTATATCATACTAACACTTTTTTTCTTTTTTCTTTTAACAAAAAAGATAAAGCCGTGGAGAAATGATGAATTGTAGGAATTTTTACAGACATGTAAACCCAAATTACAAAAACCTGTCAGCTCACACCAGTCAGAATGGCCATCAACAAAAATGCTGCAAACAATAAATGCTGACATGATTGTGGAGAAATGCGTACCATCGATTCTAAGGGGGACGTGGTAATAGCCACTAATGAAAGAAAAATTGAGGTGCCTTGAAAAGGTAAACGTTGAGCTACCATACCAGTCAATCAATCATACCCACTGCTGGGTCTATCACCTGAGAAAATGAAAGTCAAAAATCACAGGCTGGCAATTCTGCACTCCAGCAATATTTACCATAGGCAACAATTGGAAGCAACGAAAATGTCCATCAACAGAGGAATGCACCAAGAAGAAGTGGTCCATGTACACAATGGAATATTAGCCATGGAAAACATTGAAGCACTGCTCTTTGAGGCACCATACATGAGCCTGGAGATAATCACAAAACATGTAGTAGGTCGGAAAGCAAAAGACTTATATCCTATATTATCACTTATGGCATTATCTAATAACTGACACAGATGAACATATTTCCAAAGAGAAAGACACTCACAGGCTTAGAAAACAAACTATGCTCATCTAAAAGGAAAGGAGGGGGGAAATTGAGAAATGAAGATTAGAGTTACTATACATATACAAATACATATTATATACATGTATCAAAAAGATTGAACATATAACAAGGGAGGTCGACGGAACACTGTAATATTTTACATGGGAAGAGGATCTGTACATTAATAGACATACATAATGTACAAATGAACCAGATTGTGTACACCTAGGACAAACAATATTCTAAAGTTTACCCAGATTAAAAAAATTTTGAAAACCAAGAAGAAGTAATGAGACAAAAACATATGGGGATTTCTCCTGGCAAATTCCATTCTAATTTACAACCTTGGACAATGACTTCCAGAAAGGCTCTGCTGCCCTAGTACCCAGATTGGGGAATGGAGAAATGCTACCTCCTTGTGGCCGTTTCCCACAACAGCAGCTTTGAACCCACTGCAAAAGGTCACTATATTTTCGCCAACTTGCAGTTCTGTAAATGGCACCTGCCCTCCAGACAATTTCTGGGGTCAAAAATCGACCAAAAACTTCAGTTGAGGGCAACCTTCGAAGAAGAGAATTTCGAGAGCTATATTGTACTCACGGTTTTTTCTTTTAAGAGAAAACAAAAAGGCATAGGAAAATGATGAATTTTAAAAATTTTAATGATATGCATACCCATATTACAAAAACCTATCAGCTCACAGCAGTCAGAATGGCCATTAGGAATAATGCTGCAAAAAATAAACGGTGAAGGGAGTGCGGAGAAATGTGTACCCTCGGTTGTAAGGGGGGGCATGTAAAGAGCCACTAATGAAAACACAATGTAGGTGCTTTGAAAAGGGAAACATTGAGCTACCAGTCAATCAATCACAATCACTTCTTGGCCTATCACCTGAGAAAATGAGAATCAAAAAGTGACAGGCTGGCAAACCTGTACGCCAGCAAGATTTACCATACCCAGCACTTGGAAGCAATGAAAATGTCCATCAACCGAGGAATGCACCAAGAAGAAGTGGTCCACGTACACAATGGAATATTACTCTAATAATAAATATAAATTAAATTTAAAAACAAACAAAAGCAAGGAGACATCAACATTTGTGGGTTTATCCGGGCACATTGCACTCTAATTTATAACCGAAGAACACCACTGGCCGGTAGGTCTGTTTCCCTAGTACCAGCAAGGGAAACGTAGAAAGGCTGCCGCTCTTCGGCCGATACCTGCAAAAGCAGGTTTAAAGCCTGAGCTAATGGTCACTTCATATGAACAAGTACTGCAGGGCTGTAAATGAAACCTGCCCTCAAAATGTCTTGAGGGAGATAATGGCCAAAATATTTCAAATGGTGACACATACTTTAAGAAAACACTTTGAAGAAATAAGCTCTAATCACAGCTGGAAAAATAAAAAGGACATGTCTTAAAGCTCAATTTCTACGCATTATGAGACACATGCAAATTCAACCACAAAGAGGTGTCAGCTCACACCACTCAGAATAACCATCAGCAAAAACTACAAAGAATAAATGCTGAAGGTGCTGGGAAGAAATACATACCCTCCACTTTAAGTGGGACGTAACCTGGAAAGAGCCACTAAGGAGAACAGAATAGAGGTGCCTTTAAAAGGTAAACATTGAGCTACCATATGATCCAGCAGACCTATTCCTGGACCTATAAACTAAGAAGACAGAATTGGAAGGAGACAGGCATGCAAATCGGCATTGCATAGTGTTACAATAGCCAAGATATGGAAGTAACCAAAAAGTCCACCGACAGATGGGTGGACAAAGAAGAACTTCTACCTGTACAGATGGAATATGAGCTAGTGAAAAAATGAATCAATGCCATTTGCAGCACTATAGATGAGTCTAGAAGTAATCACGCAACTTGGAGTAAGTGAGAAAGCGAAAGACACATATCCTATCATATCACATATAGGGGTTACCTAAAAAATGATACAAAGATATTTCCACAGAGAAACACTATCATAGAATCAATAAAAAAACTTATGGTTCACCAAATAGTAAGGTGTGAGGATTGGATACATTACCATATTGAGGTTAACAGAGAGATACAAACACATGTGAAATATATAATCACCAAAGACCTACGCAATACCAAGAGAAGACTTCTCAACATTGTGTCATAACCTACATGGGAAAAGGATCCGAAGAAGAATATTTATATGTATATGTGTGAAAGAACCACATCTTGCACACCTAGAACAAACAAAACATTGTAATCAAGTTTGCTGTGATAAAAAATAAAAATTAAGTTAAAAATACCAACAAGAAGTAATGAGACATAAACTTAAAGGGCTTTTTCCTCGGACATTCCATTCTAATTTACAACCTAGAACACCACTTCCAGTAAGGCTCTGTTGCCCTAGTAACCAGATTTGGTAAAGGAGAAATGCTGCCACCTTGTGACCAATTCCCGCAAGAGCAGCTTTTAACCCACAGCTAATGGTCACTTGCCATTCAAAATGACTCAAGGCTGTAAAGGACAACTGCCCTCAAAATTGTGCTGAGGTAGGGAATGGATAAAGAAAATTCAAAATAGGCAGAATTTTCAAGAACTTACTATGAAGAGGCAAGTTTTACTCACTCTCTTTTTAAAGAAAGGAAAATGGATAAAAGCTCAACCTCAGGAAGTATTAGACTCATGCAATCTAATCTACAAAAAGTTTTCAACTCACACCAGTCGACTGACCATTGGAAAAAAGTCTACAAACAATAAATGCAGAAGAGGTTTTAGAGAACTGTGTACCCTCTAGCTGCTGGGGAGATGTAAAAGGGTTAAACGCTAATAATGAGAACAGAAAGGAGCTGCGTTTAAAAGGAAAAATTGAGGTACCATTCAATCCAGCAGGCGCACCAATGGGCCTCTCACCTGAGAAGACCAGAATGAAGAAGACCCGGGCTGCAAAAGCTGCACTTCAGCCTTATTCACAATAGACAAGACAGTGAAGCAACCAAAATGTCCATCAACAGATGAAAGGATAAAGAAGAAGTGGTCCATGTACACAATGAATACTAGCCATGGAAAACAATGAAACACTGCTCTTTGAGGCACCATAGATGATCTTGGAGATAATCACAGAACATGAGGTAAGTCGGAAAGCAAAAGTCCTATATCCTATGATATCACTTATAGGCGTTATCTAATAACTGACACAAATGAACATATTTCCACAGAGAAAGTCAATCACAGACTTATTAAAAAAAACTATGCTTATCTAAAAGGAAAGGTGGGGGGAATGGATAAATGAAGATTAGCGTTACCATATGTATACAAATACATATTATATACATATATCAAAAAGACAGACCATATAGAAAAGAAGGTTTACGGAACACTCTGTAATAATTTACACGGGAAGAGAATCTCTACATAAATAGGCATATAGGATATGTAGATGAACCAGAGTTTGTACACCTTGGACAAGCAACATTCTAACCATTATCCCAATTGAAAAAATTAAAACAACAAACTAGGTGTAATGAGACATAAACTTATGGGGGGTTTTCCTGGCACATTCCATTCAAATTTACAACCTAGGCAAACGACTTCCAGAACGGCTCTGCTGCCCTAGTACCCAGATTTGGGAATGGAGAAATGCTGCATCCTTGTGGCCGTTTCCCACAACAGCAGCTTTAAAGCAACTTCAAAAGGTCACTAAATATTCACCAATTGCAGTTCTGTAAATGACACCTGCCCTCCAAAAAATACTGAGGTCGAAAATCGACCAAAAAATTCTAGAGTGCAACCTTTCAAAAAGAATATTTGAAGAGGTATATCATACTAACACTTTTTTTCTTTTTTCTTTTAACAAAAAAGATAAAGCCGTGGAGAAATGATGAATTGTAGGAATTTTTACAGACATGTAAACCCAAATTACAAACACCTGTCAGCTCACACCAGTCAGAATGGCCATCAACAAAAATGCTGCAAACAATAAATGCTGACGTGATTGTGGAGAAATGCGTACCATCGATTCTAAGGGGGACGTGGTAAGAGCCACTAATGAAAGAAAAATTGAGGTGCCTTGAAAAGGTAAACGTTGAGCTACCATACCAGTCAATCAATCATACCCACTGCTGGGTCTATCACCTGAGAAAATGATACTCAAAAATCACAGGCTGGCAATCCTGCACTCCAGCAATATTTACCATAGGCAACACTTGGAGGCAACGAAAATGTCCATCAACAGAGGAATGCACCAAGAAGAAGTGGTCCATGTACACAATCGAATATTAGCCATGGAAAACATTGAAGCACTGCTCTTTGAGGCACCATACATGAGCCTGGAGATAATCACAAAACATGTAGTAGGTCGGAAAGCAAAAGACCTATATCCTATATTATCACTTATGGCATTATCTAATAACTGACACAGATGAACATATTTCCAAAGAGAAAGACACTCACAGGCTTAGAAAACAAACTATGCTCATCTAAAAGGAAAGGAGGGGGGAAATTGAGAAATGAAGATTAGAGTTACTATACATATACAAATACATATTATATACATGTATCAAAAAGACCGAACATATAACAAGGGAGGTCGACGGAACACTGTAATATTTTACATGGGAAGAGGATCTGTACATTAATAGACATACATAATGTACAAATGAACCAGATTGTGTACACCTAGGACAAACAATATTCTAAACTTTACCCAGATTAAAAAAATTTTGAAAACCAAGAAGAAGTAATGAGACAAAAACATATGGGGATTTCTCGTGGCAAATTCCATTCTAATTTACAACCTCGGACAATGACTTCCAGAAAGGCTCTGCTGCCCTAGTACCCAGATTGGGGAATGGAGAAATGCTACCTCCTTGTGGCCGTTTCCCACAACAGCAGCTTTGAACCCACTGCAAAAGGTCACTATATTTTCGCCAACTTGCAGTTCTGTAAATGGCACCTGCCCTCCAGAAAATTTCTGGGGTCAAAAATCGACCAAAAACTTCAGTTGAGGGCAACCTTCGAAGAAGAGAATTTCGAGAGCTATATTGTACTCACGGTTTTTTCTTTTAAGAGAAAACAAAAAGGCATAGGAAAATGATGAATTTTAAAAATTTTAATGATATGCATACCCATATTACAAAAACCTATCAGCTCACAGCAGTCAGAATGGCCATTAGGAATAATGCTGCAAAAAATAAACGGTGAAGGGAGTGCGGAGAAATGTGTACCCTCGGTTGTAAGGGGGGGCATGTAAAGAGCCACTAATGAAAACACAATGTAGGTGCTTTGAAAAGGGAAACATTGAGCTACCAGTCAATCAATCACAATCACTTCTTGGCCTATCACCTGAGAAAATGAGAATCAAAAAGTGACAGGCTGGCAAACCTGTACGCCAGCAAGATTTACCATAGCCAGCACTTGGAAGCAATGAAAATGTCCATCAACCGAGGAATGCACCAAGAAGAAGTGGTCCACGTACACAATGGAATATTACTCTAATAATAAATATAAATTAAATTTAAAAACAAACAGAAGCAAGGAGACATCAACATTTGTGGGTTTATCCGGGCACATTGCACTCTAATTTATAACCGAAGAACACCACTGGCCGGTAGGTCTGTTTCCCTAGTACCAGCAAGGGGAACGTAGAAAGGCTGCAGCTCTTCGGCCGATACCTGCAAAAGCAGGTTTAAAGCCTGAGCTAATGGTCACTTCATATGAACAAGTACTGCAGGGCTGTAAATGAAACCTTCCCTCAAAATGTCTTGAGGGAGATAATGGCCAAAATATTTCAAATGGTGACACATACTTTAAGAAAACACTTTGAAGAAATAAGCTCTAATCACAGCTGGAAAAATAAAAAGGACATGTCTTAAAGCTCAATTTCTACGCATTATGAGACACATGCAAATTTAACCACAAAGAGGTGTCAGCTCACACCACTCAGAATAACCATCAGCAAAAACTACAAAGAATAAATGCTGAAGGTGCTGGGAAGAAATACATACCCTCCACTTTAAGTGGGACGTAACCTGGAAAAAGCCACTAAGGAGAACAGAATAGAGGTGCCTTTAAAAGGTAAACATTGAGCTACCATATGATCCAGCAGACCTATTCCTGGACCTATAAACTAAGAAGACAGAATTGGAAGGAGACAGGCACGCAAATCGGCATTGCATAGTGTTACAATAGCCAAGATATGGAAGTAACCAAAAAGTCCACCGACAGATGGGTGGACAAAGAAGAACTTCTACCTGTACAGATGGAATATGAGCTAGTGAAAAAATGAATCAAAGCCATTTGCAGCACTATAGATGAGTCTAGAAGTAATCACGCAACTTGGAGTAAGTGAGAAAGCGAAAGACACATATCCTATCATATCACATATAGGGGTTACCTAAAAAATGATACAAAGATATTTCCACAGAGAAACACTATCATAGAATCAATAAAAAAACTTATGGTTCACCAAATAGTAAGGTGTGAGGATTGGATACATTACCATATTGAGGTTAACAGAGAGATACAAACACATGTGAAATATATAATCACCAAAGACCTACGCAATACCAAGAGAAGACTTCTCAACATTGTGTCATAACCTACATGGGAAAAGGATCCGAAGAAGAATATTTATATGTATATGTGTGAAAGAACCACATCTTGCACACCTAGAACAAACAAAACATTGTAATCAAGTTTGCTGTGATAAAAAATAAAAATTAAGTTAAAAATACCAACAAGAAGTAATGAGACATAAACTTAAAGGGCTTTTTCCTCGCACATTCCATTCTAATTTACAACCTAGAACACCACTTCCAGTAAGGCTCTGTTGCCCTAGTAACCAGATTTGGTAAAGGAGAAATGCTGCCGCCTTGTGACCAATTCCCGCAAGAGCAGCTTTTAACCCACAGCTAATGGTCACTTGCCATTCAAAATGACTCAAGGCTGTAAAGGACAACTGCCCTCAAAATTGTGCTGAGGTAGGGAATGGATAAAGAAAATTCAAAACAGGCAGAATTTTCAAGAAGTTACTATGAAGAGGCAAGTTTTACTCACTCTCTTTTTAAAGAAAGGAAAATGGATAAAAGCTCAACCTCAGGAAGTATTAGACTCATGCAATCTAATCTACAAAAAGTTTTCAACTCACACCAGTCGACTGACCATTGGCAAAAAGTCTACAAACAATAAATGCAGAAGAGGTTTTAGAGAACTGTGTACCCTCTAGCTGCTGGTGAGATGTAAAAGGGTTAAACGCTAATAATGAGAACAGAAAGGAGCTGCGTTTAAAAGGAAAAATTGAGGTACCATTCAATCCAGCAGGCGCACCAATGGGCCTCTCACCTGAGAAGACCAGAATGAAGAAGACCCGGGCTGCAAAAGCTGCACTTCAGCCTTATTCACAATAGACAAGACAGTGAAGCAACCAAAATGTCCATCAACAGATGAAAGGATAAAGAAGAAGTGGTCCATGTACACAATGAATACTAGCCATGGAAAACAATGAAACACTGCTCTTTGAGGCACCATAGATGATCTTGGAGATAATCACAGAACATGAGGTAAGTCGGAAAGCAAAAGTCCTATATCCTATGATATCACTTATAGGCGTTATCTAATAACTGACACAAATGAACATATTTCCACAGAGAAAGTCAATCACAGACTTATTAAAAAAAACTATGCTTATCTAAAAGGAAAGGTGGGGGGAATGGATAAATGAAGATTAGCGTTACCATATGTATACAAATACATATTATATACATATATCAAAAAGACAGACCATATAGCAAAGAAGGTTTACGGAACACTCTGTAATAATTTACACGGGAAGAGAATCTCTACATAAATAGGCATATAGGATATGTAGATGAACCAGAGTGTGTACACCTTGGACAAGCAACATTCTAACCATTACCCCAATTGAAAAAATTAAAACAACAAACTAGGTGTAATGAGACATAAACTTATGGGGGGTTTTCCTGGCACATTCCATTCAAATTTACAACCTAGGCAAACGACTTCCAGAACGGCTCTGCTGCCCTAGTACCCAGATTTGGGAATGGAGAAATGCTGCATCCTTGTGGCCGTTTCCCACAACAGCAGCTTTAAAGCAACTTCAAAAGGTCACTAAATATTCACCAATTGCAGTTCTGTAAATGACACCTGCCCTCCAAAAAATACTGAGGTCGAAAATCGACCAAAAAATTCTAGAGTGCAACCTTTCAAAAAGAATATTTGAAGAGGTATATCATACTAACACTTTTTTTCTTTTTTCTTTTAACAAAAAAGATAAAGCCGTGGAGAAATGATGAATTGTAGGAATTTTTACAGACATGTAAACCCAAATTACAAAAACCTGTCAGCTCACACCAGTCAGAATGGCCATCAACAAAAATGCTGCAAACAATAAATGCTGACATGATTGTGGAGAAATGCGTACCATCGATTCTAAGGGGGACGTGGTAATAGCCACTAATGAAAGAAAAATTGAGGTGCCTTGAAAAGGTAAACGTTGAGCTACCATACCAGTCAATCAATCATACCCACTGCTGGGTCTATCACCTGAGAAAATGAAAGTCAAAAATCACAGGCTGGCAATTCTGCACTCCAGCAATATTTACCATAGGCAACAATTGGAAGCAACGAAAATGTCCATCAACAGAGGAATGCACCAAGAAGAAGTGGTCCATGTACACAATGGAATATTAGCCATGGAAAACATTGAAGCACTGCTCTTTGAGGCACCATACATGAGCCTGGAGATAATCACAAAACATGTAGTAGGTCGGAAAGCAAAAGACCTATATCCTATATTATCACTTATGGCATTATCTAATAACTGACACAGATGAACATATTTCCAAAGAGAAAGACACTCACAGGCTTAGAAAACAAACTATGCTCATCTAAAAGGAAAGGAGGGGGGAAATTGAGAAATGAAGATTAGAGTTACTATACATATACAAATACATATTATATACATGTATCAAAAAGATTGAACATATAACAAGGGAGGTCGACGGAACACTGTAATATTTTACATGGGAAGAGGATCTGTACATTAATAGACATACATAATGTACAAATGAACCAGATTGTGTACACCTAGGACAAACAATATTCTAAAGTTTACCCAGATTAAAAAAATTTTGAAAACCAAGAAGAAGTAATGAGACAAAAACATATGGGGATTTCTCCTGGCAAATTCCATTCTAATTTACAACCTTGGACAATGACTTCCAGAAAGGCTCTGCTGCCCTAGTACCCAGATTGGGGAATGGAGAAATGCTACCTCCTTGTGGCCGTTTCCCACAACAGCAGCTTTGAACCCACTGCAAAAGGTCACTATATTTTCGCCAACTTGCAGTTCTGTAAATGGCACCTGCCCTCCAGAAAATTTCTGGGGTCAAAAATCGACCAAAAACTTCAGTTGAGGGCAACCTTCGAAGAAGAGAATTTCGAGAGCTATATTGTACTCACGGTTTTTTCTTTTAAGAGAAAACAAAAAGGCATAGGAAAATGATGAATTTTAAAAATTTTAATGATATGCATACCCATATTACAAAAACCTATCAGCTCACAGCAGTCAGAATGGCCATTAGGAATAATGCTGCAAAAAATAAACGGTGAAGGGAGTGCGGAGAAATGTGTACCCTCGGTTGTAAGGGGGGGCATGTAAAGAGCCACTAATGAAAACACAATGTAGGTGCTTTGAAAAGGGAAACATTGAGCTACCAGTCAATCAATCACAATCACTTCTTGGCCTATCACCTGAGAAAATGAGAATCAAAAAGTGACAGGCTGGCAAACCTGTACGCCAGCAAGATTTACCATAGCCAGCACTTGGAAGCAATGAAAATGTCCATCAACCGAGGAATGCACCAAGAAGAAGTGGTCCACGTACACAATGGAATATTACTCTAATAATAAATATAAATTAAATTTAAAAACAAACAAAAGCAAGGAGACATCAACATTTGTGGGTTTATCCGGGCACATTGCACTCTAATTTATAACCGAAGAACACCACTGGCCGGTAGGTCTGTTTCCCTAGTACCAGCAAGGGAAACGTAGAAAGGCTGCCGCTCTTCGGCCGATACCTGCAAAAGCAGGTTTAAAGCCTGAGCTAATGGTCACTTCATATGAACAAGTACTGCAGGGCTGTAAATGAAACCTGCCCTCAAAATGTCTTGAGGGAGATAATGGCCAAAATATTTCAAATGGTGACACATACTTTAAGAAAACACTTTGAAGAAATAAGCTCTAATCACAGCTGGAAAAATAAAAAGGACATGTCTTAAAGCTCTATTTCTATGCATTATGAGACACATGCAAATTCAACCACAAAGAGGTGTCAGCTCACACCACTCAGAATAACCATCAGCAAAAACTACAAAGAATAAATGCTGAAGGTGCTGGGAAGAAATACATACCCTCCACTTTAAGTGGGACGTAACCTGGAAAGAGCCACTAAGGAGAACAGAATAGAGGTGCCTTTAAAAGGTAAACATTGAGCTACCATATGATCCAGCAGACCTATTCCTGGACCTATAAACTAAGAAGACAGAATTGGAAGGAGACAGGCACGCAAATCGGCATTGCATAGTGTTACAATAGCCAAGATATGGAAGTAACCAAAAAGTCCACCGACAGATGGGTGGACAAAGAAGAACTTCTACCTGTACAGATGGAATATGAGCTAGTGAAAAAATGAAACAATGCCATTTGCAGCACCATAGATGAGTCTAGAAGTAATCACGCAACTTGGAGTAAGTGAGAAAGCGAAAGACACATATCCTATCATATCACATATAGGGGTTACCTAAAAAATGATACAAAGATATTTCCACAGAGAAACACTATCATAGAATCAATAAAAAAACTTATGGTTCACCAAATAGTAAGGTGTGAGGATTGGATACATTACCATATTGAGGTTAACAGAGAGATACAAACACATGTGAAATATATAATCACCAAAGACCTACGCAATACCAAGAGAAGACTACTCAACATTGTGTCATAACCTACATGGGAAAAGGATCCGAAGAAGAATATTTATATGTATATGTGTGAAAGAACCACATCTTGCACACCTAGAACAAAGAAAACATTGTAATCAAGTTTGCTGTGATAAAAAATAAAAATTAAGTTAAAAATACCAACAAGAAGTAATGAGACATAAACTTAAAGGGCTTTTTCCTCGCACATTCCATTCTAATTTACAACCTAGAACACCACTTCCAGTAAGGCTCTGTTGCCCTAGTAACCAGATTTGGTAAAGGAGAAATGCTGCCGCCTTGTGGCCAATTCCCGCAAGAGCAGCTTTTAACCCACAGCTAATGGTCACTTGCCATTCAAAATGACTCAAGGCTGTAAAGGACACCTGCCCTCAAAATTGTGCTGAGGTAGGGAATGGATAAAGAAAATTCAAAACAGGCAGAATTTTCAAGAAGTTTCTATGAAGAGGCAAGTTTTACTCACTCTCTTTTTAAAGAAAGGAAAATGGATAAAAGCTCAACCTCAGGAAGTATTAGACTCATGCAATCTAATCTACAAAAAGTTTTCAACTCACACCAGTCGACTGACCATTGGAAAAAAGTCTACAAACAATAAATGCAGAAGAGGTTTTAGAGAACTGTGTACCCTCTAGCTGCTGGGGAGATGTAAAAGGGTTAAACGCTAATAATGAGAACAGAAAGGAGCTGCGTTTAAAAGGAAAAATTGAGGTACCATTCAATCCAGCAGGCGCACCAATGGGCCTCTCACCTGAGAAGACCAGAATGAAGAAGACCCGGGCTGCAAAAGCTGCACTTCAGCCTTATTCACAATAGACAAGACAGTGAAGCAACCAAAATGTCCATCAACAGATGAAAGGATAAAGAAGAAGTGGTCCATGTACACAGTGAATACTAGCCATGGAAAACAATGAAACACTGCTCTTTGAGGCACCATAGATGATCTTGGAGATAATCACAGAACATGAGGTAAGTCGGAAAGCAAAAGTCCTATATCCTATGATATCACTTATAGGCGTTATCTAATAACTGACACAAATGAACATATTTCCACAGAGAAAGTCAATCACAGACTTATTAAAAAAAACTATGCTTATCTAAAAGGAAAGGTGGGGGGAATGGATAAATGAAGATTAGCATTACCATATGTATACAAATACATATTATATACATATATCAAAAAGACAGACCATATAGCAAAGAAGGTTTACGGAACACTCTGTAATAATTTACACGGTAAGAGAATCTCTACATAAATAGGCAGATAGGATATGTAGATGAACCAGAGTGTGTACACCTTGGACAAGCAACATTCTAACCATTACCCCAATTGAAAAAATTAAAACAACGAGCTAGTTGTAATGAGACATAAACTTATGGGGGGTTTTCCTGGCACATTCCATTCAAATTTACAACCTAGGCAAACGACTTCCAGAACGGCTCTGCTGCCCTAGTACCCAGATTTGGGAATGGAGAAACGTTGCATCCTTGTGGCCGTTTCCCACAACAGCAGCTTTAAAGCAACTTCAAAAGGTCACTAAATATTCACCAATTGCAGTTCTGTAAATGACACCTGCCCTCCAAAAAATACTGAGGTCGAAAATCGACCAAAAAATTCTAGAGTGCAACCTTTCAAAAAGAATATTTGAAGAGGTATATCATACTAACACTTTTTTTCTTTTTTCTTCTAACAAAAAAGATAAAGCCGTGGAGAAATGATGAATTGTAGGAATTTTTACAGACATGTAAACCCAAATTACAAAAACCTGTCAGCTCACACCAGTCAGAATGGCCATCAACAAAAATGCTGCAAACAATAAATGCTGACATGATTGTGGAGAAATGCGTACCATCGATTCTAAGGGGGACGTGGTAAGAGCCACTAATGAAAGAAAAATTGAGGTGCCTTGAAAAGGTAAACGTTGAGCTACCATACCAGTCAATCAATCATACCCACTGCTGGGTCTATCACCTGAGAAAATGAAAATCAAAAATCACAGGCTGGCAATTCTGCACTCCAGCAATATTTACCATAGGCAACACTTGGAAGCAACGAAAATGTCCATCAGCAGAGGAATGCACCAAGAAGAAGTGGTCCATGTACACAATGGAATATTAGCCATGGAAAACATTGAAGCACTGCTCTTTGAGGCACCATACATGAGCCTGGAGATAATCACAAAACATGTAGTAGGTCGGAAAGCAAAAGACCTATATCCTATATTATCACTTATGGCATTATCTAATAACTGACACAGATGAACATATTTCCAAAGAGAAAGACACTCACAGGCTTAGAAAACAAACTATGCTCATCTAAAAGGAAAGGAGGGGGGAAATTGAGAAATGAAGATTAGAGTTACTATACATATAGAAATACATATTATATACATGTATCAAAAAGACTGAACATATAACAAGGGAGGTCGACGGAACACTGTAATATTTTACATGGGAAGAGGATCTGTACATTAATAGACATACATAATGTACAAATGAACCAGATTGTGTACACCTAGGACAAACAATATTCTAAACTTTACCCAGATTAAAAAAACTTTGAAAACCAAGAAGAAGTAATGAGACAAAAACATATGGGGATTTCTCCTGGCAAATTCCATTCTAATTTACAACCTTGGACAATGACTTCCAGAAAGGCTCTGCTGCCCTAGTACCCAGATTGGGGAATGGAGAAATGCTACCTCCTTGTGGCCGTTTCCCACAACAGCAGCTTTGAACCCACTGCAAAAGGTCACTATATTTTCGCCAACTTGCAGTTCTGTAAATGGCACCTGCCCTCCAGAAAATTTCTGGGGTCAAAAATCGACCAAAAACTTCAGTTGAGGGCAACCTTCGAAGAAGAGAATTTCGAGAGCGATATTGTACTCACGGTTTTTTCTTTTAAGAGAAAACAAAAAGGCATAGGAAAATGATGAATTTAAAAAATTTTAATGATATGCATACCCATATTACAAAAACCTATCAGCTCACAGCAGTCAGAATGGTCATTAGGAATAATGCTGCAAAAAATAAACGGTGAAGGGAGTGCGGAGAAATGTGTACCCTCGGTTGTAAGGGGGGGCATGTAAAGAGACACTAATGAAAACACAATGTAGGTGCTTTGAAAAGGGAAACATTGAGGTACCAGTCAATCAATCACAATCACTTCTTGGCCTATCACCAGAGAAAATGAGATTCAAAAAGTGACAGGCTGGCAAACCTGTACGCCAGCAAGATTTACCATAGCCAGCACTTGGAAGCAATGAAAATGTCCATGAACCGAGGAATGCACCAAGAAGAAGTGGTCCACGTACACAATGGAATATTACTCTAATAATAAATATAAATTAAATTTAAAAACAAACAAAAGCAAGGAGACATCAACATTTGTGGGTTTATACGGGCACATTGCACTCTAATTTATAACCGAAGAACACCACTGGCCGGTAGGTCTGTTTCCCTAGTACCAGCAAGGGGAACGTAGAAAGGCTGCCGCTCTTCGGCCGATACCTGCAAAAGCAGGTTTAAAGCCTGGCTAATGGTGACTTCATATGAACAAGTAATGCAGGGCTGTAAATGAAACCTGCCCTCAAAATGTCTTGAGGGAGATAATGGCAAAAATATTCCAAATGGTGACACATACTTTAAGAAAACACTTTGAAGAAATAAGCTCTAATCACAGCTGGAAAAATAAAAAGGACATGTCTTAAAGCTCAATTTCTACGCATTATGAGACACATGCAAATTCAACCACAAAGAGGTATCAGCTCACACCACTCAGAATAACCATCAGCAAAAACTACAAAGAATAAATGCTGAAGGTGCTGGGAAGAAATACATACCCTCCACTTTAAGTGGGACGTAACCTGGAAAGAGCCACTAAGGAGAACAGAATAGAGGTGCCTTTAAAAGGTAAACATTGAGCTACCATATGATCCAGCAGACCTATTCCTGGACCTATAAACTAAGAAGACAGAATTGGAAGGAGACAGGCATGCAAATCGGCATTGCATAGTGTTACAATAGCCAAGATATGGAAGTAACCAAAAAGTCCACCGACAGATGGGTGGACAAAGAAGAACTTCTACCTGTACAGATGGAATATGAGCTAGTGAAAAAATGAAACAATGCCATTTGCAGCACCATAGATGAGTCTAGAAGTAATCACGCAACTTGGAGTAAGTGAGAAAGCGAAAGACACATATCCTATCATATCACATATAGGGGTTACCTAAAAAATGATACAGACAAAGATATTTCCACAGAGAAACACTATCATAGAATCAATAAAAAAACTTATGGTTCACCAAATAGTAAGGTGTGAGGATTGGATACATTACCATATTGAGGTTAACAGAGAGATACAAACACATGTGAAATATATAATCACCAAAGACCTACGCAATACCAAGAGAAGACTACTCAACATTGTGTCATAACCTACATGGGAAAAGGATCCGAAGAAGAATATTTATATGTATATGTGTGAAAGAACCACATCTTGCACACCTAGAACAAAGAAAACATTGTAATCAAGTTTGCTGTGATAAAAAATAAAAATTAAGTTAAAAATACCAACAAGAAGTAATGAGACATAAACTTAAAGGGCTTTTTCCTCGCACATTCCATTCTAATTTACAACCTAGAACACCACTTCCAGTAAGGCTCTGTTGCCCTAGTAACCAGATTTGGTAAAGGAGAAATGCTGCCGCCTTGTGGCCAATTCCCGCAAGAGCAGCTTTTAACCCACAGCTAATGGTCACTTGCCATTCAAAATGACTCAAGGCTGTAAAGGACAACTGCCCTCAAAATTGTGCTGAGGTAGGGAATGGATAAAGAAAATTCAAAACAGGCAGAATTTTCAAGAAGTTACTATGAAGAGGCAAGTTTTACTCACTCTCTTTTTAAAGAAAGGAAAATGGATAAAAGCTCAACCTCAGGAAGTATTAGACTCATGCAATCTAATCTACAAAAAGTTTTCAACTCACACCAGTCGACTGACCATTGGAAAAAAGTCTACAAACAATAAATGCAGAAGAGGTTTTAGAGAACTGTGTACCCTCTAGCTGCTGGGGAGATGTAAAAGGGTTAAACGCTAATAATGAGAACAGAAAGGAGCTGCGTTTAAAAGGAAAAATTGAGGTACCATTCAATCCAGCAGGCGCACCAATGGGCCTCTCACCTGAGAAGACCAGAATGAAGAAGACCCGGGCTGCAAAAGCTGCACTTCAGCCTTATTCACAATAGACAAGACAGTGAAGCAACCAAAATGTCCATCAACAGATGAAAGGATAAAGAAGAAGTGGTCCATGTACACAATGAATACTAGCCATGGAAAACAATGAAACACTGCTCTTTGAGGCACCATAGATGATCTTGGAGATAATCACAGAACATGAGGTAAGTCGGAAAGCAAAAGTCCTATATCCTATGATATCACTTATAGGCGTTATCTAATAACTGACACAAATGAACATATTTCCACAGAGAAAGTCAATCACAGACTTATTAAAAAAAAACTATGCTTATCTAAAAGGAAAGGTGGGGGGAATGGATAAATGAAGATTAGCGTTACCATATGTATAAAAATACATATTATATACATATATCAAAAAGACAGACCATATAGCAAAGAAGGTTTACGGAACACTCTGTAATAATTTACCCGGGAAGAGAATCTCTACATAAATAGGCATATAGGATATGTAGATGAACCAGAGTGTGTACACCTTGGACAAGCAACATTCTAACCATTACCCCAATTGAAAAAATTAAAACAACGAACTCGGTGTAATGAGACATAAACTTATGGGGGGTTTTCCTGGCACATTCCATTCAAATTTACAACCTAGGCAAACGACTTCCAGAACGGCTCTGCTGCCCTAGTACCCAGATTTGGGAATGGAGAAATGCTGCATCCTTGTGGCCGTTTCCCACAACAGCAGCTTTAAAGCAACTTCAAAAGGTCACTAAATATTCACCAATTGCAGTTCTGTAAATGACACCTGCCCTCCAAAAAATACTGAGGTCGAAAATCGACCAAAAAATTCTAGAGTGCAACCTTTCAAAAAGAATATTTGAAGAGGTATATCATACTAACACTTTTTTTCTTTTTTCTTTTAACAAAAAAGATAAAGCCGTGGAGAAATGATGAATTGTAGGAATTTTTACAAACATGTAAACCCAAATTACAAAAACCTGTCAGCTCACACCAGTCAGAATGGCCATCAACAAAAATGCTGCAAACAATAAATGCTGACATGATTGTGGAGAAATGCGTACCATCGATTCTAAGGGGGACGTGGTAAGAGCCACTAATGAAAGAAAAATTGAGGTGCCTTGAAAAGGTAAACGTTGAGCTACCATACCAGTCAATCAATCATACCCACTGCTGGGTCTATCACCTGAGAAAATGAAAATCAAAAATCACAGGCTGGCAATCCTGCACTCCAGCAATATTTACCATAGGCAACACTTGGAAGCAACGAAAATGTCCATCAACAGAGGAATGCACCAAGAAGAAGTGGTCCATGTACACAATGGAATATTAGCCATGGAAAACATTGAAGCACTGCTCTTTGAGGCACCATACATGAGCCTGGAGATAATCACAAAACATGTAGTAGGTCGGAAAGCAAAAGACCTATATCCTATATTATCACTTATGGCATTATCTAATAACTGACACAGATGAACATATTTCCAAAGAGAAAGACACTCACAGGCTTAGAAAACAAACTATGCTCATCTAAAAGGAAAGGAGGGGGGAAATTGAGAAATGAAGATTAGAGTTACTATACATATACAAATACATATTATATACATGTATCAAAAAGACTGAACATATAACAAGGGAGGTCGACGGAACACTGTAATATTTTACATGGGAAGAGGATCTGTACATTAATAGACATACATAATGTACAAATGAACCAGATTGTGTACACCTAGGACAAACAATATTCTAAAGTTTACCCAGATTAAAAAAATTTTGAAAACCAAGAAGAAGTAATGAGACAAAAACATATGGGGATTTCTCCTGGCAAATTCCATTCTAATTTACAACCTCGGACAATGACTTCCAGAAAGGCTCTGCTGCCCTAGTACCCAGATTGGGGAATGGAGAAATGCTACCTCCTTGTGGCCGTTTCCCAAAACAGCAGCTTTGAACCCACTGCAAAAGGTCACTATATTTTCGCCAACTTGCAGTTCTGTAAATGGCACCTGCCCTCCAGAAAATTTCTGGGGTCAAAAATCGACCAAAAACTTCAGTTGAGGACAACCTTCGAAGAAGAGAATTTCGAGAGCTATATTGTACTCACGGTTTTTTCTTTTAAGAGAAAACAAAAAGGCATAGGAAAATGATGAATTTTAAAAATTTTAATGATATGCATACCCATATTACAAAAACCTATCAGCTCACAGCAGTCAGAATGGACATTAGGAATAATGCTGCAAAAAATAAACGGTGAAGGGAGTGCGGAGAAATGTGTACCCTCGGTTGTAAGGGGGGGCATGTAAAGAGCCACTAATAAAAACACAATGTAGGTGCTTTGAAAAGGGAAACATTGAGCTACCAGTCAATCAATCACAATCACTTCTTGGCCTATCACCTGAGAAAATGAGAATCAAAAAGTGACAGGCTGGCAAACCTGTACGCCAGCAAGATTTACCATAGCCAGCACTTGGAAGCAATGAAAATGTCCATCAACCGAGGAATGCACCAAGAAGAAGTGGTCCACGTACACAATGGAATATTACTCTAATAATAAATATAAATTAAATTTAAAAACAAACAAAAGCAAGGAGACATCAACATTTGTGGGTTTATCCGGGCACATTGCACTCTAATTTATAACCGAAGAACACCACTGGCCGGTAGGTCTGTTTCCCTAGTACCAGCAAGGGGAACGTAGAAAGGCTGCCGCTCTTCGGCCAATACCTGCAAAAGCAGGTTTAAAGCCTGAGCTAATGGTCACTTCATATGAACAAGTACTGCAGGGCTGTAAATGAAACCTGCCCTCAAAATGTCTTGAGGGAGATAATGGCCAAAATATTTCAAATGGTGACACATACTTTAAGAAAACACTTTGAAGAAATAAGCTCTAATCACAGCTGGAAAAATAAAAAGGACATGTCTTAAAGCTCAATTTCTATGCATTATGAGACACATGCAAATTCAACCACAAAGAGGTGTCAGCTCACACCACTCAGAATAACCATCAGCAAAAACTACAAAGAATAAATGCTGAAGGTGCTGGGAAGAAATACATACCCTCCACTTTAAGTGGGACGTAACCTGGAAAGAGCCACTAAGGAGAACAGAATAGAGGTGCCTTTAAAAGGTAAACATTGAGCTACCATATGATCCAGCAGACCTATTCCTGGACCTATAAACTAAGAAGACAGAATTGGAAGGAGACAGGCACGCAAATCGGCATTGCATAGTGTTACAATAGCCAAGATATGGAAGTAACCAAAAAGTCCACCGACAGATGGGTGGACAAAGAAGAACTTCTACCTGTACAGATGGAATATGAGCTAGTGAAAAAATGAAACAATGCCATTTGCAGCACTATAGATGAGTCTAGAAGTAATCACGCAACTTGGAGTAAGTGAGAAAGCGAAAGACACATATCCTATCATATCACATATAGGGGTTACCTAAAAAATGATACAAAGATATTTCCACAGAGAAACACTATCATAGAATCAATAAAAAAACTTATGGTTCACCAAATAGTAAGGTGTGAGGATTGGATACATTACCATATTGAGGTTAACAGAGAGATACAAACACATGTGAAATATATAATCACCAAAGACCTACGCAATACCAAGAGAAGACTACTCAACATTGTGTCATAACCTACATGGGAAAAGGATCCGAAGAAGAATATTTATATGTATATGTGTGAAAGAACCACATCTTGCACACCTAGAACAAAGAAAACATTGTAATCAAGTTTGCTGTGATAAAAAATAAAAATTAAGTTAAAAATACCAACAAGAAGTAATGAGACATAAACTTAAAGGGCTTTTTCCTCGCACATTCCATTCTAATTTACAACCTAGAACACCACTTCCAGTAAGGCTCTGTTGCCCTAGTAACCAGATTTGGTAAAGGAGAAATGCTGCCGCCTTGTGGCCAATTCCCGCAAGAGCAGCTTTTAACCCACAGCTAATGGTCACTTGCCATTCAAAATGACTCAAGGCTGTAAAGGACACCTGCCCTCAAAATTGTGCTGAGGTAGGGAATGGATAAAGAAAATTCAAAACAGGCAGAATTTTCAAGAAGTTTCTATGAAGAGGCAAGTTTTACTCACTCTCTTTTTAAAGAAAGGAAAATGGATAAAAGCTCAACCTCAGGAAGTATTAGACTCATGCAATCTAATCTACAAAAAGTTTTCAACTCACACCAGTCGACTGACCATTGGAAAAAAGTCTACAAACAATAAATGCAGAAGAGGTTTTAGAGAACTGTGTACCCTCTAGCTGCTGGGGAGATGTAAAAGGGTTAAACGCTAATAATGAGAACAGAAAGGAGCTGCGTTTAAAAGGAAAAATTGAGGTACCATTCAATCCAGCAGGCGCACCAATGGGCCTCTCACCTGAGAAGACCAGAATGAAGAAGACCCGGGCTGCAAAAGCTGCACTTCAGCCTTATTCACAATAGACAAGACAGTGAAGCAACCAAAATGTCCATCAACAGATGAAAGGATAAAGAAGAAGTGGTCCATGTACACAGTGAATACTAGCCATGGAAAACAATGAAACACTGCTCTTTGAGGCACCATAGATGATCTTGGAGATAATCACAGAACATGAGGTAAGTCGGAAAGCAAAAGTCCTATATCCTATGATATCACTTATAGGTGTTATCTAATAACTGACACAAATGAACATATTTCCACAGAGAAAGTCAATCACAGACTTATTAAAAAAAACTATGCTTATCTAAAAGGAAAGGTGGGGGGAATGGATAAATGAAGATTAGCATTACCATATGTATACAAATACATATTATATACATATATCAAAAAGACAGACCATATAGCAAAGAAGGTTTACGGAACACTCTGTAATAATTTACACGGTAAGAGAATCTCTATATAAATAGGCAGATAGGATATGTAGATGAACCAGAGTGTGTACACCTTGGACAAGCAACATTCTAACCATTACCCCAATTGAAAAAATTAAAACAACGAGCTAGTTGTAATGAGACATAAACTTATGGGGGGTTTTCCTGGCACATTCCATTCAAATTTACAACCTAGGCAAACGACTTCCAGAACGGCTCTGCTGCCCTAGTACCCAGATTTGGGAATGGAGAAACGTTGCATCCTTGTGGCCGTTTCCCACAACAGCAGCTTTAAAGCAACTTCAAAAGGTCACTAAATATTCACCAATTGCAGTTCTGTAAATGACACCTGCCCTCCAAAAAATACTGAGGTCGAAAATCGACCAAAAAATTCTAGAGTGCAACCTTTCAAAAAGAATATTTGAAGAGGTATATCATACTAACACTTTTTTTCTTTTTTCTTCTAACAAAAAAGATAAAGCCGTGGAGAAATGATGAATTGTAGGAATTTTTACAGACATGTAAACCCAAATTACAAAAACCTGTCAGCTCACACCAGTCAGAATGGCCATCAACAAAAATGCTGCAAACAATAAATGCTGACATGATTGTGGAGAAATGCGTACCATCGATTCTAAGGGGGACGTGGTAAGAGCCACTAATGAAAGAAAAATTGAGGTGCCTTGAAAAGGTAAACGTTGAGCTACCATACCAGTCAATCAATCATACCCACTGCTGGGTCTATCACCTGAGAAAATGAAAATCAAAAATCACAGGCTGGCAATTCTGCACTCCAGCAATATTTACCATAGGCAACACTTGGAAGCAACGAAAATGTCCATCAGCAGAGGAATGCACCAAGAAGAAGTGGTCCATGTACACAATGGAATATTAGCCATGGAAAACATTGAAGCACTGCTCTTTGAGGCACCATACATGAGCCTGGAGATAATCACAAAACATGTAGTAGGTCGGAAAGCAAAAGACCTATATCCTATATTATCACTTATGGCATTATCTAATAACTGACACAGATGAACATATTTCCAAAGAGAAAGACACTCACAGGCTTAGAAAACAAACTATGCTCATCTAAAAGGAAAGGAGGGGGGAAATTGAGAAATGAAGATTAGAGTTACTATACATATAGAAATACATATTATATACATGTATCAAAAAGACTGAACATATAACAAGGGAGGTCGACGGAACACTGTAATATTTTACATGGGAAGAGGATCTGTACATTAATAGACATACATAATGTACAAATGAACCAGATTGTGTACACCTAGGACAAACAATATTCTAAACTTTACCCAGATTAAAAAAACTTTGAAAACCAAGAAGAAGTAATGAGACAAAAACATATGGGGATTTCTCCTGGCAAATTCCATTCTAATTTACAACCTTGGACAATGACTTCCAGAAAGGCTCTGCTGCCCTAGTACCCAGATTGGGGAATGGAGAAATGCTACCTCCTTGTGGCCGTTTCCCACAACAGCAGCTTTGAACCCACTGCAAAAGGTCACTATATTTTCGCCAACTTGCAGTTCTGTAAATGGCACCTGCCCTCCAGAAAATTTCTGGGGTCAAAAATCGACCAAAAACTTCAGTTGAGGGCAACCTTCGAAGAAGAGAATTTCGAGAGCGATATTGTACTCACGGTTTTTTCTTTTAAGAGAAAACAAAAAGGCATAGGAAAATGATGAATTTAAAAAATTTTAATGATATGCATACCCATATTACAAAAACCTATCAGCTCACAGCAGTCAGAATGGTCATTAGGAATAATGCTGCAAAAAATAAACGGTGAAGGGAGTGCGGAGAAATGTGTACCCTCGGTTGTAAGGGGGGGCATGTAAAGAGACACTAATGAAAACACAATGTAGGTGCTTTGAAAAGGGAAACATTGAGGTACCAGTCAATCAATCACAATCACTTCTTGGCCTATCACCTGAGAAAATGAGATTCAAAAAGTGACAGGCTGGCAAACCTGTACGCCAGCAAGATTTACCATAGCCAGCACTTGGAAGCAATGAAAATGTCCATCAACCGAGGAATGCACCAAGAAGAAGTGGTCCACGTACACAATGGAATATTACTCTAATAATAAATATAAATTAAATTTAAAAACAAACAAAAGCAAGGAGACATCAACATTTGTGGGTTTATACGGGCACATTGCACTCTAATTTATAACCGAAGAACACCACTGGCCGGTAGGTCTGTTTCCCTAGTACCAGCAAGGGGAACGTAGAAAGGCTGCCGCTCTTCGGCCGATACCTGCAAAAGCAGGTTTAAAGCCTGGCTAATGGTGACTTCATATGAACAAGTAATGCAGGGCTGTAAATGAAACCTGCCCTCAAAATGTCTTGAGGGAGATAATGGCAAAAATATTCCAAATGGTGACACATACTTTAAGAAAACACTTTGAAGAAATAAGCTCTAATCACAGCTGGAAAAATAAAAAGGACATGTCTTAAAGCTCAATTTCTACGCATTATGAGACACATGCAAATTCAACCACAAAGAGGTATCAGCTCACACCACTCAGAATAACCATCAGCAAAAACTACAAAGAATAAATGCTGAAGGTGCTGGGAAGAAATACATACCCTCCACTTTAAGTGGGACGTAACCTGGAAAGAGCCACTAAGGAGAACAGAATAGAGGTGCCTTTAAAAGGTAAACATTGAGCTACCATATGATCCAGCAGACCTATTCCTGGACCTATAAACTAAGAAGACAGAATTGGAAGGAGACAGGCACGCAAATCGGCATTGCATAGTGTTACAATAGCCAAGATATGGAAGTAACCAAAAAGTCCACCGACAGATGGGTGGACAAAGAAGAACTTCTACCTGTACAGATGGAATATGAGCTAGTGAAAAAATGAAACAATGCCATTTGCAGCACCATAGATGAGTCTAGAAGTAATCACGCAACTTGGAGTAAGTGAGAAAGCGAAAGACACATATCCTATCATATCACATATAGGGGTTACCTAAAAAATGATACAGACAAAGATATTTCCACAGAGAAACACTATCATAGAATCAATAAAAAAACTTATGGTTCACCAAATAGTAAGGTGTGAGGATTGGATACATTACCATATTGAGGTTAACAGAGAGATACAAACACATGTGAAATATATAATCACCAAAGACCTACGCAATACCAAGAGAAGACTACTCAACATTGTGTCATAACCTACATGGGAAAAGGATCCGAAGAAGAATATTTATATGTATATGTGTGAAAGAACCACATCTTGCACACCTAGAACAAAGAAAACATTGTAATCAAGTTTGCTGTGATAAAAAATAAAAATTAAGTTAAAAATACCAACAAGAAGTAATGAGACATAAACTTAAAGGGCTTTTTCCTCGCACATTCCATTCTAATTTACAACCTAGAACACCACTTCCAGTAAGGCTCTGTTGCCCTAGTAACCAGATTTGGTAAAGGAGAAATGCTGCCGCCTTGTGGCCAATTCCCGCAAGAGCAGCTTTTAACCCACAGCTAATGGTCACTTGCCATTCAAAATGACTCAAGGCTGTAAAGGACAACTGCCCTCAAAATTGTGCTGAGGTAGGGAATGGATAAAGAAAATTCAAAACAGGCAGAATTTTCAAGAAGTTACTATGAAGAGGCAAGTTTTACTCACTCTCTTTTTAAAGAAAGGAAAATGGATAAAAGCTCAACCTCAGGAAGTATTAGACTCATGCAATCTAATCTACAAAAAGTTTTCAACTCACACCAGTCGACTGACCATTGGAAAAAAGTCTACAAACAATAAATGCAGAAGAGGTTTTAGAGAACTGTGTACCCTCTAGCTGCTGGGGAGATGTAAAAGGGTTAAACGCTAATAATGAGAACAGAAAGGAGCTGCGTTTAAAAGGAAAAATTGAGGTACCATTCAATCCAGCAGGCGCACCAATGGGCCTCTCACCTGAGAAGACCAGAATGAAGAAGACCCGGGCTGCAAAAGCTGCACTTCAGCCTTATTCACAATAGACAAGACAGTGAAGCAACCAAAATGTCCATCAACAGATGAAAGGATAAAGAAGAAGTGGTCCATGTACACAATGAATACTAGCCATGGAAAACAATGAAACACTGCTCTTTGAGGCACCATAGATGATCTTGGAGATAATCACAGAACATGAGGTAAGTCGGAAAGCAAAAGTCCTATATCCTATGATATCACTTATAGGCGTTATCTAATAACTGACACAAATGAACATATTTCCACAGAGAAAGTCAATCACAGACTTATTAAAAAAAACTATGCTTATCTAAAAGGAAAGGTGGGGGGAATGGATAAATGAAGATTAGCGTTACCATATGTATAAAAATACATATTATATACATATATCAAAAAGACAGACCATATAGCAAAGAAGGTTTACGGAACACTCTGTAATAATTTACCCGGGAAGAGAATCTCTACATAAATAGGCATATAGGATATGTAGATGAACCAGAGTGTGTACACCTTGGACAAGCAACATTCTAACCATTACCCCAATTGAAAAAATTAAAACAACGAACTCGGTGTAATGAGACATAAACTTATGGGGGGTTTTCCTGGCACATTCCATTCAAATTTACAACCTAGGCAAACGACTTCCAGAACGGCTCTGCTGCCCTAGTACCCAGATTTGGGAATGGAGAAATGCTGCATCCTTGTGGCCGTTTCCCACAACAGCAGCTTTAAAGCAACTTCAAAAGGTCACTAAATATTCACCAATTGCAGTTCTGTAAATGACACCTGCCCTCCAAAAAATACTGAGGTCGAAAATCGACCAAAAAATTCTAGAGTGCAACCTTTCAAAAAGAATATTTGAAGAGGTATATCATACTAACACTTTTTTTCTTTTTTCTTTTAACAAAAAAGATAAAGCCGTGGAGAAATGATGAATTGTAGGAATTTTTACAAACATGTAAACCCAAATTACAAAAACCTGTCAGCTCACACCAGTCAGAATGGCCATCAACAAAAATGCTGCAAACAATAAATGCTGACATGATTGTGGAGAAATGCGTACCATCGATTCTAAGGGGGACGTGGTAAGAGCCACTAATGAAAGAAAAATTGAGGTGCCTTGAAAAGGTAAACGTTGAGCTACCATACCAGTCAATCAATCATACCCACTGCTGGGTCTATCACCTGAGAAAATGAAAATCAAAAATCACAGGCTGGCAATCCTGCACTCCAGCAATATTTACCATAGGCAACACTTGGAAGCAACGAAAATGTCCATCAACAGAGGAATGCACCAAGAAGAAGTGGTCCATGTACACAATGGAATATTAGCCATGGAAAACATTGAAGCACTGCTCTTTGAGGCACCATACATGAGCCTGGAGATAATCACAAAGCATGAAGTAGGTCGGAAAGCAAAAGACCTATATCCTATATTATCACTTATGGCATTATCTAATAACTGACACAGATGAACATATTTCCAAAGAGAAAGACACTCACAGGCTTAGAAAACAAACTATGCTCATCTAAAAGGAAAGGAGGGGGGAAATTGAGAAATGAAGATTAGAGTTACTATACATATACAAATACATATTATATACATGTATCAAAAAGACTGAACATATAACAAGGGAGGTCGACGGAACACTGTAATATTTTACATGGGAAGAGGATCTGTACATTAATAGACATACATAATGTACAAATGAACCAGATTGTGTACACCTAGGACAAACAATATTCTAAAGTTTACCCAGATTAAAAAAATTTTGAAAACCAAGAAGAAGTAATGAGACAAAAACATATGGGGATTTCTCCTGGCAAATTCCATTCTAATTTACAACCTTGGACAATGACTTCCAGAAAGGCTCTGCTGCCCTAGTACCCAGATTGGGGAATGGAGAAATGCTACCTCCTTGTGGCCGTTTCCCACAACAGCAGCTTTGAACCCACTGCAAAAGGTCACTATATTTTCGCCAACTTGCAGTTCTGTAAATGGCACCTGCCCTCCAGAAAATTTCTGGGGTCAAAAATCGACCAAAAACTTCAGTTGAGGGCAACCTTCGAAGAAGAGAATTTCGAGAGCTATATTGTACTCACGGTTTTTTCTTTTAAGAGAAAACAAAAAGGCATAGGAAAATGATGAATTTTAAAAATTTTAATGATATGCATACCCATATTACAAAAACCTATCAGCTCACAGCAGTCAGAATGGCCATTAGGAATAATGCTGCAAAAAATAAACGGTGAAGGGAGTGCGGAGAAATGTGTACCCTCGGTTGTAAGGGGGGGCATGTAAAGAGCCACTAATGAAAACACAATGTAGGTGCTTTGAAAAGGGAAACATTGAGCTACCAGTCAATCAATCACAATCACTTCTTGGCCTATCACCTGAGAAAATGAGAATCAAAAAGTGACAGGCTGGCAAACCTGTACGCCAGCAAGATTTACCATAGCCAGCACTTGGAAGCAATGAAAATGTCCATCAACCGAGGAATGCACCAAGAAGAAGTGGTCCACGTACACAAAGGAATATTACTCTAATAATAAATATAAATTAAATTTAAAAACAAACAAAAGCAAGGAGACATCAACATTTGTGGGTTTATCCGGGCACATTGCACTCTAATTTATAACCGAAGAACACCACTGGCCGGTAGGTCTGTTTCCCTAGTACCAGCAAGGGGAACGTAGAAAGGCTGCCGCTCTTCGGCCGATACCTGCAAAAGCAGGTTTAAAGCCTGAGCTAATGGTCACTTCATATGAACAAGTACTGCAGGACTGTAAATGAAACCTGCCCTCAAAATGTCTTGAGGGAGATAATGGCCAAAATATTTCAAATGGTGACAGATACTTTAAGAAAACACTTTGAAGAAATAAGCTCTAATCACAGCTGGAAAAATAAAAAGGACATGTCTTAAAGCTCAATTTCTATGCATTATGAGACACATGCAAATTCAACCACAAAGAGGTATCAGCTCACACCACTCAGAATAACCATCAGCAAAAACTACAAAGAATAAATGCTGAAGGTGCTGGGAAGAAATACATACCCTCCACTTTAAGTGGGACGTAACCTGGAAAGAGCCACTAAGGAGAACAGAATAGAGGTGCCTTTAAAAGGTAAACATTGAGCTACCATATGATCCAGCAGACCTATTCCTGGACCTATAAACTAAGAAGACAGAATTGGAAGGAGACAGGCACGCAAATCGGCATTGCATAGTGTTACAATAGCCAAGATATGGAAGTAACCAAAAAGTCCACCAACAGATGGGTGGACAAAGAAGAACTTCTACCTGTACAGATGGAATATGAGCTAGTGAAAAAATGAAACAATGCCATTTGCAGCACTATAGATGAGTCTAGAAGTAATCACGCAACTTGGAGTAAGTGAGAAAGCGAAAGACACATATCCTATCATATCACATATAGGGGTTACCTAAAAAATGATACAGACAAAGATATTTCCACAGAGAAACACTATCATAGAATCAATAAAAAAACTTATGGTTCACCAAATAGTAAGGTGTGAGGATTGGATACATTACCATATTGAGGTTAACAGAGAGATACAAACACATGTGAAATATATAATCACCAAAGACCTACGCAATAACAAGAGAAGACTACTCAACCTTGTGTCATAACCTACATGGGAAAAGGATCCGAAGAAGAATATTTATATGTATATGTGTGAAAGAACCACATCTTGCACACCCAGAACAAACAGAACATTGTAATCAAGTTTGCTGTGATAAAAAATAAAAATTAAGTTAAAAATACCAACAAGAAGTATTGAGACATAAACTTAAAGGGCTTTTTCCTCGCACATTCCATTCTAATTTTCAACCTAGAACACCACTCCCAGTAAGGCTCTGTTGCCCTAGTAACCAGATTTGGTAAAGCAGAAATGCTGCCGCCTTGTGGCCAATTCCCGCAAGAGCAGCTTTTAACCCACAGCTAATGGTCACTTGCCATTCAAAATGACTCAAGGCTGTAAAGGACACCTGCCCTCAAAATTGTGCTGAGGTAGGGAATGGATAAAGAAAATTCAAAACAGGCAGAATTTTCAAGAAGTTACTATGAAGAGGCAAGTTTTACTCACTCTCTTTTTAAAGAAAGGAAAATGGATAAAAGCTCAACCTCAGGAAGTATTAGACTCATGCAATCTAATCTACAAAAAGTTTTCAACTCACACCAGTCGACTGACCATTGGAAAAAAGTCTACAAACAATAAATGCAGAAGAGGTTTTAGAGAACTGTGTACCCTCTAGCTGCTGGTGAGATGTAAAAGGGTTAAACGCTAATAATGAGAACAGAAAGGAGCTGCGTTTAAAAGGAAAAATTGAGGTACCATTCAATCCAGCAGGCGCACCAATGGGCCTCTCACCTGAGAAGACCAGAATGAAGAAGACCCGGGCTGCAAAAGCTGCACTTCAGCCTTATTCACAATAGACAAGACAGTGAAGCAACCAAAATGTCCATCAACAGATGAAAGGATAAAGAAGAAGTGGTCCATGTACACAATTAATACTAGCCATGGAAAACAATGAAACACTGCTCTTTGAGGCACCATAGATGATCTTGGAGATAATCACAGAACATGAGGTAAGTCGGAAAGCAAAAGTCCTATACCCTATGATATCACTTATAGGCGTTATCTAATAACTGACACAAATGAACATATTTCCACAGAGAAAGTCAATCACAGACTTATTAAAAAAAACTATGCTTATCTAAAAGGAAAGGTGGGGGGAATGGATAAATGAAGATTAGCGTTACCATATGTATAAAAATACATATTATATACATATATCAAAAAGACAGACCATATAGCAAAGAAGGTTTACGGAACACTCTGTAATAATTTACCCGGGAAGAGAATCTCTACATAAATAGGCATATAGGATATGTAGATGAACCAGAGTGTGTACACCTTGGACAAGCAACATTCTAACCATTACCCCAATTGAAAAAATTAAAACAACGAACTAGGTGTAATGAGACATAAACTTATGGGGGGTTTTCCTGGCACATTCCATTCAAATTTACAACCTAGGCAAACGACTTCCAGAACGGCTCTGCTGCCCTAGTACCCAGATTTGGGAATGGAGAAATGCTGCATCCTTGTGGCCGTTTCCCACAACAGCAGCTTTAAAGCAACTTCAAAAGGTCACTAAATATTCACCAATTGCAGTTCTGTAAATGACACCTGCCCTCCAAAAAATACTGAGGTCGAAAATCGACCAAAAAATTCTAGAGTGCAACCTTTCAAAAAGAATATTTGAAGAGGTATATCATACTAACACTTTTTTTCTTTTTTCTTTTAACAAAAAAGATAAAGCCGTGGAGAAATGATGAATTGTAGGAATTTTTACAGACATGTAAACCCAAATTACAAAAACCTGTCAGCTCACACCAGTCAGAATGGCCATCAACAAAAATGCTGCAAACAATAAATGCTGACATGATTGTGGAGAAATGCGTACCATCGATTCTAAGGGGGACGTGGTAAGAGCCACTAATGAAAGAAAAATTGAGGTGCCTTGAAAAGGTAAACGTTGAGCTACCATACCAGTCAATCAATCATACCCACTGCTGGGTCTATCACCTGAGAAAATGAAAATCAAAAATCACAGGCTGGCAATTCTGCACTCCAGCAATATTTACCATAGGCAACAATTGGAAGCAACGAAAATGTCCATCAACAGAGGAATGCACCAAGAAGTGGTCCATGTACACAATGGAATATTAGCCATGGAAAACATTGAAGCACTGCTCTTTGAGGCACCATACATGAGCCTGGAGATAATCACAAAACATGAAGTAGGTCGGAAAGCAAAAGACCTATATCCTATATTATCACTTATGGCATTATCTAATAACTGACACAGATGAACATATTTCCAAAGAGAAAGACACTCACAGGCTTAGAAAACAAACTATGCTCATCTAAAAGGAAAGGAGGGGGGAAATTGAGAAATGAAGATTAGAGTTACTATACATATACAAATACATATTATATACATGTATCAAAAAGACTGAACATATAACAAGGGAGGTCGACGGAACACTGTAATATTTTACATGGGAAGAGGATCTGTACATTAATAGACATACATAATGTACAAATGAACCAGATTGTGTACACCTAGGACAAACAATATTCTAAAGTTTACCCAGATTAAAAAAATTTTGAAAACCAAGAAGAAGTAATGAGACAAAAACATATGGGGATTTCTCCTGGCAAATTCCATTCTAATTTACAACCTTGGACAATGACTTCCAGAAAGGCTCTGCTGCCCTAGTACCCAGATTGGGGAATGGAGAAATGCTACCTCCTTGTGGCCGTTTCCCACAACAGCAGCTTTGAACCCACTGCAAAAGGTCACTATATTTTCGCCAACTTGCAGTTCTGTAAATGGCACCTGCCCTCCAGAAAATATCTGGGGTCAAAAATCGACCAAAAACTTCAGTTGAGGGCAACCTTCGAAGAAGAGAATTTCGAGAGCGATATTGTACTCACGGTTTTTTCTTTTAAGAGAAAACAAAAAGGCATAGGAAAATGATGAATTTTAAAAATTTTAATGATATGCATACCCATATTACAAAAACCTATCAGCTCACAGCAGTCAGAATGGCCATTAGGAATAATGCTGCAAAAAATAAACGGTGAAGGGAGTGCGGAGAAATGTGTACCCTCTGTTGTAAGGGGGGGCATGTAAAGAGCCACTAATGAAAACACAATGTAGGTGCTTTGAAAAGGGAAACATTGAGCTACCAGTCAATCAATCACAATCACTTCTTGGCCTATCACCTGAGAAAATGAGAATCAAAAAGTGACAGGCTGGCAAACCTGTACGCCAGCAAGATTTACCATAGCCAGCACTTGGAAGCAATGAAAATGTCCATCAACCGAGGAATGCACCAAGAAGAAGTGGTCCACGTACACAAAGGAATATTACTCTAATAATAAATATAAATTAAATTTAAAAACAAACAAAAGCAAGGAGACATCAACATTTGTGGGTTTATCCGGGCACATTGCACTCTAATTTATAACCGAAGAACACCACTGGCCGGTAGGTCTGTTTCCCTAGTACCAGCAAGGGGAACGTAGAAAGGCTGCCGCTCTTCGGCCGATACCTGCAAAAGCAGGTTTAAAGCCTGAGCTAGTGGTCACTTCATATGAACAAGTACTGCAGGGCTGTAAATGAAACCTGCCCTCAAAATGTCTTGAGGGAGATAATGGCCAAAATATTTCAAATGGTGACAGATACTTTAAGAAAACACTTTGAAGAAATAAGCTCTAATCACAGCTGGAAAAATAAAAAGGACATGTCTTAAAGCTCAATTTCTATGCATTATGAGACACATGCAAATTCAACCACAAAGAGGTATCAGCTCACACCACTCAGAATAACCATCAGCAAAAACTACAAAGAATAAATGCTGAAGGTGCTGGGAAGAAATACATACCCTCCACTTTAAGTGGGACGTAACCTGGAAAGAGCCACTAAGGAGAACAGAATAGAGGTGCCTTTAAAAGGTAAACATTGAGCTACCATATGATCCAGCAGACCTATTCCTGGACCTATAAACTAAGAAGACAGAATTGGAAGGAGACAGGCACGCAAATCGGCATTGCATAGTGTTACAATAGCCAAGATATGGAAGTAACCAAAAAGTCCACCGACAGATGGGTGGACAAAGAAGAACTTCTACCTGTACAGATGGAATATGAGCTAGTGAAAAAATGAAACAATGCCATTTGCAGCACCATAGATGAGTCTAGAAGTAATCACGCAACTTGGAGTAAGTGAGAAAGCGAAAGACACATATCCTATCATATCACATATAGGGGTTACCTAAAAAATGATACAGACAAAGATATTTCCACAGAGAAACACTATCATAGAATCAATAAAAAAACTTATGGTTCACCAAATAGTAAGGTGTGAGGATTGGATACATTACCATATTGAGGTTAACAGAGAGATACAAACACATGTGAAATATATAATCACCAAAGACCTACGCAATAACCAGAGAAGACTACTCAACCTTGTGTCATAACCTACATGGGAAAAGGATCCGAAGAAGAATATTTATATGTATATGTGTGAAAGAACCACATCTTGCACACCTAGAACAAAGAAAACATTGTAATCAAGTTTGCTGTGATAAAAAATAAAAATTAAGTTAAAAATACCAACAAGAAGTAATGAGACATAAACTTAAAGGGCTTTTTCCTCGCACATTCCATTCTAATTTACAACCTAGAACACCACTTCCAGTAAGGCTCTGTTGCCCTAGTAACCAGATTTGGTAAAGGAGAAATGCTGCCGCCTTGTGGCCAATTCCCGCAAGAGCAGCTTTTAACCCACAGCTAATGGTCACTTGCCATTCAAAATGACTCAAGGCTGTAAAGGACACCTGCCCTCAAAATTGTGCTGAGGTAGGGAATGGATAAAGAAAATTCAAAACAGGCAGAATTTTCAAGAAGTTTCTATGAAGAGGCAAGTTTTACTCACTCTCTTTTTAAAGAAAGGAAAATGGATAAAAGCTCAACCTCAGGAAGTATTAGACTCATGCAATCTAATCTACAAAAAGTTTTCAACTCACACCAGTCGACTGACCATTGGAAAAAAGTCTACAAACAATAAATGCAGAAGAGGTTTTAGAGAACTGTGTACCCTCTAGCTGCTGGGGAGATGTAAAAGGGTTAAACGCTAATAATGAGAACAGAAAGGAGCTGCGTTTAAAAGGAAAAATTGAGGTACCATTCAATCCAGCAGGCGCACCAATGGGCCTCTCACCTGAGAAGACCAGAATGAAGAAGACCCGGGCTGCAAAAGCTGCACTTCAGCCTTATTCACAATAGACAAGACAGTGAAGCAACCAAAATGTCCATCAACAGATGAAAGGATAAAGAAGAAGTGGTCCATGTACACAGTGAATACTAGCCATGGAAAACAATGAAACACTGCTCTTTGAGGCACCATAGATGATCTTGGAGATAATCACAGAACATGAGGTAAGTCGGAAAGCAAAAGTCCTATATCCTATGATATCACTTATAGGTGTTATCTAATAACTGACACAAATGAACATATTTCCACAGAGAAAGTCAATCACAGACTTATTAAAAAAAACTATGCTTATCTAAAAGGAAAGGTGGGGGGAATGGATAAATGAAGATTAGCATTACCATATGTATACAAATACATATTATATACATATATCAAAAAGACAGACCATATAGCAAAGAAGGTTTACGGAACACTCTGTAATAATTTACACGGTAAGAGAATCTCTATATAAATAGGCAGATAGGATATGTAGATGAACCAGAGTGTGTACACCTTGGACAAGCAACATTCTAACCATTACCCCAATTGAAAAAATTAAAACAACGAGCTAGTTGTAATGAGACATAAACTTATGGGGGGTTTTCCTGGCACATTCCATTCAAATTTACAACCTAGGCAAACGACTTCCAGAACGGCTCTGCTGCCCTAGTACCCAGATTTGGGAATGGAGAAACGTTGCATCCTTGTGGCCGTTTCCCACAACAGCAGCTTTAAAGCAACTTCAAAAGGTCACTAAATATTCACCAATTGCAGTTCTGTAAATGACACCTGCCCTCCAAAAAATACTGAGGTCGAAAATCGACCAAAAAATTCTAGAGTGCAACCTTTCAAAAAGAATATTTGAAGAGGTATATCATACTAACACTTTTTTTCTTTTTTCTTCTAACAAAAAAGATAAAGCCGTGGAGAAATGATGAATTGTAGGAATTTTTACAGACATGTAAACCCAAATTACAAAAACCTGTCAGCTCACACCAGTCAGAATGGCCATCAACAAAAATGCTGCAAACAATAAATGCTGACATGATTGTGGAGAAATGCGTACCATCGATTCTAAGGGGGACGTGGTAAGAGCCACTAATGAAAGAAAAATTGAGGTGCCTTGAAAAGGTAAACGTTGAGCTACCATACCAGTCAATCAATCATACCCACTGCTGGGTCTATCACCTGAGAAAATGAAAATCAAAAATCACAGGCTGGCAATTCTGCACTCCAGCAATATTTACCATAGGCAACACTTGGAAGCAACGAAAATGTCCATCAGCAGAGGAATGCACCAAGAAGAAGTGGTCCATGTACACAATGGAATATTAGCCATGGAAAACATTGAAGCACTGCTCTTTGAGGCACCATACATGAGCCTGGAGATAATCACAAAACATGTAGTAGGTCGGAAAGCAAAAGACCTATATCCTATATTATCACTTATGGCATTATCTAATAACTGACACAGATGAACATATTTCCAAAGAGAAAGACACTCACAGGCTTAGAAAACAAACTATGCTCATCTAAAAGGAAAGGAGGGGGGAAATTGAGAAATGAAGATTAGAGTTACTATACATATAGAAATACATATTATATACATGTATCAAAAAGACTGAACATATAACAAGGGAGGTCGACGGAACACTGTAATATTTTACATGGGAAGAGGATCTGTACATTAATAGACATACATAATGTACAAATGAACCAGATTGTGTACACCTAGGACAAACAATATTCTAAACTTTACCCAGATTAAAAAAACTTTGAAAACCAAGAAGAAGTAATGAGACAAAAACATATGGGGATTTCTCCTGGCAAATTCCATTCTAATTTACAACCTTGGACAATGACTTCCAGAAAGGCTCTGCTGCCCTAGTACCCAGATTGGGGAATGGAGAAATGCTACCTCCTTGTGGCCGTTTCCCACAACAGCAGCTTTGAACCCACTGCAAAAGGTCACTATATTTTCGCCAACTTGCAGTTCTGTAAATGGCACCTGCCCTCCAGAAAATTTCTGGGGTCAAAAATCGACCAAAAACTTCAGTTGAGGGCAACCTTCGAAGAAGAGAATTTCGAGAGCGATATTGTACTCACGGTTTTTTCTTTTAAGAGAAAACAAAAAGGCATAGGAAAATGATGAATTTAAAAAATTTTAATGATATGCATACCCATATTACAAAAACCTATCAGCTCACAGCAGTCAGAATGGTCATTAGGAATAATGCTGCAAAAAATAAACGGTGAAGGGAGTGCGGAGAAATGTGTACCCTCGGTTGTAAGGGGGGGCATGTAAAGAGACACTAATGAAAACACAATGTAGGTGCTTTGAAAAGGGAAACATTGAGGTACCAGTCAATCAATCACAATCACTTCTTGGCCTATCACCTGAGAAAATGAGATTCAAAAAGTGACAGGCTGGCAAACCTGTACGCCAGCAAGATTTACCATAGCCAGCACTTGGAAGCAATGAAAATGTCCATCAACCGAGGAATGCACCAAGAAGAAGTGGTCCACGTACACAATGGAATATTACTCTAATAATAAATATAAATTAAATTTAAAAACAAACAAAAGCAAGGAGACATCAACATTTGTGGGTTTATACGGGCACATTGCACTCTAATTTATAACCGAAGAACACCACTGGCCGGTAGGTCTGTTTCCCTAGTACCAGCAAGGGGAACGTAGAAAGGCTGCCGCTCTTCGGCCGATACCTGCAAAAGCAGGTTTAAAGCCTGGCTAATGGTGACTTCATATGAACAAGTAATGCAGGGCTGTAAATGAAACCTGCCCTCAAAATGTCTTGAGGGAGATAATGGCAAAAATATTCCAAATGGTGACACATACTTTAAGAAAACACTTTGAAGAAATAAGCTCTAATCACAGCTGGAAAAATAAAAAGGACATGTCTTAAAGCTCAATTTCTACGCATTATGAGACACATGCAAATTCAACCACAAAGAGGTATCAGCTCACACCACTCAGAATAACCATCAGCAAAAACTACAAAGAATAAATGCTGAAGGTGCTGGGAAGAAATACATACCCTCCACTTTAAGTGGGACGTAACCTGGAAAGAGCCACTAAGGAGAACAGAATAGAGGTGCCTTTAAAAGGTAAACATTGAGCTACCATATGATCCAGCAGACCTATTCCTGGACCTATAAACTAAGAAGACAGAATTGGAAGGAGACAGGCACGCAAATCGGCATTGCATAGTGTTACAATAGCCAAGATATGGAAGTAACCAAAAAGTCCACCGACAGATGGGTGGACAAAGAAGAACTTCTACCTGTACAGATGGAATATGAGCTAGTGAAAAAATGAAACAATGCCATTTGCAGCACCATAGATGAGTCTAGAAGTAATCACGCAACTTGGAGTAAGTGAGAAAGCGAAAGACACATATCCTATCATATCACATATAGGGGTTACCTAAAAAATGATACAGACAAAGATATTTCCACAGAGAAACACTATCATAGAATCAATAAAAAAACTTATGGTTCACCAAATAGTAAGGTGTGAGGATTGGATACATTACCATATTGAGGTTAACAGAGAGATACAAACACATGTGAAATATATAATCACCAAAGACCTACGCAATACCAAGAGAAGACTACTCAACATTGTGTCATAACCTACATGGGAAAAGGATCCGAAGAAGAATATTTATATGTATATGTGTGAAAGAACCACATCTTGCACACCTAGAACAAAGAAAACATTGTAATCAAGTTTGCTGTGATAAAAAATAAAAATTAAGTTAAAAATACCAACAAGAAGTAATGAGACATAAACTTAAAGGGCTTTTTCCTCGCACATTCCATTCTAATTTACAACCTAGAACACCACTTCCAGTAAGGCTCTGTTGCCCTAGTAACCAGATTTGGTAAAGGAGAAATGCTGCCGCCTTGTGGCCAATTCCCGCAAGAGCAGCTTTTAACCCACAGCTAATGGTCACTTGCCATTCAAAATGACTCAAGGCTGTAAAGGACAACTGCCCTCAAAATTGTGCTGAGGTAGGGAATGGATAAAGAAAATTCAAAACAGGCAGAATTTTCAAGAAGTTACTATGAAGAGGCAAGTTTTACTCACTCTCTTTTTAAAGAAAGGAAAATGGATAAAAGCTCAACCTCAGGAAGTATTAGACTCATGCAATCTAATCTACAAAAAGTTTTCAACTCACACCAGTCGACTGACCATTGGAAAAAAGTCTACAAACAATAAATGCAGAAGAGGTTTTAGAGAACTGTGTACCCTCTAGCTGCTGGGGAGATGTAAAAGGGTTAAACGCTAATAATGAGAACAGAAAGGAGCTGCGTTTAAAAGGAAAAATTGAGGTACCATTCAATCCAGCAGGCGCACCAATGGGCCTCTCACCTGAGAAGACCAGAATGAAGAAGACCCGGGCTGCAAAAGCTGCACTTCAGCCTTATTCACAATAGACAAGACAGTGAAGCAACCAAAATGTCCATCAACAGATGAAAGGATAAAGAAGAAGTGGTCCATGTACACAATGAATACTAGCCATGGAAAACAATGAAACACTGCTCTTTGAGGCACCATAGATGATCTTGGAGATAATCACAGAACATGAGGTAAGTCGGAAAGCAAAAGTCCTATATCCTATGATATCACTTATAGGCGTTATCTAATAACTGACACAAATGAACATATTTCCACAGAGAAAGTCAATCACAGACTTATTAAAAAAAACTATGCTTATCTAAAAGGAAAGGTGGGGGGAATGGATAAATGAAGATTAGCGTTACCATATGTATAAAAATACATATTATATACATATATCAAAAAGACAGACCATATAGCAAAGAAGGTTTACGGAACACTCTGTAATAATTTACCCGGGAAGAGAATCTCTACATAAATAGGCATATAGGATATGTAGATGAACCAGAGTGTGTACACCTTGGACAAGCAACATTCTAACCATTACCCCAATTGAAAAAATTAAAACAACGAACTCGGTGTAATGAGACATAAACTTATGGGGGGTTTTCCTGGCACATTCCATTCAAATTTACAACCTAGGCAAACGACTTCCAGAACGGCTCTGCTGCCCTAGTACCCAGATTTGGGAATGGAGAAATGCTGCATCCTTGTGGCCGTTTCCCACAACAGCAGCTTTAAAGCAACTTCAAAAGGTCACTAAATATTCACCAATTGCAGTTCTGTAAATGACACCTGCCCTCCAAAAAATACTGAGGTCGAAAATCGACCAAAAAATTCTAGAGTGCAACCTTTCAAAAAGAATATTTGAAGAGGTATATCATACTAACACTTTTTTTCTTTTTTCTTTTAACAAAAAAGATAAAGCCGTGGAGAAATGATGAATTGTAGGAATTTTTACAAACATGTAAACCCAAATTACAAAAACCTGTCAGCTCACACCAGTCAGAATGGCCATCAACAAAAATGCTGCAAACAATAAATGCTGACATGATTGTGGAGAAATGCGTACCATCGATTCTAAGGGGGACGTGGTAAGAGCCACTAATGAAAGAAAAATTGAGGTGCCTTGAAAAGGTAAACGTTGAGCTACCATACCAGTCAATCAATCATACCCACTGCTGGGTCTATCACCTGAGAAAATGAAAATCAAAAATCACAGGCTGGCAATCCTGCACTCCAGCAATATTTACCATAGGCAACACTTGGAAGCAACGAAAATGTCCATCAACAGAGGAATGCACCAAGAAGAAGTGGTCCATGTACACAATGGAATATTAGCCATGGAAAACATTGAAGCACTGCTCTTTGAGGCACCATACATGAGCCTGGAGATAATCACAAAGCATGAAGTAGGTCGGAAAGCAAAAGACCTATATCCTATATTATCACTTATGGCATTATCTAATAACTGACACAGATGAACATATTTCCAAAGAGAAAGACACTCACAGGCTTAGAAAACAAACTATGCTCATCTAAAAGGAAAGGAGGGGGGAAATTGAGAAATGAAGATTAGAGTTACTATACATATACAAATACATATTATATACATGTATCAAAAAGACTGAACATATAACAAGGGAGGTCGACGGAACACTGTAATATTTTACATGGGAAGAGGATCTGTACATTAATAGACATACATAATGTACAAATGAACCAGATTGTGTACACCTAGGACAAACAATATTCTAAAGTTTACCCAGATTAAAAAAATTTTGAAAACCAAGAAGAAGTAATGAGACAAAAACATATGGGGATTTCTCCTGGCAAATTCCATTCTAATTTACAACCTTGGACAATGACTTCCAGAAAGGCTCTGCTGCCCTAGTACCCAGATTGGGGAATGGAGAAATGCTACCTCCTTGTGGCCGTTTCCCACAACAGCAGCTTTGAACCCACTGCAAAAGGTCACTATATTTTCGCCAACTTGCAGTTCTGTAAATGGCACCTGCCCTCCAGAAAATTTCTGGGGTCAAAAATCGACCAAAAACTTCAGTTGAGGGCAACCTTCGAAGAAGAGAATTTCGAGAGCTATATTGTACTCACGGTTTTTTCTTTTAAGAGAAAACAAAAAGGCATAGGAAAATGATGAATTTTAAAAATTTTAATGATATGCATACCCATATTACAAAAACCTATCAGCTCACAGCAGTCAGAATGGCCATTAGGAATAATGCTGCAAAAAATAAACGGTGAAGGGAGTGCGGAGAAATGTGTACCCTCGGTTGTAAGGGGGGGCATGTAAAGAGCCACTAATGAAAACACAATGTAGGTGCTTTGAAAAGGGAAACATTGAGCTACCAGTCAATCAATCACAATCACTTCTTGGCCTATCACCTGAGAAAATGAGAATCAAAAAGTGACAGGCTGGCAAACCTGTACGCCAGCAAGATTTACCATAGCCAGCACTTGGAAGCAATGAAAATGTCCATCAACCGAGGAATGCACCAAGAAGAAGTGGTCCACGTACACAAAGGAATATTACTCTAATAATAAATATAAATTAAATTTAAAAACAAACAAAAGCAAGGAGACATCAACATTTGTGGGTTTATCCGGGCACATTGCACTCTAATTTATAACCGAAGAACACCACTGGCCGGTAGGTCTGTTTCCCTAGTACCAGCAAGGGGAACGTAGAAAGGCTGCCGCTCTTCGGCCGATACCTGCAAAAGCAGGTTTAAAGCCTGAGCTAATGGTCACTTCATATGAACAAGTACTGCAGGACTGTAAATGAAACCTGCCCTCAAAATGTCTTGAGGGAGATAATGGCCAAAATATTTCAAATGGTGACAGATACTTTAAGAAAACACTTTGAAGAAATAAGCTCTAATCACAGCTGGAAAAATAAAAAGGACATGTCTTAAAGCTCAATTTCTATGCATTATGAGACACATGCAAATTCAACCACAAAGAGGTATCAGCTCACACCACTCAGAATAACCATCAGCAAAAACTACAAAGAATAAATGCTGAAGGTGCTGGGAAGAAATACATACCCTCCACTTTAAGTGGGACGTAACCTGGAAAGAGCCACTAAGGAGAACAGAATAGAGGTGCCTTTAAAAGGTAAACATTGAGCTACCATATGATCCAGCAGACCTATTCCTGGACCTATAAACTAAGAAGACAGAATTGGAAGGAGACAGGCACGCAAATCGGCATTGCATAGTGTTACAATAGCCAAGATATGGAAGTAACCAAAAAGTCCACCAACAGATGGGTGGACAAAGAAGAACTTCTACCTGTACAGATGGAATATGAGCTAGTGAAAAAATGAAACAATGCCATTTGCAGCACTATAGATGAGTCTAGAAGTAATCACGCAACTTGGAGTAAGTGAGAAAGCGAAAGACACATATCCTATCATATCACATATAGGGGTTACCTAAAAAATGATACAGACAAAGATATTTCCACAGAGAAACACTATCATAGAATCAATAAAAAAACTTATGGTTCACCAAATAGTAAGGTGTGAGGATTGGATACATTACCATATTGAGGTTAACAGAGAGATACAAACACATGTGAAATATATAATCACCAAAGACCTACGCAATAACAAGAGAAGACTACTCAACCTTGTGTCATAACCTACATGGGAAAAGGATCCGAAGAAGAATATTTATATGTATATGTGTGAAAGAACCACATCTTGCACACCCAGAACAAACAGAACATTGTAATCAAGTTTGCTGTGATAAAAAATAAAAATTAAGTTAAAAATACCAACAAGAAGTATTGAGACATAAACTTAAAGGGCTTTTTCCTCGCACATTCCATTCTAATTTTCAACCTAGAACACCACTCCCAGTAAGGCTCTGTTGCCCTAGTAACCAGATTTGGTAAAGCAGAAATGCTGCCGCCTTGTGGCCAATTCCCGCAAGAGCAGCTTTTAACCCACAGCTAATGGTCACTTGCCATTCAAAATGACTCAAGGCTGTAAAGGACACCTGCCCTCAAAATTGTGCTGAGGTAGGGAATGGATAAAGAAAATTCAAAACAGGCAGAATTTTCAAGAAGTTACTATGAAGAGGCAAGTTTTACTCACTCTCTTTTTAAAGAAAGGAAAATGGATAAAAGCTCAACCTCAGGAAGTATTAGACTCATGCAATCTAATCTACAAAAAGTTTTCAACTCACACCAGTCGACTGACCATTGGAAAAAAGTCTACAAACAATAAATGCAGAAGAGGTTTTAGAGAACTGTGTACCCTCTAGCTGCTGGTGAGATGTAAAAGGGTTAAACGCTAATAATGAGAACAGAAAGGAGCTGCGTTTAAAAGGAAAAATTGAGGTACCATTCAATCCAGCAGGCGCACCAATGGGCCTCTCACCTGAGAAGACCAGAATGAAGAAGACCCGGGCTGCAAAAGCTGCACTTCAGCCTTATTCACAATAGACAAGACAGTGAAGCAACCAAAATGTCCATCAACAGATGAAAGGATAAAGAAGAAGTGGTCCATGTACACAATTAATACTAGCCATGGAAAACAATGAAACACTGCTCTTTGAGGCACCATAGATGATCTTGGAGATAATCACAGAACATGAGGTAAGTCGGAAAGCAAAAGTCCTATACCCTATGATATCACTTATAGGCGTTATCTAATAACTGACACAAATGAACATATTTCCACAGAGAAAGTCAATCACAGACTTATTAAAAAAAACTATGCTTATCTAAAAGGAAAGGTGGGGGGAATGGATAAATGAAGATTAGCGTTACCATATGTATAAAAATACATATTATATACATATATCAAAAAGACAGACCATATAGCAAAGAAGGTTTACGGAACACTCTGTAATAATTTACCCGGGAAGAGAATCTCTACATAAATAGGCATATAGGATATGTAGATGAACCAGAGTGTGTACACCTTGGACAAGCAACATTCTAACCATTACCCCAATTGAAAAAATTAAAACAACGAACTAGGTGTAATGAGACATAAACTTATGGGGGGTTTTCCTGGCACATTCCATTCAAATTTACAACCTAGGCAAACGACTTCCAGAACGGCTCTGCTGCCCTAGTACCCAGATTTGGGAATGGAGAAATGCTGCATCCTTGTGGCCGTTTCCCACAACAGCAGCTTTAAAGCAACTTCAAAAGGTCACTAAATATTCACCAATTGCAGTTCTGTAAATGACACCTGCCCTCCAAAAAATACTGAGGTCGAAAATCGACCAAAAAATTCTAGAGTGCAACCTTTCAAAAAGAATATTTGAAGAGGTATATCATACTAACACTTTTTTTCTTTTTTCTTTTAACAAAAAAGATAAAGCCGTGGAGAAATGATGAATTGTAGGAATTTTTACAGACATGTAAACCCAAATTACAAAAACCTGTCAGCTCACACCAGTCAGAATGGCCATCAACAAAAATGCTGCAAACAATAAATGCTGACATGATTGTGGAGAAATGCGTACCATCGATTCTAAGGGGGACGTGGTAAGAGCCACTAATGAAAGAAAAATTGAGGTGCCTTGAAAAGGTAAACGTTGAGCTACCATACCAGTCAATCAATCATACCCACTGCTGGGTCTATCACCTGAGAAAATGAAAATCAAAAATCACAGGCTAGCAATTCTGCACTCCAGCAATATTTACCATAGGCAACAATTGGAAGCAACGAAAATGTCCATCAACAGAGGAATGCACCAAGAAGTGGTCCATGTACACAATGGAATATTAGCCATGGAAAACATTGAAGCACTGCTCTTTGAGGCACCATACATGAGCCTGGAGATAATCACAAAACATGAAGTAGGTCGGAAAGCAAAAGACCTATATCCTATATTATCACTTATGGCATTATCTAATAACTGACACAGATGAACATATTTCCAAAGAGAAAGACACTCACAGGCTTAGAAAACAAACTATGCTCATCTAAAAGGAAAGGAGGGGGGAAATTGAGAAATGAAGATTAGAGTTACTATACATATACAAATACATATTATATACATGTATCAAAAAGACTGAACATATAACAAGGGAGGTCGACGGAACACTGTAATATTTTACATGGGAAGAGGATCTGTACATTAATAGACATACATAATGTACAAATGAACCAGATTGTGTACACCTAGGACAAACAATATTCTAAAGTTTACCCAGATTAAAAAAATTTTGAAAACCAAGAAGAAGTAATGAGACAAAAACATATGGGGATTTCTCCTGGCAAATTCCATTCTAATTTACAACCTTGGACAATGACTTCCAGAAAGGCTCTGCTGCCCTAGTACCCAGATTGGGGAATGGAGAAATGCTACCTCCTTGTGGCCGTTTCCCACAACAGCAGCTTTGAACCCACTGCAAAAGGTCACTATATTTTCGCCAACTTGCAGTTCTGTAAATGGCACCTGCCCTCCAGAAAATATCTGGGGTCAAAAATCGACCAAAAACTTCAGTTGAGGGCAACCTTCGAAGAAGAGAATTTCGAGAGCGATATTGTACTCACGGTTTTTTCTTTTAAGAGAAAACAAAAAGGCATAGGAAAATGATGAATTTTAAAAATTTTAATGATATGCATACCCATATTACAAAAACCTATCAGCTCACAGCAGTCAGAATGGCCATTAGGAATAATGCTGCAAAAAATAAACGGTGAAGGGAGTGCGGAGAAATGTGTACCCTCTGTTGTAAGGGGGGGCATGTAAAGAGCCACTAATGAAAACACAATGTAGGTGCTTTGAAAAGGGAAACATTGAGCTACCAGTCAATCAATCACAATCACTTCTTGGCCTATCACCTGAGAAAATGAGAATCAAAAAGTGACAGGCTGGCAAACCTGTACGCCAGCAAGATTTACCATAGCCAGCACTTGGAAGCAATGAAAATGTCCATCAACCGAGGAATGCACCAAGAAGAAGTGGTCCACGTACACAAAGGAATATTACTCTAATAATAAATATAAATTAAATTTAAAAACAAACAAAAGCAAGGAGACATCAACATTTGTGGGTTTATCCGGGCACATTGCACTCTAATTTATAACCGAAGAACACCACTGGCCGGTAGGTCTGTTTCCCTAGTACCAGCAAGGGGAACGTAGAAAGGCTGCCGCTCTTCGGCCGATACCTGCAAAAGCAGGTTTAAAGCCTGAGCTAGTGGTCACTTCATATGAACAAGTACTGCAGGGCTGTAAATGAAACCTGCCCTCAAAATGTCTTGAGGGAGATAATGGCCAAAATATTTCAAATGGTGACAGATACTTTAAGAAAACACTTTGAAGAAATAAGCTCTAATCACAGCTGGAAAAATAAAAAGGACATGTCTTAAAGCTCAATTTCTATGCATTATGAGACACATGCAAATTCAACCACAAAGAGGTATCAGCTCACACCACTCAGAATAACCATCAGCAAAAACTACAAAGAATAAATGCTGAAGGTGCTGGGAAGAAATACATACCCTCCACTTTAAGTGGGACGTAACCTGGAAAGAGCCACTAAGGAGAACAGAATAGAGGTGCCTTTAAAAGGTAAACATTGAGCTACCATATGATCCAGCAGACCTATTCCTGGACCTATAAACTAAGAAGACAGAATTGGAAGGAGACAGGCACGCAAATCGGCATTGCATAGTGTTACAATAGCCAAGATATGGAAGTAACCAAAAAGTCCACCAACAGATGGGTGGACAAAGAAGAACTTCTACCTGTACAGATGGAATATGAGCTAGTGAAAAAATGAAACAATGCCATTTGCAGCACCATAGATGAGTCTAGAAGTAATCACGCAACTTGGAGTAAGTGAGAAAGCGAAAGACACATATCCTATCATATCACATATAGGGGTTACCTAAAAAATGATACAGACAAAGATATTTCCACAGAGAAACACTATCATAGAATCAATAAAAAAACTTATGGTTCACCAAATAGTAAGGTGTGAGGATTGGATACATTACCATATTGAGGTTAACAGAGAGATACAAACACATGTGAAATATATAATCACCAAAGACCTACGCAATAACAAGAGAAGACTACTCAACCTTGTGTCATAACCTACATGGGAAAAGGATCCGAAGAAGAATATTTATATGTATATGTGTGAAAGAACCTCATCTTGCACACCCAGAACAAACAGAACATTGTAATCAAGTTTGCTGTGATAAAAAATAAAAATTAAGTTAAAAATACCAACAAGAAGTATTGAGACATAAACTTAAAGGGCTTTTTCCTCGCACATTCCATTCTAATTTTCAACCTAGAACACCACTCCCAGTAAGGCTCTGTTGCCCTAGTAACCAGATTTGGTAAAGCAGAAATGCTGCCGCCTTGTTGCCAATTCCCGCAAGAGCAGCTTTTAACCCACAGCTAATGGTCACTTGCCATTCAAAATGACTCAAGGCTGTAAAGGACACCTGCCCTCAAAATTGTGCTGAGGTAGGGAATGGATAAAGAAAATTCAAAACAGGCAGAATTTTCAAGAAGTTACTATGAAGAGGCAAGTTTTACTCACTCTCTTTTTAAAGAAAGGAAAATGGATAAAAGCTCAACCTCAGGAAGTATTAGACTCATGCAATCTAATCTACAAAAAGTTTTCAACTCACACCAGTCGACTGACCATTGGAAAAAAGTCTACAAACAATAAATGCAGAAGAGGTTTTAGAGAACTGTGTACCCTCTAGCTGCTGGTGAGATGTAAAAGGGTTAAACGCTAATAATGAGAACAGAAAGGAGCTGCGTTTAAAAGGAAAAATTGAGGTACCATTCAATCCAGCAGGCGCACCAATGGGCCTCTCACCTGAGAAGACCAGAATGAAGAAGACCCGGGCTGCAAAAGCTGCACTTCAGCCTTATTCACAATAGACAAGACAGTGAAGCAACCAAAATGTCCATCAACAGATGAAAGGATAAAGAAGAAGTGGTCCATGTACACAATTAATACTAGCCATGGAAAACAATGAAACACTGCTCTTTGAGGCACCATAGATGATCTTGGAGATAACCACAGAACATGAGGTAAGTCGGAAAGCAAAAGTCCTATATCCTATGATATCACTTATAGGCGTTATCTAATAACTGACACAAATGAACATATTTCCACAGAGAAAGTCAATCACAGACTTATTAAAAAAAACTATGCTTATCTAAAAGGAAAGTTGGGGGGAATGGATAAATGAAGATTAGCGTTACCATATGTATAAAAATACATATTATATACATATATCAAAAAGACAGACCATATAGCAAAGAAGGTTTACGGAACACTCTGTAATAATTTACCCGGGAAGAGAATCTCTACATAAATAGGCATATAGGATATGTAGATGTACCAGAGTGTGTACACCTTGGACAAGCAACATTCTAACCATTACCCCAATTGAAAAAATTAAAACAACGAACTAGGTGTAATGAGACATAAACTTATGGGGGGTTTTCCTGGCACATTCCATTCAAATTTACAACCTAGGCAAACGACTTCCAGAACGGCTCTGCTGCCCTAGTACCCAGATTTGGGAATGGAGAAATGCTGCATCCTTGTGGCCGTTTCCCACAACAGCAGCTTTAAAGCAACTTCAAAAGGTCACTAAATATTCACCAATTGCAGTTCTGTAAATGACACCTGCCCTCCAAAAAATACTGAGGTCGAAAATCGACCAAAAAATTCTAGAGTGCAACCTTTCAAAAAGAATATTTGAAGAGGTATATCATACTAACACTTTTTTTCTTTTTTCTTTTAACAAAAAAGATAAAGCCGTGGAGAAATGATGAATTGTAGGAATTTTTACAGACATGTAAACCCAAATTACAAAAACCTGTCAGCTCACACCAGTCAGAATGGCCATCAACAAAAATGCTGCAAACAATAAATGCTGACATGATTGTGGAGAAATGCGTACCATCGATTCTAAGGGGGACGTGGTAATAGCCACTAATGAAAGAAAAATTGAGGTGCCTTGAAAAGGTAAACGTTGAGCTACCATACCAGTCAATCAATCATACCCACTGCTGGGTCTATCACCTGAGAAAATGAAAATCAAAAATCACAGGCTGGCAATTCTGCACTCCAGCAATATTTACCATAGGCAACAATTGGAAGCAACGAAAATGTCCATCAACAGAGGAATGCACCAAGAAGAAGTGGTCCATGTACACAATGGAATATTAGCCATGGAAAACATTGAAGCACTGCTCTTTGAGGCACCATACATGAGCCTGGAGATAATCACAAAGCATGAAGTAGGTCGGAAAGCAAAAGACCTATATCCTATATTATCACTTATGGCATTATCTAATAACTGACACAGATGAACATATTTCCAAAGAGAAAGACACTCACAGGCTTAGAAAACAAACTATGCTCATCTAAAAGGAAAGGAGGGGGGAAATTGAGAAATGAAGATTAGAGTTACTATACATATACAAATACATATTATATACATGTATCAAAAAGACTGAACATATAACAAGGGAGGTCGACGGAACACTGTAATATTTTACATGGGAAGAGGATCTGTACATTAATAGACATACATAATGTACAAATGAACCAGATTGTGTACACCTAGGACAAACAATATTCTAAAGTTTACCCAGATTAAAAAAATTTTGAAAACCAAGAAGAAGTAATGAGACAAAAACATATGGGGATTTCTCCTGGCAAATTCCATTCTAATTTACAACCTTGGACAATGACTTCCAGAAAGGCTCTGCTGCCCTAGTACCCAGATTGGGGAATGGAGAAATGCTACCTCCTTGTGGCCGTTTCCCACAACAGCAGCTTTGAACCCACTGCAAAAGGTCACTATATTTTCGCCAACTTGCAGTTCTGTAAATGGCACCTGCCCTCCAGAAAATTTCTGGGGTCAAAAATCGACCAAAAACTTCAGTTGAGGGCAACCTTCGAAGAAGAGAATTTCGAGAGCTATATTGTACTCACGGTTTTTTCTTTTAAGAGAAAACAAAAAGGCATAGGAAAATGATGAATTTTAAAAATTTTAATGATATGCATACCCATATTACAAAAACCTATCAGCTCACAGCAGTCAGAATGGCCATTAGGAATAATGCTGCAAAAAATAAACGGTGAAGGGAGTGCGGAGAAATGTGTACCCTCGGTTGTAAGGGGGGGCATGTAAAGAGCCACTAATGAAAACACAATGTAGGTGCTTTGAAAAGGGAAACATTGAGCTACCAGTCAATCAATCACAATCACTTCTTGGCCTATCACCTGAGAAAATGAGAATCAAAAAGTGACAGGCTGGCAAACCTGTACGCCAGCAAGATTTACCATAGCCAGCACTTGGAAGCAATGAAAATGTCCATCAACCGAGGAATGCACCAAGAAGAAGTGGTCCACGTACACAAAGGAATATTACTCTAATAATAAATATAAATTAAATTTAAAAACAAACAAAAGCAAGGAGACATCAACATTTGTGGGTTTATCCGGGCACATTGCACTCTAATTTATAACCGAAGAACACCACTGGCCGGTAGGTCTGTTTCCCTAGTACCAGCAAGGGGAACGTAGAAAGGCTGCCGCTCTTCGGCCGATACCTGCAAAAGCAGGTTTAAAGCCTGAGCTAATGGTCACTTCATATGAACAAGTACTGCAGGACTGTAAATGAAACCTGCCCTCAAAATGTCTTGAGGGAGATAATGGCCAAAATATTTCAAATGGTGACAGATACTTTAAGAAAACACTTTGAAGAAATAAGCTCTAATCACAGCTGGAAAAATAAAAAGGACATGTCTTAAAGCTCAATTTCTATGCATTATGAGACACATGCAAATTCAACCACAAAGAGGTATCAGCTCACACCACTCAGAATAACCATCAGCAAAAACTACAAAGAATAAATGCTGAAGGTGCTGGGAAGAAATACATACCCTCCACTTTAAGTGGGACGTAACCTGGAAAGAGCCACTAAGGAGAACAGAATAGAGGTGCCTTTAAAAGGTAAACATTGAGCTACCATATGATCCAGCAGACCTATTCCTGGACCTATAAACTAAGAAGACAGAATTGGAAGGAGACAGGCACGCAAATCGGCATTGCATAGTGTTACAATAGCCAAGATATGGAAGTAACCAAAAAGTCCACCAACAGATGGGTGGACAAAGAAGAACTTCTACCTGTACAGATGGAATATGAGCTAGTGAAAAAATGAAACAATGCCATTTGCAGCACTATAGATGAGTCTAGAAGTAATCACGCAACTTGGAGTAAGTGAGAAAGCGAAAGACACATATCCTATCATATCACATATAGGGGTTACCTAAAAAATGATACAGACAAAGATATTTCCACAGAGAAACACTATCATAGAATCAATAAAAAAACTTATGGTTCACCAAATAGTAAGGTGTGAGGATTGGATACATTACCATATTGAGGTTAACAGAGAGATACAAACACATGTGAAATATATAATCACCAAAGACCTACGCAATAACAAGAGAAGACTACTCAACCTTGTGTCATAACCTACATGGGAAAAGGATCCGAAGAAGAATATTTATATGTATATGTGTGAAAGAACCACATCTTGCACACCCAGAACAAACAGAACATTGTAATCAAGTTTGCTGTGATAAAAAATAAAAATTAAGTTAAAAATACCAACAAGAAGTATTGAGACATAAACTTAAAGGGCTTTTTCCTCGCACATTCCATTCTAATTTTCAACCTAGAACACCACTCCCAGTAAGGCTCTGTTGCCCTAGTAACCAGATTTGGTAAAGCAGAAATGCTGCCGCCTTGTGGCCAATTCCCGCAAGAGCAGCTTTTAACCCACAGCTAATGGTCACTTGCCATTCAAAATGACTCAAGGCTGTAAAGGACACCTGCCCTCAAAATTGTGCTGAGGTAGGGAATGGATAAAGAAAATTCAAAACAGGCAGAATTTTCAAGAAGTTACTATGAAGAGGCAAGTTTTACTCACTCTCTTTTTAAAGAAAGGAAAATGGATAAAAGCTCAACCTCAGGAAGTATTAGACTCATGCAATCTAATCTACAAAAAGTTTTCAACTCACACCAGTCGACTGACCATTGGAAAAAAGTCTACAAACAATAAATGCAGAAGAGGTTTTAGAGAACTGTGTACCCTCTAGCTGCTGGTGAGATGTAAAAGGGTTAAACGCTAATAATGAGAACAGAAAGGAGCTGCGTTTAAAAGGAAAAATTGAGGTACCATTCAATCCAGCAGGCGCACCAATGGGCCTCTCACCTGAGAAGACCAGAATGAAGAAGACCCGGGCTGCAAAAGCTGCACTTCAGCCTTATTCACAATAGACAAGACAGTGAAGCAACCAAAATGTCCATCAACAGATGAAAGGATAAAGAAGAAGTGGTCCATGTACACAATTAATACTAGCCATGGAAAACAATGAAACACTGCTCTTTGAGGCACCATAGATGATCTTGGAGATAATCACAGAACATGAGGTAAGTCGGAAAGCAAAAGTCCTATACCCTATGATATCACTTATAGGCGTTATCTAATAACTGACACAAATGAACATATTTCCACAGAGAAAGTCAATCACAGACTTATTAAAAAAAACTATGCTTATCTAAAAGGAAAGGTGGGGGGAATGGATAAATGAAGATTAGCGTTACCATATGTATAAAAATACATATTATATACATATATCAAAAAGACAGACCATATAGCAAAGAAGGTTTACGGAACACTCTGTAATAATTTACCCGGGAAGAGAATCTCTACATAAATAGGCATATAGGATATGTAGATGAACCAGAGTGTGTACACCTTGGACAAGCAACATTCTAACCATTACCCCAATTGAAAAAATTAAAACAACGAACTAGGTGTAATGAGACATAAACTTATGGGGGGTTTTCCTGGCACATTCCATTCAAATTTACAACCTAGGCAAACGACTTCCAGAACGGCTCTGCTGCCCTAGTACCCAGATTTGGGAATGGAGAAATGCTGCATCCTTGTGGCCGTTTCCCACAACAGCAGCTTTAAAGCAACTTCAAAAGGTCACTAAATATTCACCAATTGCAGTTCTGTAAATGACACCTGCCCTCCAAAAAATACTGAGGTCGAAAATCGACCAAAAAATTCTAGAGTGCAACCTTTCAAAAAGAATATTTGAAGAGGTATATCATACTAACACTTTTTTTCTTTTTTCTTTTAACAAAAAAGATAAAGCCGTGGAGAAATGATGAATTGTAGGAATTTTTACAGACATGTAAACCCAAATTACAAAAACCTGTCAGCTCACACCAGTCAGAATGGCCATCAACAAAAATGCTGCAAACAATAAATGCTGACATGATTGTGGAGAAATGCGTACCATCGATTCTAAGGGGGACGTGGTAAGAGCCACTAATGAAAGAAAAATTGAGGTGCCTTGAAAAGGTAAACGTTGAGCTACCATACCAGTCAATCAATCATACCCACTGCTGGGTCTATCACCTGAGAAAATGAAAATCAAAAATCACAGGCTAGCAATTCTGCACTCCAGCAATATTTACCATAGGCAACAATTGGAAGCAACGAAAATGTCCATCAACAGAGGAATGCACCAAGAAGTGGTCCATGTACACAATGGAATATTAGCCATGGAAAACATTGAAGCACTGCTCTTTGAGGCACCATACATGAGCCTGGAGATAATCACAAAACATGAAGTAGGTCGGAAAGCAAAAGACCTATATCCTATATTATCACTTATGGCATTATCTAATAACTGACACAGATGAACATATTTCCAAAGAGAAAGACACTCACAGGCTTAGAAAACAAACTATGCTCATCTAAAAGGAAAGGAGGGGGGAAATTGAGAAATGAAGATTAGAGTTACTATACATATACAAATACATATTATATACATGTATCAAAAAGACTGAACATATAACAAGGGAGGTCGACGGAACACTGTAATATTTTACATGGGAAGAGGATCTGTACATTAATAGACATACATAATGTACAAATGAACCAGATTGTGTACACCTAGGACAAACAATATTCTAAAGTTTACCCAGATTAAAAAAATTTTGAAAACCAAGAAGAAGTAATGAGACAAAAACATATGGGGATTTCTCCTGGCAAATTCCATTCTAATTTACAACCTTGGACAATGACTTCCAGAAAGGCTCTGCTGCCCTAGTACCCAGATTGGGGAATGGAGAAATGCTACCTCCTTGTGGCCGTTTCCCACAACAGCAGCTTTGAACCCACTGCAAAAGGTCACTATATTTTCGCCAACTTGCAGTTCTGTAAATGGCACCTGCCCTCCAGAAAATATCTGGGGTCAAAAATCGACCAAAAACTTCAGTTGAGGGCAACCTTCGAAGAAGAGAATTTCGAGAGCGATATTGTACTCACGGTTTTTTCTTTTAAGAGAAAACAAAAAGGCATAGGAAAATGATGAATTTTAAAAATTTTAATGATATGCATACCCATATTACAAAAACCTATCAGCTCACAGCAGTCAGAATGGCCATTAGGAATAATGCTGCAAAAAATAAACGGTGAAGGGAGTGCGGAGAAATGTGTACCCTCTGTTGTAAGGGGGGGCATGTAAAGAGCCACTAATGAAAACACAATGTAGGTGCTTTGAAAAGGGAAACATTGAGCTACCAGTCAATCAATCACAATCACTTCTTGGCCTATCACCTGAGAAAATGAGAATCAAAAAGTGACAGGCTGGCAAACCTGTACGCCAGCAAGATTTACCATAGCCAGCACTTGGAAGCAATGAAAATGTCCATCAACCGAGGAATGCACCAAGAAGAAGTGGTCCACGTACACAAAGGAATATTACTCTAATAATAAATATAAATTAAATTTAAAAACAAACAAAAGCAAGGAGACATCAACATTTGTGGGTTTATCCGGGCACATTGCACTCTAATTTATAACCGAAGAACACCACTGGCCGGTAGGTCTGTTTCCCTAGTACCAGCAAGGGGAACGTAGAAAGGCTGCCGCTCTTCGGCCGATACCTGCAAAAGCAGGTTTAAAGCCTGAGCTAGTGGTCACTTCATATGAACAAGTACTGCAGGGCTGTAAATGAAACCTGCCCTCAAAATGTCTTGAGGGAGATAATGGCCAAAATATTTCAAATGGTGACAGATACTTTAAGAAAACACTTTGAAGAAATAAGCTCTAATCACAGCTGGAAAAATAAAAAGGACATGTCTTAAAGCTCAATTTCTATGCATTATGAGACACATGCAAATTCAACCACAAAGAGGTATCAGCTCACACCACTCAGAATAACCATCAGCAAAAACTACATAGAATAAATGCTGAAGGTGCTGGGAAGAAATACATACCCTCCACTTTAAGTGGGACGTAACCTGGAAAGAGCCACTAAGGAGAACAGAATAGAGGTGCCTTTAAAAGGTAAACATTGAGCTACCATATGATCCAGCAGACCTATTCCTGGACCTATAAACTAAGAAGACAGAATTGGAAGGAGACAGGCACGCAAATCGGCATTGCATAGTGTTACAATAGCCAAGATATGGAAGTAACCAAAAAGTCCACCAACAGATGGGTGGACAAAGAAGAACTTCTACCTGTACAGATGGAATATGAGCTAGTGAAAAAATGAAACAATGCCATTTGCAGCACCATAGATGAGTCTAGAAGTAATCACGCAACTTGGAGTAAGTGAGAAAGCGAAAGACACATATCCTATCATATCACATATAGGGGTTACCTAAAAAATGATACAGACAAAGATATTTCCACAGAGAAACACTATCATAGAATCAATAAAAAAACTTATGGTTCACCAAATAGTAAGGTGTGAGGATTGGATACATTACCATATTGAGGTTAACAGAGAGATACAAACACATGTGAAATATATAATCACCAAAGACCTACGCAATAACAAGAGAAGACTACTCAACCTTGTGTCATAACCTACATGGGAAAAGGATCCGAAGAAGAATATTTATATGTATATGTGTGAAAGAACCTCATCTTGCACACCCAGAACAAACAGAACATTGTAATCAAGTTTGCTGTGATAAAAAATAAAAATTAAGTTAAAAATACCAACAAGAAGTATTGAGACATAAACTTAAAGGGCTTTTTCCTCGCACATTCCATTCTAATTTTCAACCTAGAACACCACTCCCAGTAAGGCTCTGTTGCCCTAGTAACCAGATTTGGTAAAGCAGAAATGCTGCCGCCTTGTTGCCAATTCCCGCAAGAGCAGCTTTTAACCCACAGCTAATGGTCACTTGCCATTCAAAATGACTCAAGGCTGTAAAGGACACCTGCCCTCAAAATTGTGCTGAGGTAGGGAATGGATAAAGAAAATTCAAAACAGGCAGAATTTTCAAGAAGTTACTATGAAGAGGCAAGTTTTACTCACTCTCTTTTTAAAGAAAGGAAAATGGATAAAAGCTCAACCTCAGGAAGTATTAGACTCATGCAATCTAATCTACAAAAAGTTTTCAACTCACACCAGTCGACTGACCATTGGAAAAAAGTCTACAAACAATAAATGCAGAAGAGGTTTTAGAGAACTGTGTACCCTCTAGCTGCTGGTGAGATGTAAAAGGGTTAAACGCTAATAATGAGAACAGAAAGGAGCTGCGTTTAAAAGGAAAAATTGAGGTACCATTCAATCCAGCAGGCGCACCAATGGGCCTCTCACCTGAGAAGACCAGAATGAAGAAGACCCGGGCTGCAAAAGCTGCACTTCAGCCTTATTCACAATAGACAAGACAGTGAAGCAACCAAAATGTCCATCAACAGATGAAAGGATAAAGAAGAAGTGGTCCATGTACACAATTAATACTAGCCATGGAAAACAATGAAACACTGCTCTTTGAGGCACCATAGATGATCTTGGAGATAATCACAGAACATGAGGTAAGTCGGAAAGCAAAAGTCCTATATCCTATGATATCACTTATAGGCGTTATCTAATAACTGACACAAATGAACATATTTCCACAGAGAAAGTCAATCACAGACTTATTAAAAAAAACTATGCTTATCTAAAAGGAAAGTTGGGGGGAATGGATAAATGAAGATTAGCGTTACCATATGTATAAAAATACATATTATATACATATATCAAAAAGACAGACCATATAGCAAAGAAGGTTTACGGAACACTCTGTAATAATTTACCCGGGAAGAGAATCTCTACATAAATAGGCATATAGGATATGTAGATGTACCAGAGTGTGTACACCTTGGACAAGCAACATTCTAACCATTACCCCAATTGAAAAAATTAAAACAACGAACTAGGTGTAATGAGACATAAACTTATGGGGGGTTTTCCTGGCACATTCCATTCAAATTTACAACCTAGGCAAACGACTTCCAGAACGGCTCTGCTGCCCTAGTACCCAGATTTGGGAATGGAGAAATGCTGCATCCTTGTGGCCGTTTCCCACAACAGCAGCTTTAAAGCAACTTCAAAAGGTCACTAAATATTCACCAATTGCAGTTCTGTAAATGACACCTGCCCTCCAAAAAATACTGAGGTCGAAAATCGACCAAAAAATTCTAGAGTGCAACCTTTCAAAAAGAATATTTGAAGAGGTATATCATACTAACACTTTTTTTCTTTTTTCTTTTAACAAAAAAGATAAAGCCGTGGAGAAATGATGAATTGTAGGAATTTTTACAGACATGTAAACCCAAATTACAAAAACCTGTCAGCTCACACCAGTCAGAATGGCCATCAACAAAAATGCTGCAAACAATAAATGCTGACATGATTGTGGAGAAATGCGTACCATCGATTCTAAGGGGGACGTGGTAATAGCCACTAATGAAAGAAAAATTGAGGTGCCTTGAAAAGGTAAACGTTGAGCTACCATACCAGTCAATCAATCATACCCACTGCTGGGTCTATCACCTGAGAAAATGAAAATCAAAAATCACAAGCTGGCAATTCTGCACTCCAGCAATATTTACCATAGGCAACAATTGGAAGCAACGAAAATGTCCATCAACAGAGGAATGCACCAAGAAGAAGTGGTCCATGTACACAATGGAATATTAGCCATGGAAAACATTGAAGCACTGCTCTTTGAGGCACCATACATGAGCCTGGAGATAATCACAAAACATGAAGTAGGTCGGAAAGCAAAAGACCTATATCCTATATTATCACTTATGGCATTATCTAATAACTGACACAGATGAACATATTTCCAAAGAGAAAGACACTCACAGGCTTAGAAAACAAACTATGCTCATCTAAAAGGAAAGGAGGGGGGAAATTGAGAAATGAAGATTAGAGTTACTATACATATACAAATACATATTATATACATGTATCAAAAAGACTGAACATATAACAAGGGAGGTCGACGGAACACTGTAATATTTTACATGGGAAGAGGATCTGTACATTAATAGACATACATAATGTACAAATGAACCAGATTGTGTACACCTAGGACAAACAATATTCTAAAGTTTACCCAGATTAAAAAAATTTTGAAAACCAAGAAGAAGTAATGAGACAAAAACATATGGGGATTTCTCCTGGCAAATTCCATTCTAATTTACAACCTTGGACAATGACTTCCAGAAAGGCTCTGCTGCCCTAGTACCCAGATTGGGGAATGGAGAAATGCTACCTCCTTGTGGCCGTTTCCCACAACAGCAGCTTTGAACCCACTGCAAAAGGTCACTATATTTTCGCCAACTTGCAGTTCTGTAAATGGCACCTGCCCTCCAGAAAATATCTGGGGTCAAAAATCGACCAAAAACTTCAGTTGAGGGCAACCTTCGAAGAAGAGAATTTCGAGAGCGATATTGTACTCACGGTTTTTTCTTTTAAGAGAAAACAAAAAGGCATAGGAAAATGATGAATTTTAAAAATTTTAATGATATGCATACCCATATTACAAAAACCTATCAGCTCACAGCAGTCAGAATGGCCATTAGGAATAATGCTGCAAAAAATAAACGGTGAAGGGAGTGCGGAGAAATGTGTACCCTCTGTTGTAAGGGGGGGCATGTAAAGAGCCACTAATGAAAACACAATGTAGGTGCTTTGAAAAGGGAAACATTGAGCTACCAGTCAATCAATCACAATCACTTCTTGGCCTATCACCTGAGAAAATGAGAATCAAAAAGTGACAGGCTGGCAAACCTGTACGCCAGCAAGATTTACCATAGCCAGCACTTGGAAGCAATGAAAATGTCCATCAACCGAGGAATGCACCAAGAAGAAGTGGTCCACGTACACAAAGGAATATTACTCTAATAATAAATATAAATTAAATTTAAAAACAAACAAAAGCAAGGAGACATCAACATTTGTGGGTTTATCCGGGCACATTGCACTCTAATTTATAACCGAAGAACACCACTGGCCGGTAGGTCTGTTTCCCTAGTACCAGCAAGGGGAACGTAGAAAGGCTGCCGCTCTTCGGCCGATACCTGCAAAAGCAGGTTTAAAGCCTGAGCTAGTGGTCACTTCATATGAACAAGTACTGCAGGGCTGTAAATGAAACCTGCCCTCAAAATGTCTTGAGGGAGATAATGGCCAAAATATTTCAAATGGTGACAGATACTTTAAGAAAACACTTTGAAGAAATAAGCTCTAATCACAGCTGGAAAAATAAAAAGGACATGTCTTAAAGCTCAATTTCTATGCATTATGAGACACATGCAAATTCAACCACAAAGAGGTATCAGCTCACACCACTCAGAATAACCATCAGCAAAAACTACAAAGAATAAATGCTGAAGGTGCTGGGAAGAAATACATACCCTCCACTTTAAGTGGGACGTAACCTGGAAAGAGCCACTAAGGAGAACAGAATAGAGGTGCCTTTAAAAGGTAAACATTGAGCTACCATATGATCCAGCAGACCTATTCCTGGACCTATAAACTAAGAAGACAGAATTGGAAGGAGACAGGCACGCAAATCGGCATTGCATAGTGTTACAATAGCCAAGATATGGAAGTAACCAAAAAGTCCACCAACAGATGGGTGGACAAAGAAGAACTTCTACCTGTACAGATGGAATATGAGCTAGTGAAAAAATGAAACAATGCCATTTGCAGCACCATAGATGAGTCTAGAAGTAATCACGCAACTTGGAGTAAGTGAGAAAGCGAAAGACACATATCCTATCATATCACATATAGGGGTTACCTAAAAAATGATACAGACAAAGATATTTCCACAGAGAAACACTATCATAGAATCAATAAAAAAACTTATGGTTCACCAAATAGTAAGGTGTGAGGATTGGATACATTACCATATTGAGGTTAACAGAGAGATACAAACACATGTGAAATATATAATCACCAAAGACCTACGCAATAACAAGAGAAGACTACTCAACCTTGTGTCATAACCTACATGGGAAAAGGATCCGAAGAAGAATATTTATATGTATATGTGTGAAAGAACCTCATCTTGCACACCCAGAACAAACAGAACATTGTAATCAAGTTTGCTGTGATAAAAAATAAAAATTAAGTTAAAAATACCAACAAGAAGTATTGAGACATAAACTTAAAGGGCTTTTTCCTCGCACATTCCATTCTAATTTTCAACCTAGAACACCACTCCCAGTAAGGCTCTGTTGCCCTAGTAACCAGATTTGGTAAAGCAGAAATGCTGCCGCCTTGTTGCCAATTCCCGCAAGAGCAGCTTTTAACCCACAGCTAATGGTCACTTGCCATTCAAAATGACTCAAGGCTGTAAAGGACACCTGCCCTCAAAATTGTGCTGAGGTAGGGAATGGATAAAGAAAATTCAAAACAGGCAGAATTTTCAAGAAGTTACTATGAAGAGGCAAGTTTTACTCACTCTCTTTTTAAAGAAAGGAAAATGGATAAAAGCTCAACCTCAGGAAGTATTAGACTCATGCAATCTAATCTACAAAAAGTTTTCAACTCACACCAGTCGACTGACCATTGGAAAAAAGTCTACAAACAATAAATGCAGAAGAGGTTTTAGAGAACTGTGTACCCTCTAGCTGCTGGTGAGATGTAAAAGGGTTAAACGCTAATAATGAGAACAGAAAGGAGCTGCGTTTAAAAGGAAAAATTGAGGTACCATTCAATCCAGCAGGCGCACCAATGGGCCTCTCACCTGAGAAGACCAGAATGAAGAAGACCCGGGCTGCAAAAGCTGCACTTCAGCCTTATTCACAATAGACAAGACAGTGAAGCAACCAAAATGTCCATCAACAGATGAAAGGATAAAGAAGAAGTGGTCCATGTACACAATTAATACTAGCCATGGAAAACAATGAAACACTGCTCTTTGAGGCACCATAGATGATCTTGGAGATAATCACAGAACATGAGGTAAGTCGGAAAGCAAAAGTCCTATATCCTATGATATCACTTATAGGCGTTATCTAATAACTGACACAAATGAACATATTTCCACAGAGAAAGTCAATCACAGACTTATTAAAAAAAACTATGCTTATCTAAAAGGAAAGTTGGGGGGAATGGATAAATGAAGATTAGCGTTACCATATGTATAAAAATACATATTATATACATATATCAAAAAGACAGACCATATAGCAAAGAAGGTTTATGGAACACTCTGTAATAATTTACCCGGGAAGAGAATCTCTACATAAATAGGCATATAGGATATGTAGATGTACCAGAGTGTGTACACCTTGGACAAGCAACATTCTAACCATTACCCCAATTGAAAAAATTAAAACAACGAACTAGGTGTAATGAGACATAAACTTATGGGGGGTTTTCCTGGCACATTCCATTCAAATTTACAACCTAGGCAAACGACTTCCAGAACGGCTCTGCTGCCCTAGTACCCAGATTTGGGAATGGAGAAATGCTGCATCCTTGTGGCCGTTTCCCACAACAGCAGCTTTAAAGCAACTTCAAAAGGTCACTAAATATTCACCAATTGCAGTTCTGTAAATGACACCTGCCCTCCAAAAAATACTGAGGTCGAAAATCGACCAAAAAATTCTAGAGTGCAACCTTTCAAAAAGAATATTTGAAGAGGTATATCATACTAACACTTTTTTTCTTTTTTCTTTTAACAAAAAAGATAAAGCCGTGGAGAAATGATGAATTGTAGGAATTTTTACAGACATGTAAACCCAAATTACAAAAACCTGTCAGCTCACACCAGTCAGAATGGCCATCAACAAAAATGCTGCAAACAATAAATGCTGACATGATTGTGGAGAAATGCGTACCATCGATTCTAAGGGGGACGTGGTAAGAGCCACTAATGAAAGAAAAATTGAGGTGCCTTGAAAAGGTAAACGTTGAGCTACCATACCAGTCAATCAATCATACCCACTGCTGGGTCTATCACCTGAGAAAATGAAAATCAAAAATCACAGGCTGGCAATTCTGCACTCCAGCAATATTTACCATAGGCAACAATTGGAAGCAACGAAAATGTCCATCAACAGAGGAATGCACCAAGAAGAAGTGGTCCATGTACACAATGGAATATTAGCCATGGAAAACATTGAAGCACTGCTCTTTGAGGCACCATACATGAGCCTGGAGATAATCACAAAACATGAAGTAGGTCGGAAAGCAAAAGACCTATATCCTATATTATCACTTATGGCATTATCTAATAACTGACACAGATGAACATATTTCCAAAGAGAAAGACACTCACAGGCTTAGAAAACAAACTATGCTCATCTAAAAGGAAAGGAGGGGGGAAATTGAGAAATGAAGATTAGAGTTACTATACATATACAAATACATATTATATACATGTATCAAAAAGACTGAACATATAACAAGGGAGGTCGACGGAACACTGTAATATTTTACATGGGAAGAGGATCTGTACATTAATAGACATACATAATGTACAAATGAACCAGATTGTGTACACCTAGGACAAACAATATTCTAAAGTTTACCCAGATTAAAAAAATTTTGAAAACCAAGAAGAAGTAATGAGACAAAAACATATGGGGATTTCTCCTGGCAATTTCCATTCTAATTTACAACCTTGGACAATGACTTCCAGAAAGGCTCTGCTGCCCTAGTACCCAGATTGGGGAATGGAGAAATGCTACCTCCTTGTGGCCGTTTCCCACAACAGCAGCTTTGAACCCACTGCAAAAGGTCACTATATTTTCGCCAACTTGCAGTTCTGTAAATGGCACCTGCCCTCCAGAAAATTTCTGGGGTCAAAAATCGACCAAAAACTTCAGTTGAGGGCAACCTTCGAAGAAGAGAATTTCGAGAGCTATATTGTACTCACGGTTTTTTCTTTTAAGAGAAAACAAAAAGGCATAGGAAAATGATGAATTTTAAAAATTTTAATGATATGCATACCCATATTACAAAAACCTATCAGCTCACAGCAGTCAGAATGGTCATTAGGAATAATGCTGCAAAAAATAAACGGTGAAGGGAATGCGGAGAAATGTGTACCCTCGGTTGTAAGGGGGGGCATGTAAAGAGCCACTAATGAAAACACAATGTAGGTGCTTTGAAAAGGGAAACATTGAGCTACCAGTCAATCAATCACAATCACTTCTTGGCCTATCACCTGAGAAAATGAGAATCAAAAAGTGACAGGCTGGCAAACCTGTACGCCAGCAAGATTTACCATAGCCAGCACTTGGAAGCAATGAAAATGTCCATCAACCGAGGAATGCACCAAGAAGAAGTGGTCCACGTACACAATGGAATATTACTCTAATAATAAATATAAATTAAATTTAAAAACAAACAAAAGCAAGGAGACATCAACATTTGTGGGTTTATCCGGGCACATTGCACTCTAATTTATAACCGAAGAACACCACTGGCCGGTAGGTCTGTTTCCCTAGTACCAGCAAGGGGAACGTAGAAAGGCTGCCGCTCTTCGGCCGATACCTGCAAAAGCAGGTTTAAAGCCTGAGCTAATGGTCACTTCATATGAACAAGTACTGCAGGGCTGTAAATGAAACCTGCCCTCAAAATGTCTTGAGGGAGATAATGGCCAAAATATTTCAAATGGTGACAGATACTTTAAGAAAACACTTTGAAGAAATAAGCTCTAATCACAGCTGGAAAAATAAAAAGGACATGTCTTAAAGCTCAATTTCTATGCATTATGAGACACACGCAAATTCAACCACAAAGAGGTGTCAGCTCACACCACTCAGAATAACCATCAGCAAAAACTACAAAGAATAAATGCTGAAGGTGCTGGGAAGAAATACATACCCTCCACTTTAAGTGGGACGTAACCTGGAAAGAGCCACTAAGGAGAACAGAATAGAGGTGCCTTTAAAAGGTAAACATTGAGCTACCATATGATCCAGCAGACCTATTCCTGGACCTATAAACTAAGAAGACAGAATTGGAAGGAGACAGGCACGCAAATCGGTATTGCATAGTGTTACAATAGCCAAGATATGGAAGTAACCAAAAAGTCCACCGACAGATGGGTGGACAAAGAAGAACTTCTACCTGTACAGATGGAATATGAGCTAGTGAAAAAATGAAACAATGCCATTTGCAGCACTATAGATGAGTCTAGAAGTAATCACGCAACTTGGAGTAAGTGAGAAAGCGAAAGACACATATCCTATCATATCACATATAGGGGTTACCTAAAAAATGATACAAAGATATTTCCACAGAGAAACACTATCATAGAATCAATAAAAAAACTTATGGTTCACCAAATAGTAAGGTGTGAGGATTGGATACATTACCATATTGAGGTTAACAGAGAGATACAAACACATGTGAAATATATAATCACCAAAGACCTACGCAATACCAAGAGAAGACTACTCAACATTGTGTCATAACCTACATGGGAAAAGGATCCGAAGAAGAATATTTATATGTATATGTGTGAAAGAACCACATCTTGCACACCTAGAACAAAGAAAACATTGTAATCAAGTTTGCTGTGATAAAAAATAAAAATTAAGTTAAAAATACCAACAAGAAGTAATGAGACATAAACTTAAAGGGCTTTTTCCTCGCACATTCCATTCTAATTTACAACCTAGAACACCACTTCCAGTAAGGCTCTGTTGCCCTAGTAACCAGATTTGGTAAAGGAGAAATGCTGCCGCCTTGTGGCCAATTCCCGCAAGAGCAGCTTTTAACCCACAGCTAATGGTCACTTGCCATTCAAAATGACTCAAGGCTGTAAAGGACACCTGCCCTCAAAATTGTGCTGAGGTAGGGAATGGATAAAGAAAATTCAAAACAGGCAGAATTTTCAAGAAGTTTCTATGAAGAGGCAAGTTTTACTCACTCTCTTTTTAAAGAAAGGAAAATGGATAAAAGCTCAACCTCAGGAAGTATTAGACTCATGCAATCTAATCTACAAAAAGTTTTCAACTCACACCAGTCGACTGACCATTGGAAAAAAGTCTACAAACAATAAATGCAGAAGAGGTTTTAGAGAACTGTGTACCCTCTAGCTGCTGGGGAGATGTAAAAGGGTTAAACGCTAATAATGAGAACAGAAAGGAGCTGCGTTTAAAAGGAAAAATTGAGGTACCATTCAATCCAGCAGGCGCACCAATGGGCCTCTCACCTGAGAAGACCAGAATGAAGAAGACCCGGGCTGCAAAAGCTGCACTTCAGCCTTATTCACAATAGACAAGACAGTGAAGCAACCAAAATGTCCATCAACAGATGAAAGGATAAAGAAGAAGTGGTCCATGTACACAGTGAATACTAGCCATGGAAAACAATGAAACACTGCTCTTTGAGGCACCATAGATGATCTTGGAGATAATCACAGAACATGAGGTAAGTCGGAAAGCAAAAGTCCTATATCCTATGATATCACTTATAGGCGTTATCTAATAACTGACACAAATGAACATATTTCCACAGAGAAAGTCAATCACAGACTTATTAAAAAAAACTATGCTTATCTAAAAGGAAAGGTGGGGGGAATGGATAAATGAAGATTAGCATTACCATATGTATACAAATACATATTATATACATATATCAAAAAGACAGACCATATAGCAAAGAAGGTTTACGGAACACTCTGTAATAATTTACACGGTAAGAGAATCTCTATATAAATAGGCAGATAGGATATGTAGATGAACCAGAGTGTGTACACCTTGGACAAGCAACATTCTAACCATTACCCCAATTGAAAAAATTAAAACAACGAACTAGTTGTAATGAGACATAAACTTATGGGGGGTTTTCCTGGCACATTCCATTCAAATTTACAACCTAGGCAAACGACTTCCAGAACGGCTCTGCTGCCCTAGTACCCAGATTTGGGAATGGAGAAACGTTGCATCCTTGTGGCCGTTTCCCACAACAGCAGCTTTAAAGCAACTTCAAAAGGTCACTAAATATTCACCAATTGCAGTTCTGTAAATGACACCTGCCCTCCAAAAAATACTGAGGTCGAAAATCGACCAAAAAATTCTAGAGTGCAACCTTTCAAAAAGAATATTTGAAGAGGTATATCATACTAACACTTTTTTTCTTTTTTCTTCTAACAAAAAAGATAAAGCCGTGGAGAAATGATGAATTGTAGGAATTTTTACAGACATGTAAACCCAAATTACAAAAACCTGTCAGCTCACACCAGTCAGAATGGCCATCAACAAAAATGCTGCAAACAATAAATGCTGACATGATTGTGGAGAAATGCGTACCATCGATTCTAAGGGGGACGTGGTAAGAGCCACTAATGAAAGAAAAATTGAGGTGCCTTGAAAAGGTAAACGTTGAGCTACCATACCAGTCAATCAATCATACCCACTGCTGGGTCTATCACCTGAGAAAATGAAAATCAAAAATCACAGGCTGGCAATTCTGCACTCCAGCAATATTTACCATAGGCAACACTTGGAAGCAACGAAAATGTCCATCAGCAGAGGAATGCACCAAGAAGAAGTGGTCCATGTACACAATGGAATATTAGCCATGGAAAACATTGAAGCACTGCTCTTTGAGGCACCATACATGAGCCTGGAGATAATCACAAAACATGTAGTAGGTCGGAAAGCAAAAGACCTATATCCTATATTATCACTTATGGCATTATCTAATAACTGACACAGATGAACATATTTCCAAAGAGAAAGACACTCACAGGCTTAGAAAACAAACTATGCTCATCTAAAAGGAAAGGAGGGGGGAAATTGAGAAATGAAGATTAGAGTTACTATACATATAGAAATACATATTATATACATGTATCAAAAAGACTGAACATATAACAAGGGAGGTCGACGGAACACTGTAATATTTTACATGGGAAGAGGATCTGTACATTAATAGACATACATAATGTACAAATGAACCAGATTGTGTACACCTAGGACAAACAATATTCTAAACTTTACCCAGATTAAAAAAACTTTGAAAACCAAGAAGAAGTAATGAGACAAAAACATATGGGGATTTCTCCTGGCAAATTCCATTCTAATTTACAACCTTGGACAATGACTTCCAGAAAGGCTCTGCTGCCCTAGTACCCAGATTGGGGAATGGAGAAATGCTACCTCCTTGTGGCCGTTTCCCACAACAGCAGCTTTGAACCCACTGCAAAAGGTCACTATATTTTCGCCAACTTGCAGTTCTGTAAATGGCACCTGCGCTCCAGAAAATTTCTGGGGTCAAAAATCGACCAAAAACTTCAGTTGAGGGCAACCTTCGAAGAAGAGAATTTCGAGAGCGATATTGTACTCACGGTTTTTTCTTTTAAGAGAAAACAAAAAGGCATAGGAAAATGATGAATTTAAAAAATTTTAATGATATGCATACCCATATTACAAAAACCTATCAGCTCACAGCAGTCAGAATGGCCATTAGGAATAATGCTGCAAAAAATAAACGGTGAAGGGAGTGCGGAGAAATGTGTACCCTCTGTTGTAAGGGGGGGCATGTAAAGAGCCACTAATGAAAACACAATGTAGGTGCTTTGAAAAGGGAAACATTGAGCTACCAGTCAATCAATCACAATCACTTCTTGGCCTATCACCTGAGAAAATGAGAATCAAAAAGTGACAGGCTGGCAAACCTGTACGCCAGCAAGATTTACCATAGCCAGCACTTGGAAGCAATGAAAATGTCCATCAACCGAGGAATGCACCAAGAAGAAGTGGTCCACGTACACAAAGGAATATTACTCTAATAATAAATATAAATTAAATTTAAAAACAAACAAAAGCAAGGAGACATCAACATTTGTGGGTTTATCCGGGCACATTGCACTCTAATTTATAACCGAAGAACACCACTGGCCGGTAGGTCTGTTTCCCTAGTACCAGCAAGGGGAACGTAGAAAGGCTGCCGCTCTTCGGCCGATACCTGCAAAAGCAGGTTTAAAGCCTGAGCTAGTGGTCACTTCATATGAACAAGTACTGCAGGGCTGTAAATGAAACCTGCCCTCAAAATGTCTTGAGGGAGATAATGGCCAAAATATTTCAAATGGTGACAGATACTTTAAGAAAACACTTTGAAGAAATAAGCTCTAATCACAGCTGGAAAAATAAAAAGGACATGTCTTAAAGCTCAATTTCTATGCATTATGAGACACATGCAAATTCAACCACAAAGAGGTATCAGCTCACACCACTCAGAATAACCATCAGCAAAAACTACAAAGAATAAATGCTGAAGGTGCTGGGAAGAAATACATACCCTCCACTTTAAGTGGGACGTAACCTGGAAAGAGCCACTAAGGAGAACAGAATAGAGGTGCCTTTAAAAGGTAAACATTGAGCTACCATATGATCCAGCAGACCTATTCCTGGACCTATAAACTAAGAAGACAGAATTGGAAGGAGACAGGCACGCAAATCGGCATTGCATAGTGTTACAATAGCCAAGATATGGAAGTAACCAAAAAGTCCACCAACAGATGGGTGGACAAAGAAGAACTTCTACCTGTACAGATGGAATATGAGCTAGTGAAAAAATGAAACAATGCCATTTGCAGCACCATAGATGAGTCTAGAAGTAATCACGCAACTTGGAGTAAGTGAGAAAGCGAAAGACACATATCCTATCATATCACATATAGGGGTTACCTAAAAAATGATACAGACAAAGATATTTCCACAGAGAAACACTATCATAGAATCAATAAAAAAACTTATGGTTCACCAAATAGTAAGGTGTGAGGATTGGATACATTACCATATTGAGGTTAACAGAGAGATACAAACACATGTGAAATATATAATCACCAAAGACCTACGCAATAACAAGAGAAGACTACTCAACCTTGTGTCATAACCTACATGGGAAAAGGATCCGAAGAAGAATATTTATATGTATATGTGTGAAAGAACCTCATCTTGCACACCCAGAACAAACAGAACATTGTAATCAAGTTTGCTGTGATAAAAAATAAAAATTAAGTTAAAAATACCAACAAGAAGTATTGAGACATAAACTTAAAGGGCTTTTTCCTCGCACATTCCATTCTAATTTTCAACCTAGAACACCACTCCCAGTAAGGCTCTGTTGCCCTAGTAACCAGATTTGGTAAAGCAGAAATGCTGCCGCCTTGTTGCCAATTCCCGCAAGAGCAGCTTTTAACCCACAGCTAATGGTCACTTGCCATTCAAAATGACTCAAGGCTGTAAAGGACACCTGCCCTCAAAATTGTGCTGAGGTAGGGAATGGATAAAGAAAATTCAAAACAGGCAGAATTTTCAAGAAGTTACTATGAAGAGGCAAGTTTTACTCACTCTCTTTTTAAAGAAAGGAAAATGGATAAAAGCTCAACCTCAGGAAGTATTAGACTCATGCAATCTAATCTACAAAAAGTTTTCAACTCACACCAGTCGACTGACCATTGGAAAAAAGTCTACAAACAATAAATGCAGAAGAGGTTTTAGAGAACTGTGTACCCTCTAGCTGCTGGGGAGATGTAAAAGGGTTAAACGCTAATAATGAGAACAGAAAGGAGCTGCGTTTAAAAGGAAAAATTGAGGTACCATTCAATCCAGCAGGCGCACCAATGGGCCTCTCACCTGAGAAGACCAGAATGAAGAAGACCCGGGCTGCAAAAGCTGCACTTCAGCCTTATTCACAATAGACAAGACAGTGAAGCAACCAAAATGTCCATCAACAGATGAAAGGATAAAGAAGAAGTGGTCCATGTACACAATTAATACTAGCCATGGAAAACAATGAAACACTGCTCTTTGAGGCACCATAGATGATCTTGGAGATAATCACAGAACATGAGGTAAGTCGGAAAGCAAAAGTCCTATATCCTATGATATCACTTATAGGCGTTATCTAATAACTGACACAAATGAACATATTTCCACAGAGAAAGTCAATCACAGACTTATTAAAAAAAACTATGCTTATATAAAAGGAAAGTTGGGGGGAATGGATAAATGAAGATTAGCGTTACCATATGTATAAAAATACATATTATATACATATATCAAAAAGACAGACCATATAGCAAAGAAGGTTTATGGAACACTCTGTAATAATTTACCCGGGAAGAGAATCTCTACATAAATAGGCATATAGGATATGTAGATGTACCAGAGTGTGTACACCTTGGACAAGCAACATTCTAACCATTACCCCAATTGAAAAAATTAAAACAACGAACTAGGTGTAATGAGACATAAACTTATGGGGGGTTTTCCTGGCACATTCCATTCAAATTTACAACCTAGGCAAACGACTTCCAGAACGGCTCTGCTGCCCTAGTACCCAGATTTGGGAATGGAGAAATGCTGCATCCTTGTGGCCGTTTCCCACAACAGCAGCTTTAAAGCAACTTCAAAAGGTCACTAAATATTCACCAATTGCAGTTCTGTAAATGACACCTGCCCTCCAAAAAATACTGAGGTCGAAAATCGACCAAAAAATTCTAGAGTGCAACCTTTCAAAAAGAATATTTGAAGAGGTATATCATACTAACACTTTTTTTCTTTTTTCTTTTAACAAAAAAGATAAAGCCGTGGAGAAATGATGAATTGTAGGAATTTTTACAGACATGTAAACCCAAATTACAAAAACCTGTCAGCTCACACCAGTCAGAATGGCCATCAACAAAAATGCTGCAAACAATAAATGCTGACATGATTGTGGAGAAATGCGTACCATCGATTCTAAGGGGGACGTGGTAAGAGCCACTAATGAAAGAAAAATTGAGGTGCCTTGAAAAGGTAAACGTTGAGCTACCATACCAGTCAATCAATCATACCCACTGCTGGGTCTATCACCTGAGAAAATGAAAATCAAAAATCACAGGCTGGCAATTCTGCACTCCAGCAATATTTACCATAGGCAACAATTGGAAGCAACGAAAATGTCCATCAACAGAGGAATGCACCAAGAAGAAGTGGTCCATGTACACAATGGAATATTAGCCATGGAAAACATTGAAGCACTGCTCTTTGAGGCACCATACATGAGCCTGGAGATAATCACAAAACATGAAGTAGGTCGGAAAGCAAAAGACCTATATCCTATATTATCACTTATGGCATTATCTAATAACTGACACAGATGAACATATTTCCAAAGAGAAAGACACTCACAGGCTTAGAAAACAAACTATGCTCATCTAAAAGGAAAGGAGGGGGGAAATTGAGAAATGAAGATTAGAGTTACTATACATATACAAATACATATTATATACATGTATCAAAAAGACTGAACATATAACAAGGGAGGTCGACGGAACACTGTAATATTTTACATGGGAAGAGGATCTGTACATTAATAGACATACATAATGTACAAATGAACCAGATTGTGTACACCTAGGACAAACAATATTCTAAAGTTTACCCAGATTAAAAAAATTTTGAAAACCAAGAAGAAGTAATGAGACAAAAACATATGGGGATTTCTCCTGGCAATTTCCATTCTAATTTACAACCTTGGACAATGACTTCCAGAAAGGCTCTGCTGCCCTAGTACCCAGATTGGGGAATGGAGAAATGCTACCTCCTTGTGGCCGTTTCCCACAACAGCAGCTTTGAACCCACTGCAAAAGGTCACTATATTTTCGCCAACTTGCAGTTCTGTAAATGGCACCTGCCCTCCAGAAAATTTCTGGGGTCAAAAATCGACCAAAAACTTCAGTTGAGGGCAACCTTCGAAGAAGAGAATTTCGAGAGCTATATTGTACTCACGGTTTTTTCTTTTAAGAGAAAACAAAAAGGCATAGGAAAATGATGAATTTTAAAAATTTTAATGATATGCATACCCATATTACAAAAACCTATCAGCTCACAGCAGTCAGAATGGTCATTAGGAATAATGCTGCAAAAAATAAACGGTGAAGGGAATGCGGAGAAATGTGTACCCTCGGTTGTAAGGGGGGGCATGTAAAGAGCCACTAATGAAAACACAATGTAGGTGCTTTGAAAAGGGAAACATTGAGCTACCAGTCAATCAATCACAATCACTTCTTGGCCTATCACCTGAGAAAATGAGAATCAAAAAGTGACAGGCTGGCAAACCTGTACGCCAGCAAGATTTACCATAGCCAGCACTTGGAAGCAATGAAAATGTCCATCAACCGAGGAATGCACCAAGAAGAAGTGGTCCACGTACACAATGGAATATTACTCTAATAATAAATATAAATTAAATTTAAAAACAAACAAAAGCAAGGAGACATCAACATTTGTGGGTTTATCCGGGCACATTGCACTCTAATTTATAACCGAAGAACACCACTGGCCGGTAGGTCTGTTTCCCTAGTACCAGCAAGGGGAACGTAGAAAGGCTGCCGCTCTTCGGCCGATACCTGCAAAAGCAGGTTTAAAGCCTGAGCTAATGGTCACTTCATATGAACAAGTACTGCAGGGCTGTAAATGAAACCTGCCCTCAAAATGTCTTGAGGGAGATAATGGCCAAAATATTTCAAATGGTGACAGATACTTTAAGAAAACACTTTGAAGAAATAAGCTCTAATCACAGCTGGAAAAATAAAAAGGACATGTCTTAAAGCTCAATTTCTATGCATTATGAGACACATGCAAATTCAACCACAAAGAGGTGTCAGCTCACACCACTCAGAATAACCATCAGCAAAAACTACAAAGAATAAATGCTGAAGGTGCTGGGAAGAAATACATACCCTCCACTTTAAGTGGGACGTAACCTGGAAAGAGCCACTAAGGAGAACAGAATAGAGGTGCCTTTAAAAGGTAAACATTGAGCTACCATATGATCCAGCAGACCTATTCCTGGACCTATAAACTAAGAAGACAGAATTGGAAGGAGACAGGCACGCAAATCGGCATTGCATAGTGTTACAATAGCCAAGATATGGAAGTAACCAAAAAGTCCACCGACAGATGGGTGGACAAAGAAGAACTTCTACCTGTACAGATGGAATATGAGCTAGTGAAAAAATGAAACAATGCCATTTGCAGCACTATAGATGAGTCTAGAAGTAATCACGCAACTTGGAGTAAGTGAGAAAGCGAAAGACACATATCCTATCATATCACATATAGGGGTTACCTAAAAAATGATACAAAGATATTTCCACAGAGAAACACTATCATAGAATCAATAAAAAAACTTATGGTTCACCAAATAGTAAGGTGTGAGGATTGGATACATTACCATATTGAGGTTAACAGAGAGATACAAACACATGTGAAATATATAATCACCAAAGACCTACGCAATACCAAGAGAAGACTACTCAACATTGTGTCATAACCTACATGGGAAAAGGATCCGAAGAAGAATATTTATATGTATATGTGTGAAAGAACCACATCTTGCACACCTAGAACAAAGAAAACATTGTAATCAAGTTTGCTGTGATAAAAAATAAAAATTAAGTTAAAAATACCAACAAGAAGTAATGAGACATAAACTTAAAGGGCTTTTTCCTCGCACATTCCATTCTAATTTACAACCTAGAACACCACTTCCAGTAAGGCTCTGTTGCCCTAGTAACCAGATTTGGTAAAGGAGAAATGCTGCCGCCTTGTGGCCAATTCCCGCAAGAGCAGCTTTTAACCCACAGCTAATGGTCACTTGCCATTCAAAATGACTCAAGGCTGTAAAGGACACCTGCCCTCAAAATTGTGCTGAGGTAGGGAATGGATAAAGAAAATTCAAAACAGGCAGAATTTTCAAGAAGTTTCTATGAAGAGGCAAGTTTTACTCACTCTCTTTTTAAAGAAAGGAAAATGGATAAAAGCTCAACCTCAGGAAGTATTAGACTCATGCAATCTAATCTACAAAAAGTTTTCAACTCACACCAGTCGACTGACCATTGGAAAAAAGTCTACAAACAATAAATGCAGAAGAGGTTTTAGAGAACTGTGTACCCTCTAGCTGCTGGGGAGATGTAAAAGGGTTAAACGCTAATAATGAGAACAGAAAGGAGCTGCGTTTAAAAGGAAAAATTGAGGTACCATTCAATCCAGCAGGCGCACCAATGGGCCTCTCACCTGAGAAGACCAGAATGAAGAAGACCCGGGCTGCAAAAGCTGCACTTCAGCCTTATTCACAATAGACAAGACAGTGAAGCAACCAAAATGTCCATCAACAGATGAAAGGATAAAGAAGAAGTGGTCCATGTACACAGTGAATACTAGCCATGGAAAACAATGAAACACTGCTCTTTGAGGCACCATAGATGATCTTGGAGATAATCACAGAACATGAGGTAAGTCGGAAAGCAAAAGTCCTATATCCTATGATATCACTTATAGGCGTTATCTAATAACTGACACAAATGAACATATTTCCACAGAGAAAGTCAATCACAGACTTATTAAAAAAAACTATGCTTATCTAAAAGGAAAGGTGGGGGGAATGGATAAATGAAGATTAGCATTACCATATGTATACAAATACATATTATATACATATATCAAAAAGACAGACCATATAGCAAAGAAGGTTTACGGAATACTCTGTAATAATTTACACGGTAAGAGAATCTCTATATAAATAGGCAGATAGGATATGTAGATGAACCAGAGTGTGTACACCTTGGACAAGCAACATTCTAACCATTACCCCAATTGAAAAAATTAAAACAACGAACTAGTTGTAATGAGACATAAACTTATGGGGGGTTTTCCTGGCACATTCCATTCAAATTTACAACCTAGGCAAACGACTTCCAGAACGGCTCTGCTGCCCTAGTACCCAGATTTGGGAATGGAGAAACGTTGCATCCTTGTGGCCGTTTCCCACAACAGCAGCTTTAAAGCAACTTCAAAAGGTCACTAAATATTCACCAATTGCAGTTCTGTAAATGACACCTGCCCTCCAAAAAATACTGAGGTCGAAAATCGACCAAAAAATTCTAGAGTGCAACCTTTCAAAAAGAATATTTGAAGAGGTATATCATACTAACACTTTTTTTCTTTTTTCTTCTAACAAAAAAGATAAAGCCGTGGAGAAATGATGAATTGTAGGAATTTTTACAGACATGTAAACCCAAATTACAAAAACCTGTCAGCTCACACCAGTCAGAATGGCCATCAACAAAAATGCTGCAAACAATAAATGCTGACATGATTGTGGAGAAATGCGTACCATCGATTCTAAGGGGGACGTGGTAAGAGCCACTAATGAAAGAAAAATTGAGGTGCCTTGAAAAGGTAAACGTTGAGCTACCATACCAGTCAATCAATCATACCCACTGCTGGGTCTATCACCTGAGAAAATGAAAATCAAAAATCACAGGCTGGCAATTCTGCACTCCAGCAATATTTACCATAGGCAACACTTGGAAGCAACGAAAATGTCCATCAGCAGAGGAATGCACCAAGAAGAAGTGGTCCATGTACACAATGGAATATTAGCCATGGAAAACATTGAAGCACTGCTCTTTGAGGCACCATACATGAGCCTGGAGATAATCACAAAACATGTAGTAGGTCGGAAAGCAAAAGACCTATATCCTATATTATCACTTATGGCATTATCTAATAACTGACACAGATGAACATATTTCCAAAGAGAAAGACACTCACAGGCTTAGAAAACAAACTATGCTCATCTAAAAGGAAAGGAGGGGGGAAATTGAGAAATGAAGATTAGAGTTACTATACATATAGAAATACATATTATATACATGTATCAAAAAGACTGAACATATAACAAGGGAGGTCGACGGAACACTGTAATATTTTACATGGGAAGAGGATCTGTACATTAATAGACATACATAATGTACAAATGAACCAGATTGTGTACACCTAGGACAAACAATATTCTAAACTTTACCCAGATTAAAAAAACTTTGAAAACCAAGAAGAAGTAATGAGACAAAAACATATGGGGATTTCTCCTGGCAAATTCCATTCTAATTTACAACCTTGGACAATGACTTCCAGAAAGGCTCTGCTGCCCTAGTACCCAGATTGGGGAATGGAGAAATGCTACCTCCTTGTGGCCGTTTCCCACAACAGCAGCTTTGAACCCACTGCAAAAGGTCACTATATTTTCGCCAACTTGCAGTTCTGTAAATGGCACCTGCGCTCCAGAAAATTTCTGGGGTCAAAAATCGACCAAAAACTTCAGTTGAGGGCAACCTTCGAAGAAGAGAATTTCGAGAGCGATATTGTACTCACGGTTTTTTCTTTTAAGAGAAAACAAAAAGGCATAGGAAAATGATGAATTTAAAAAATTTTAATGATATGCATACCCATATTACAAAAACCTATCAGCTCACAGCAGTCAGAATGGTCATTAGGAATAATGCTGCAAAAAATAAACGGTGAAGGGAGTGCGGAGAAATGTGTACCCTCGGTTGTAAGGGGGGGCATGTAAAGAGACACTAATGAAAACACAATGTAGGTGCTTTGAAAAGGGAAACATTGAGGTACCAGTCAATCAATCACAATCACTTCTTGGCCTATCACCTGAGAAAATGAGATTCAAAAAGTGACAGGCTGGCAAACCTGTACGCCAGCAAGATTTACCATAGCCAGCACTTGGAAGCAATGAAAATGTCCATCAACCGAGGAATGCACCAAGAAGAAGTGGTCCACGTACACAATGGAATATTACTCTAATAATAAATATAAATTAAATTTAAAAACAAACAAAAGCAAGGAGACATCAACATTTGTGGGTTTATACGGGCACATTGCACTCTAATTTATAACCGAAGAACACCACTGGCCGGTAGGTCTGTTTCCCTAGTACCAGCAAGGGGAACGTAGAAAGGCTGCCGCTCTTCGGCCGATACCTGCAAAAGCAGGTTTAAAGCCTGGCTAATGGTGACTTCATATGAACAAGTAATGCAGGGCTGTAAATGAAACCTGCCCTCAAAATGTCTTGAGGGAGATAATGGCCAAAATATTTCAAATGGTGACAGATACTTTAAGAAAACACTTTGAAGAAATAAGCTCTAATCACAGCTGGAAAAATAAAAAGGACATGTCTTAAAGCTCAATTTCTATGCATTATGAGACACATGCAAATTCAACCACAAAGAGGTATCAGCTCACACCACTCAGAATAACCATCAGCAAAAACTACAAAGAATAAATGCTGAAGGTGCTGGGAAGAAATACATACCCTCCACTTTAAGTGGGACGTAACCTGGAAAGAGCCACTAAGGAGAACAGAATAGAGGTGCCTTTAAAAGGTAAACATTGAGCTACCATATGATCCAGCAGACCTATTCCTGGACCTATAAACTAAGAAGACAGAATTGGAAGGAGACAGGCACGCAAATCGGCATTGCATAGTGTTACAATAGCCAAGATATGGAAGTAACCAAAAAGTCCACCGACAGATGGGTGGACAAAGAAGAACTTCTACCTGTACAGATGGAATATGAGCTAGTGAAAAAATGAAACAATGCCATTTGCAGCACTATAGATGAGTCTAGAAGTAATCACGCAACTTGGAGTAAGTGAGAAAGCGAAAGACACATATCCTATCATATCACATATAGGGGTTACCTAAAAAATGATACAGACAAAGATATTTCCACAGAGAAACACTATCATAGAATCAATAAAAAAACTTATGGTTCACCAAATAGTAAGGTGTGAGGATTGGATACATTACCATATTGAGGTTAACAGAGAGATACAAACACATGTGAAATATATAATCACCAAAGACCTACGCAATAACAAGAGAAGACTACTCAACCTTGTGTCATAACCTACATGGGAAAAGGATCCGAAGAAGAATATTTATATGTATATGTGTGAAAGAACCACATCTTGCACACCCAGAACAAACAGAACATTGTAATCAAGTTTGCTGTGATAAAAAATAAAAATTAAGTTAAAAATACCAACAAGAAGTATTGAGACATAAACTTAAAGGGCTTTTTCCTCGCACATTCCATTCTAATTTTCAACCTAGAACACCACTCCCAGTAAGGCTCTGTTGCCCTAGTAACCAGATTTGGTAAAGCAGAAATGCTGCCGCCTTGTGGCCAATTCCCGCAAGAGCAGCTTTTAACCCACAGCTAATGGTCACTTGCCATTCAAAATGACTCAAGGCTGTAAAGGACACCTGCCCTCAAAATTGTGCTGAGGTAGGGAATGGATAAAGAAAATTCAAAACAGGCAGAATTTTCAAGAAGTTACTATGAAGAGGCAAGTTTTACTCACTCTCTTTTTAAAGAAAGGAAAATGGATAAAAGCTCAACCTCAGGAAGTATTAGACTCATGCAATCTAATCTACAAAAAGTTTTCAACTCACACCAGTCGACTGACCATTGGAAAAAAGTCTACAAACAATAAATGCAGAAGAGGTTTTAGAGAACTGTGTACCCTCTAGCTGCTGGGGAGATGTAAAAGGGTTAAACGCTAATAATGAGAACAGAAAGGAGCTGCGTTTAAAAGGAAAAATTGAGGTACCATTCAATCCAGCAGGCGCACCAATGGGCCTCTCACCTGAGAAGACCAGAATGAAGAAGACCCGGGCTGCAAAAGCTGCACTTCAGCCTTATTCACAATAGACAAGACAGTGAAGCAACCAAAATGTCCATCAACAGATGAAAGGATAAAGAAGAAGTGGTCCATGTACACAATGAATACTAGCCATGGAAAACAATGAAACACTGCTCTTTGAGGCACCATAGATGATCTTGGAGATAATCACAGAACATGAGGTAAGTCGGAAAGCAAAAGTCCTATACCCTATGATATCACTTATAGGCGTTATCTAATAACTGACACAAATGAACATATTTCCACAGAGAAAGTCAATCACAGACTTATTAAAAAAAACTATGCTTATCTAAAAGGAAAGGTGGGGGGAATGGATAAATGAAGATTAGCGTTACCATATGTATAAAAATACATATTATATACATATATCAAAAAGACAGACCATATAGCAAAGAAGGTTTACGGAACACTCTGTAATAATTTACCCGGGAAGAGAATCTCTACATAAATAGGCATATAGGATATGTAGATGAACCAGAGTGTGTACACCTTGGACAAGCAACATTCTAACCATTACCCCAATTGAAAAAATTAAAACAACGAACTAGGTGTAATGAGACATAAACTTATGGGGGGTTTTCCTGGCACATTCCATTCAAATTTACAACCTAGGCAAACGACTTCCAGAACGGCTCTGCTGCCCTAGTACCCAGATTTGGGAATGGAGAAATGCTGCATCCTTGTGGCCGTTTCCCACAACAGCAGCTTTAAAGCAACTTCAAAAGGTCACTAAATATTCACCAATTGCAGTTCTGTAAATGACACCTGCCCTCCAAAAAATACTGAGGTCGAAAATCGACCAAAAAATTCTAGAGTGCAACCTTTCAAAAAGAATATTTGAAGAGGTATATCATACTAACACTTTTTTTCTTTTTTCTTTTAACAAAAAAGATAAAGCCGTGGAGAAATGATGAATTGTAGGAATTTTTACAGACATGTAAACCCAAATTACAAAAACCTGTCAGCTCACACCAGTCAGAATGGCCATCAACAAAAATGCTGCAAACAATAAATGCTGACATGATTGTGGAGAAATGCGTACCATCGATTCTAAGGGGGACGTGGTAAGAGCCACTAATGAAAGAAAAATTGAGGTGCCTTGAAAAGGTAAACGTTGAGCTACCATACCAGTCAATCAATCATACCCACTGCTGGGTCTATCACCTGAGAAAATGAAAATCAAAAATCACAGGCTAGCAATTCTGCACTCCAGCAATATTTACCATAGGCAACAATTGGAAGCAACGAAAATGTCCATCAACAGAGGAATGCACCAAGAAGTGGTCCATGTACACAATGGAATATTAGCCATGGAAAACATTGAAGCACTGCTCTTTGAGGCACCATACATGAGCCTGGAGATAATCACAAAACATGAAGTAGGTCGGAAAGCAAAAGACCTATATCCTATACTATCACTTATGGCATTATCTAATAACTGACACAGATGAACATATTTCCAAAGAGAAAGACACTCACAGGCTTAGAAAACAAACTATGCTCATCTAAAAGGAAAGGAGGGGGGAAATTGAGAAATGAAGATTAGAGTTACTATACATATACAAATACATATTATATACATGTATCAAAAAGACTGAACATATAACAAGGGAGGTCGACGGAACACTGTAATATTTTACATGGGAAGAGGATCTGTACATTAATAGACATACATAATGTACAAATGAACCAGATTGTGTACACCTAGGACAAACAATATTCTAAACTTTACCCAGATTAAAAAAATTTTGAAAACCAAGAAGAAGTAATGAGACAAAAACATATGGGGATTTCTCCTGGCAAATTCCATTCTAATTTACAACCTTGGACAATGACTTCCAGAAAGGCTCTGCTGCCCTAGTACCCAGATTGGGGAATGGAGAAATGCTACCTCCTTGTGGCCGTTTCCCACAACAGCAGCTTTGAACCCACTGCAAAAGGTCACTATATTTTCGCCAACTTGCAGTTCTGTAAATGGCACCTGCCCTCCAGAAAATATCTGGGGTCAAAAATCGACCAAAAACTTCAGTTGAGGGCAACCTTCGAAGAAGAGAATTTCGAGAGCGATATTGTACTCACGGTTTTTTCTTTTAAGAGAAAACAAAAAGGCATAGGAAAATGATGAATTTTAAAAATTTTAATGATATGCATACCCATATTACAAAAACCTATCAGCTCACAGCAGTCAGAATGGCCATTAGGAATAATGCTGCAAAAAATAAACGGTGAAGGGAGTGCGGAGAAATGTGTACCCTCTGTTGTAAGGGGGGGCATGTAAAGAGCCACTAATGAAAACACAATGTAGGTGCTTTGAAAAGGGAAACATTGAGCTACCAGTCAATCAATCACAATCACTTCTTGGCCTATCACCTGAGAAAATGAGAATCAAAAAGTGACAGGCTGGCAAACCTGTACGCCAGCAAGATTTACCATAGCCAGCACTTGGAAGCAATGAAAATGTCCATCAACCGAGGAATGCACCAAGAAGAAGTGGTCCACGTACACAAAGGAATATTACTCTAATAATAAATATAAATTAAATTTAAAAACAAACAAAAGCAAGGAGACATCAACATTTGTGGGTTTATCCGGGCACATTGCACTCTAATTTATAACCGAAGAACACCACTGGCCGGTAGGTCTGTTTCCCTAGTACCAGCAAGGGGAACGTAGAAAGGCTGCCGCTCTTCGGCCGATACCTGCAAAAGCAGGTTTAAAGCCTGAGCTAGTGGTCACTTCATATGAACAAGTACTGCAGGGCTGTAAATGAAACCTGCCCTCAAAATGTCTTGAGGGAGATAATGGCCAAAATATTTCAAATGGTGACAGATACTTTAAGAAAACACTTTGAAGAAATAAGCTCTAATCACAGCTGGAAAAATAAAAAGGACATGTCTTAAAGCTCAATTTCTATGCATTATGAGACACATGCAAATTCAACCACAAAGAGGTATCAGCTCACACCACTCAGAATAACCATCAGCAAAAACTACAAAGAATAAATGCTGAAGGTGCTGGGAAGAAATACATACCCTCCACTTTAAGTGGGACGTAACCTGGAAAGAGCCACTAAGGAGAACAGAATAGAGGTGCCTTTAAAAGGTAAACATTGAGCTACCATATGATCCAGCAGACCTATTCCTGGACCTATAAACTAAGAAGACAGAATTGGAAGGAGACAGGCACGCAAATCGGCATTGCATAGTGTTACAATAGCCAAGATATGGAAGTAACCAAAAAGTCCACCAACAGATGGGTGGACAAAGAAGAACTTCTACCTGTACAGATGGAATATGAGCTAGTGAAAAAATGAAACAATGCCATTTGCAGCACCATAGATGAGTCTAGAAGTAATCACGCAACTTGGAGTAAGTGAGAAAGCGAAAGACACATATCCTATCATATCACATATAGGGGTTACCTAAAAAATGATACAGACAAAGATATTTCCACAGAGAAACACTATCATAGAATCAATAAAAAAACTTATGGTTCACCAAATAGTAAGGTGTGAGGATTGGATACATTACCATATTGAGGTTAACAGAGAGATACAAACACATGTGAAATATATAATCACCAAAGACCTACGCAATAACAAGAGAAGACTACTCAACCTTGTGTCATAACCTACATGGGAAAAGGATCCGAAGAAGAATATTTATATGTATATGTGTGAAAGAACCTCATCTTGCACACCCAGAACAAACAGAACATTGTAATCAAGTTTGCTGTGATAAAAAATAAAAATTAAGTTAAAAATACCAACAAGAAGTATTGAGACATAAACTTAAAGGGCTTTTTCCTCGCACATTCCATTCTAATTTTCAACCTAGAACACCACTCCCAGTAAGGCTCTGTTGCCCTAGTAACCAGATTTGGTAAAGCAGAAATGCTGCCGCCTTGTTGCCAATTCCCGCAAGAGCAGCTTTTAACCCACAGCTAATGGTCACTTGCCATTCAAAATGACTCAAGGCTGTAAAGGACACCTGCCCTCAAAATTGTGCTGAGGTAGGGAATGGATAAAGAAAATTCAAAACAGGCAGAATTTTCAAGAAGTTACTATGAAGAGGCAAGTTTTACTCACTCTCTTTTTAAAGAAAGGAAAATGGATAAAAGCTCAACCTCAGGAAGTATTAGACTCATGCAATCTAATCTACAAAAAGTTTTCAACTCACACCAGTCGACTGACCATTGGAAAAAAGTCTACAAACAATAAATGCAGAAGAGGTTTTAGAGAACTGTGTACCCTCTAGCTGCTGGTGAGATGTAAAAGGGTTAAACGCTAATAATGAGAACAGAAAGGAGCTGCGTTTAAAAGGAAAAATTGAGGTACCATTCAATCCAGCAGGCGCACCAATGGGCCTCTCACCTGAGAAGACCAGAATGAAGAAGACCCGGGCTGCAAAAGCTGCACTTCAGCCTTATTCACAATAGACAAGACAGTGAAGCAACCAAAATGTCCATCAACAGATGAAAGGATAAAGAAGAAGTGGTCCATGTACACAATTAATACTAGCCATGGAAAACAATGAAACACTGCTCTTTGAGGCACCATAGATGATCTTGGAGATAATCACAGAACATGAGGTAAGTCGGAAAGCAAAAGTCCTATATCCTATGATATCACTTATAGGCGTTATCTAATAACTGACACAAATGAACATATTTCCACAGAGAAAGTCAATCACAGACTTATTAAAAAAAACTATGCTTATCTAAAAGGAAAGTTGGGGGGAATGGATAAATGAAGATTAGCGTTACCATATGTATAAAAATACATATTATATACATATATCAAAAAGACAGACCATATAGCAAAGAAGGTTTACGGAACACTCTGTAATAATTTACCCGGGAAGAGAATCTCTACATAAATAGGCATATAGGATATGTAGATGTACCAGAGTGTGTACACCTTGGACAAGCAACATTCTAACCATTACCCCAATTGAAAAAATTAAAACAACGAACTAGGTGTAATGAGACATAAACTTATGGGGGGTTTTCCTGGCACATTCCATTCAAATTTACAACCTAGGCAAACGACTTCCAGAACGGCTCTGCTGCCCTAGTACCCAGATTTGGGAATGGAGAAATGCTGCATCCTTGTGGCCGTTTCCCACAACAGCAGCTTTAAAGCAACTTCAAAAGGTCACTAAATATTCACCAATTGCAGTTCTGTAAATGACACCTGCCCTCCAAAAAATACTGAGGTCGAAAATCGACCAAAAAATTCTAGAGTGCAACCTTTCAAAAAGAATATTTGAAGAGGTATATCATACTAACACTTTTTTTCTTTTTTCTTTTAACAAAAAAGATAAAGCCGTGGAGAAATGATGAATTGTAGGAATTTTTACAGACATGTAAACCCAAATTACAAAAACCTGTCAGCTCACACCAGTCAGAATGGCCATCAACAAAAATGCTGCAAACAATAAATGCTGACATGATTGTGGAGAAATGCGTACCATCGATTCTAAGGGGGACGTGGTAAGAGCCACTAATGAAAGAAAAATTGAGGTGCCTTGAAAAGGTAAACGTTGAGCTACCATACCAGTCAATCAATCATACCCACTGCTGGGTCTATCACCTGAGAAAATGAAAATCAAAAATCACAGGCTGGCAATTCTGCACTCCAGCAATATTTACCATAGGCAACAATTGGAAGCAACGAAAATGTCCATCAACAGAGGAATGCACCAAGAAGAAGTGGTCCATGTACACAATGGAATATTAGCCATGGAAAACATTGAAGCACTGCTCTTTGAGGCACCATACATGAGCCTGGAGATAATCACAAAACATGAAGTAGGTCGGAAAGCAAAAGACCTATATCCTATATTATCACTTATGGCATTATCTAATAACTGACACAGATGAACATATTTCCAAAGAGAAAGACACTCACAGGCTTAGAAAACAAACTATGCTCATCTAAAAGGAAAGGAGGGCGGAAATTGAGAAATGAAGATTAGAGTTACTATACATATACAAATACATATTATATACATGTATCAAAAAGACTGAACATATAACAAGGGAGGTCGACGGAACACTGTAATATTTTACATGGAAAGAGGATCTGTACATTAATAGACATACATAATGTACAAATGAACCAGATTGTGTACACCTAGGACAAACAATATTCTAAAGTTTACCCAGATTAAAAAAATTTTGAAAACCAAGAAGAAGTAATGAGACAAAAACATATGGGGATTTCTCCTGGCAATTTCCATTCTAATTTACAACCTTGGACAATGACTTCCAGAAAGGCTCTGCTGCCCTAGTACCCAGATTGGGGAATGGAGAAATGCTACCTCCTTGTGGCCGTTTCCCACAACAGCAGCTTTGAACCCACTGCAAAAGGTCACTATATTTTCGCCAACTTGCAGTTCTGTAAATGGCACCTGCCCTCCAGAAAATTTCTGGGGTCAAAAATCGACCAAAAACTTCAGTTGAGGGCAACCTTCGAAGAAGAGAATTTCGAGAGCTATATTGTACTCACGGTTTTTTCTTTTAAGAGAAAACAAAAAGGCATAGGAAAATGATGAATTTTAAAAATTTTAATGATATGCATACCCATATTACAAAAACCTATCAGCTCACAGCAGTCAGAATGGTCATTAGGAATAATGCTGCAAAAAATAAACGGTGAAGGGAATGCGGAGAAATGTGTACCCTCGGTTGTAAGGGGGGGCATGTAAAGAGCCACTAATGAAAACACAATGTAGGTGCTTTGAAAAGGGAAACATTGAGCTACCAGTCAATCAATCACAATCACTTCTTGGCCTATCACCTGAGAAAATGAGAATCAAAAAGTGACAGGCTGGCAAACCTGTACGCCAGCAAGATTTACCATAGCCAGCACTTGGAAGCAATGAAAATGTCCATCAACCGAGGAATGCACCAAGAAGAAGTGGTCCACGTACACAATGGAATATTACTCTAATAATAAATATAAATTAAATTTAAAAACAAACAAAAGCAAGGAGACATCAACATTTGTGGGTTTATCCGGGCACATTGCACTCTAATTTATAACCGAAGAACACCACTGGCCGGTAGGTCTGTTTCCCTAGTACCAGCAAGGGGAACGTAGAAAGGCTGCCGCTCTTCGGCCGATACCTGCAAAAGCAGGTTTAAAGCCTGAGCTAATGGTCACTTCATATGAACAAGTACTGCAGGGCTGTAAATGAAACCTGCCCTCAAAATGTCTTGAGGGAGATAATGGCCAAAATATTTCAAATGGTGACAGATACTTTAAGAAAACACTTTGAAGAAATAAGCTCTAATCACAGCTGGAAAAATAAAAAGGACATGTCTTAAAGCTCAATTTCTACGCATTATGAGACACATGCAAATTCAACCACAAAGAGGTATCAGCTCACACCACTCAGAATAACCATCAGCAAAAACTACAAAGAATAAATGCTGAAGGTGCTGGGAAGAAATACATACCCTCCACTTTAAGTGGGACGTAACCTGGAAAGAGCCACTAAGGAGAACAGAATAGAGGTGCCTTTAAAAGGTAAACATTGAGCTACCATATGATCCAGCAGACCTATTCCTGGACCTATAAACTAAGAAGACAGAATTGGAAGGAGACAGGCACGCAAATCGGCATTGCATAGTGTTACAATAGCCAAGATATGGAAGTAACCAAAAAGTCCACCGACAGATGGGTGGACAAAGAAGAACTTCTACCTGTACAGATGGAATATGAGCTAGTGAAAAAATGAAACAATGCCATTTGCAGCACTATAGATGAGTCTAGAAGTAATCACGCAACTTGGAGTAAGTGAGAAAGCGAAAGACACATATCCTATCATATCACATATAGGGGTTACCTAAAAAATGATACAGACAAAGATATTTCCACAGAGAAACACTATCATAGAATCAATAAAAAAACTTATGGTTCACCAAATAGTAAGGTGTGAGGATTGGATACATTACCATATTGAGGTTAACAGAGAGATACAAACACATGTGAAATATATAATCACCAAAGACCTACGCAATACCAAGAGAAGACTTCTCAACATTGTGTCATAACCTACATGGGAAAAGGATCCGAAGAAGAATATTTATATGTATATGTGTGAAAGAACCACATCTTGCACACCTAGAACAAACAAAACATTGTAATCAAGTTTGCTGTGATAAAAAATAAAAATTAAGTTAAAAATACCAACAAGAAGTAATAAGGCATAAACTTAAAGGGCTTTTTCCTCGCACATTCCATTCTAATTTACAACCTAGAACACCACTTCCAGCAAGGCTCTGTTGCCCTAGTAACCAGATTTGGTAAAGGAGAAATGCTGCCGCTTTGTGGCCAATTCCCGCAAGAGCAGCTTTTAACCCACAGCTAATGGTCACTTGCCATTCAAAATGACTCAAGGCTGTAAAGGACACCTGCCCTCAAAATTGTGCTGAGGTAGGGAATGGATAAAGAAAATTCAAAACAGGCAGAATTTTCAAGAAGTTACTATGAAGAGGCAAGTTTTACTCACTTTCTTTTTAAAGAAAGGAAAATGGATAAAAGCTCAACCTCAGGAAGTATTAGACTCATGCAATCTAATCTACAAAAAGTTTTCAACTCACACCAGTCGACTGACCATTGGAAAAAAGTCTACAAACAATAAATGCAGAAGAGGTTTTAGAGAACTGTGTACCCTCTAGCTGCTGGGGAGATGTAAAAGGGTTAAACGCTAATAATGAGAACAGAAAGGAGCTGCGTTTAAAAGGAAAAATTGAGGTACCATTCAATCCAGCAGGCGCACCAATGGGCCTCTCACCTGAGAAGACCAGAATGAAGAAGACCCGGGCTGCAAAAGCTGCACTTCAGCCTTACTCACAATAGACAAGACAGTGAAGCAACCAAAATGTCCATCAACAGATGAAAGGATAAAGAAGAAGTGGTCCATGTACACAATGAATACTAGCCATGGAAAACAATGAAACACTGCTCTTTGAGGCACCATAGATGATCTTGGAGATAATCACAGAACATGAGGTAAGTCGGAAAGCAAAAGTCCTATACCCTATGATATCACTTATAGGCGTTATCTAATAACTGACACAAATGAACATATTTCCACAGAGAAAGTCAATCACAGACTTATTAAAAAAAAACTATGCTTATCTAAAAGGAAAGGTGGGGGGAATGGATAAATGAAGATTAGCGTTACCATATGTATAAAAATACATATTATATACATATATCAAAAAGACAGACCATATAGCAAAGAAGGTTTACGGAACACTCTGTAATAATTTACCCGGGAAGAGAATCTCTACATAAATAGGCATATAGGATATGTAGATGAACCAGAGTGTGTACACCTTGGACAAGCAACATTCTAACCATTACCCCAATTGAAAAAATTAAAACAACGAACTAGGTGTAATGAGACATAAACTTATGGGGGGTTTTCCTGGCACATTCCATTCAAATTTACAACCTAGGCAAACGACTTCCAGAACGGCTCTGCTGCCCTAGTACCCAGATTTGGGAATGGAGAAATGCTGCATCCTTGTGGCCGTTTCCCACAACAGCAGCTTTAAAGCAACTTCAAAAGGTCACTAAATATTCACCAATTGCAGTTCTGTAAATGACACCTGCCCTCCAAAAAATACTGAGGTCGAAAATCGACCAAAAAATTCTAGAGTGCAACCTTTCAAAAAGAATATTTGAAGAGGTATATCATACTAACACTTTTTTTCTTTTTTCTTTTAACAAAAAAGATAAAGCCGTGGAGAAATGATGAATTGTAGGAATTTTTACAGACATGTAAACCCAAATTACAAAAACCTGTCAGCTCACACCAGTCAGAATGGCCATCAACAAAAATGCTGCAAACAATAAATGCTGACATGATTGTGGAGAAATGCGTACCATCGATTCTAAGGGGGACGTGGTAAGAGCCACTAATGAAAGAAAAATTGAGGTGCCTTGAAAAGGTAAACGTTGAGCTACCATACCAGTCAATCAATCATACCCACTGCTGGGTCTATCACCTGAGAAAATGAAAATCAAAAATCACAGGCTGGCAATTCTGCACTCCAGCAATATTTACCATAGGCAACAATTGGAAGCAACGAAAATGTCCATCAACAGAGGAATGCACCAAGAAGAAGTGGTCCATGTACACAATGGAATATTAGCCATGGAAAACATTGAAGCACTGCTCTTTGAGGCACCATACATGAGCCTGGAGATAATCACAAAACATGAAGTAGGTCGGAAAGCAAAAGACCTATATCCTATATTATCACTTATGGCATTATCTAATAACTGACACAGATGAACATATTTCCAAAGAGAAAGACACTCACAGGCTTAGAAAACAAACTATGCTCATCTAAAAGGAAAGGAGGGGGGAAATTGAGAAATGAAGATTAGAGTTACTATACATATACAAATACATATTATATACATGTATCAAAAAGACTGAACATATAACAAGGGAGGTCGACGGAACACTGTAATATTTTACATGGGAAGAGGATCTGTACATTAGTAGACATACATAATGTACAAATGAACCAGATTGTGTACACCTAACACAAACAATATTCTAAACTTTACCCAGATTAAAAAAATTTTGAAAACCAAGAAGAAGTAATGAGACAAAAACATATGGGGATTTCTCCTGGCAAATTCCATTCTAATTTACAACCTTGGTCAATGACTTCCAGAAAGGCTCTGCTGCCCTAGTACCCAGATTGGGGAATGGAGAAATGCTACCTCCTTGTGGCCGTTTCCCACAACAGCAGCTTTGAACCCACTGCAAAAGGTCACTATATTTTCGCCAACTTGCAGTTCTGTAAATGGCACCTGCCCTCCAGAAAATTTCTGGGGTCAAAAATCGACCAAAAACTTCAGTTGAGGGCAACCTTCGAAGAAGAGAATTTCGAGAGCTATATTGTACTCACGGTTTTTTCTTTTAAGAGAAAACAAAAAGGCATAGGAAAATGATGAATTTAAAAAATTTTAATGATATGCATACCCATATTACAAAAACCTATCAGCTCACAGCAGTCAGAATGGTCATTAGGAATAATGCTGCAAAAAATAAACGGTGAAGGGAGTGCGGAGAAATGTGTACACTCGGTTGTAAGGGGGGGCATGTAAAGAGCCACTAATGAAAACACAATGTAGGTGCTTTGAAAAGGGAAACATTGAGCTACCAGTCAATCAATCACAATCACTTCTTGGCCTATCACCTGAGAAAATGAGAATCAAAAAGTGACAGGCTGGCAAACCTGTACGCCAGCAAGATTTACCATAGCCAGCACTTGGAAGCAATGAAAATGTCCATCAACCGAGGAATGCACCAAGAAGAAGTGGTCCACGTACACAATGGAATATTACTCTAATAATAAATATAAATTAAATTTAAAAACAAACAAAAGCAAGGAGACATCAACATTTGTGGGTTTATCCGGGCACATTGCACTCTAATTTATAACCGAAGAACACCACTGGCCGGTAGGTCTGTTTCCCTAGTACCAGCAAGGGGAACGTAGAAAGGCTGCCGCTCTTCGGCCGATACCTGCAAAAGCAGGTTTAAAGCCTGAGCTAATGGTCACTTCATATGAACAAGTAATGCAGGGCTGTAAATGAAACCTGCCCTCAAAATGTCTTGAGGGAGATAATGGCAAAAATATTTCAAATGGTGACACATACTTTAAGAAAACACTTTGAAGAAATAAGCTCTAATCACAGCTGGAAAAATCAAAAGGACATGTCTTAAAGCTCAATTTCTACGCATTATGAGACACATGCAAATTTAACCACAAAGAGGTATCAGCTCACACCACTCAGAATAACCATCAGCAAAAACTACAAAGAATAAATGCTGAAGGTGCTGGGAAGAAATACATACCCTCCACTTTAAGTGGGACGTAACCTGGAAAGAGCCACTAAGGAGAGCAGAATAGAGGTGCCTTTAAAAGGTAAACATTGAGCTACCATATGATCCAGCAGACCTATTCCTGGACCTATAAACTAAGAAGACAGAATTGGAAGGAGACAGGCACGCAAATCGGCATTGCATAGTGTTACAATAGCCAAGATATGGAAGTAACCAAAAAGTCCACCGACAGATGGGTGGACAAAGAAGAACTTCTACCTGTACAGATGGAATATGAGCTAGTGAAAAAATGAAACAATGCCATTTGCAGCACTATAGATGAGTCTAGAAGTAATCACGCAACTTGGAGTAAGTGAGAAAGCGAAAGACACATATCCTATCATATCACATATAGGGGTTACCTAAAAAATGATACAGACAAAGATATTTCCACAGAGAAACACTATCATAGAATCAATAAAAAAACTTATGGTTCACCAAATAGTAAGGTGTGAGGATTGAATACATTACCATATTGAGGTTAACAGAGAGATACAAACACATGTGAAATATATAATCACCAAAGACCTACGCAATACCAAGAGAAGACTTCTCAACATTGTGTCATAACCTACATGGGAAAAGGATCCGAAGAAGAATATTTATATGTATATGTGTGAAAGAACCACATCTTGCACACCTAGAACAAACAAAACATTGTAATCAAGTTTGCTGTGATAAAAAATAAAAATTAAGTTAAAAATACCAACAAGAAGTAATGAGACATAAACTTAAAGGGCTTTTTCCTCGCACATTCCATTCTAATTTACAACCTAGAACACCACTTCCAGCAAGGCTCTGTTGCCCTAGTAACCAGATTTGGTAAAGGAGAAATGCTGCCGCCTTGTGGCCAATTCCCGCAAGAGCAGCTTTTAACCCACAGCTAATGGTCACTTGCCATTCAAAATGACTCAAGGCTGTAAAGGACACCTGCCCTCAAAATTGTGCTGAGGAAGGGAATGGATAAAGAAAATTCAAAACAGGCAGAATTTTCAAGAAGTTACTATGAAGAGGCAAGTTTTACTCACTTTCTTTTTAAAGAAAGGAAAATGGATAAAAGCTCAACCTCAGGAAGTATTAGACTCATGCAATCTAATCTACAAAAAGTTTTCAACTCACACCAGTCGACTGACCATTGGAAAAAAGTCTACAAACAATAAATGCAGAAGAGGTTTTAGAGAACTGTGTACCCTCTAGCTGCTGGGGAGATGTAAAAGGGTTAAACGCTAATAATGAGAACAGAAAGGAGCTGCGTTTAAAAGGAAAAATTGAGGTACCATTCAATCCAGCAGGCGCACCAATGGGCCTCTCACCTGAGAAGACCAGAATGAAGAAGACCCGGGCTGCAAAAGCTGCACTTCAGCCTTACTCACAATAGACAAGACAGTGAAGCAACCAAAATGTCCATCAACAGATGAAAGGATAAAGAAGAAGTGGTCCATGTACACAATGAATACTAGCCATGGAAAACAATGAAACACTGCTCTTTGAGGCACCATAGATGATCTTGGAGATAATCACAGAACATGAGGTAAGTCGGAAAGCAAAAGTCCTATATCCTATGATATCACTTATAGGCGTTATCTAATAACTGACACAAATGAACATATTTCCACAGAGAAAGTCAATCACAGACTTATTAAAAAAAACTATGCTTATCTAAAAGGAAAGGTGGGGGGAATGGATAAATGAAGATTAGCATTACCATATGTATACAAATACATATTATATACATATATCAAAAAGACAGACCATATAACAAAGAAGGTTTACGGAACACTCTGTAATAATTTACACGGGAAGAGAATCTCTACATAAATAGGCATATAGGATATGTAGATGAACCAGAGTGTGTACACCTTGGCCAAGCAACATTCTAACCATTACCCCAATTGAAAAAATTAAAACAACGAACTAGGTGTAATGAGACATAAACTTATGGGGGTTTTTCCTGGCACATTCCATTCAAATTTACAACCTAGGCAAACGACTTCCAGAACGGCTCTGCTGCCCTAGTACCCAGATTTGGGAATGGAGAAATGCTGCATCCTTGTGGCCGTTTCCCACAACAGCAGCTTTAAAGCAACTTCAAAAGGTCACTAAATATTCACCAATTGCAGTTCTGTAAATGACACCTGCCCTCCAAAAAATACTGAGGTCGAAAATCGACCAAAAAATTCTAGAGTGCAACCTTTCAAAAAGAATATTTGAAGAGGTATATCATACTAACACTTTTTTTCTTTTTTCTTTTAACAAAAAAGATAAAGCCGTGGAGAAATGATGAATTGTAGGAATTTTTACAGACATGTAAACCCAAATTACAAAAACCTGTCAGCTCACACCAGTCAGAATGGCCATCAACAAAAATGCTGCAAACAATAAATGCTGACATGATTGTGGAGAAATGCGTACCATCGATTCTAAGGGGGACGTGGTAAGAGCCACTAATGAAAGAAAAATTGAGGTGCCTTGAAAAGGTAAACGTTGAGCTACCATACCAGTCAATCAATCATACCCACTGCTGGGTCTATCACCTGAGAAAATGAAAATCAAAAATCACAGGCTGGCAATCCTGCACTCCAGCAATATTTACCATAGGCAACACTTGGAAGCAACGAAAATGTCCATCAACAGAGGAATGCACCAAGAAGAAGTGGTCCATGTACACAATGGAATATTAGCCATGGAAAACATTGAAGCACTGCTCTTTGAGGCACCATACATGAGCCTGGAGATAATCACAAAACATGAAGTAGGTCGGAAAGCAAAAGACCTATATCCTATACTATCACTTATGGCATTATCTAATAACTGACACAGATGAACATATTTCCAAAGAGAAAGACACTCACAGGCTTAGAAAACAAACTATGCTCATCTAAAAGGAAAGGAGGGGGGAAATTGAGAAATGAAGATTAGAGTTACTATACATATACAAATACATATTATATACATGTATCAAAAAGACTGAACATATAACAAGGGAGGTCGACGGAACACTGTAATATTTTACATGGGAAGAGGATCTGTACATTAATAGACATACATAATGTACAAATGAACCAGATTGTGTACACCTAGGACAAACAATATTCTAAACTTTACCCAGATTAAAAAAATTTTGAAAACCAAGAAGAAGTAATGAGACAAAAACATATGGGGATTTCTCCTGGCAAATTCCATTCTAATTTACAACCTTGGACAATGACTTCCAGAAAGGCTCTGCTGCCCTAGTACCCAGATTGGGGAATGGAGAAATGCTACCTCCTTGTGGCCGTTTCCCACAACAGCAGCTTTGAACCCACTGCAAAAGGTCACTATATTTTCGCCAACTTGCAGTTCTGTAAATGGCACCTGCGCTCCAGAAAATTTCTGGGGTCAAAAATCGACCAAAAACTTCAGTTGAGGGCAACCTTCGAAGAAGAGAATTTCAAGAGCTATATTGTACTCACGGTTTTTTCTTTTAAGAGAAAACAAAAAGGCATAGGAAAATGATGAATTTAAAAAATTTTAACGATATGCATACCCATATTACAAAAACCTATCAGCTCACAGCAGTCAGAATGGCCATTAGGAATAATGCTGCAAAAAATAAACGGTGAAGGGAGTGCGGAGAAATGTGAACCCTCGATTGTAAGGGGGGGCATGTAAAGAGCCACTAATGAAAACACAATGTAGGTGCTTTGAAAAGGGAAACATTGAGCTACCAGTCAATCAATCACAATCACGTCTTGGCCTATCACCTGAGAAAATGAGAATCAAAAAGTGACAGGCTGGCAAACGTGTACGCCAGCAAGATTTACCATAGCCAGCACTTGGAAGCAATGAAAATGTCCATCAACCGAGGAATGCACCAAGAAGAAGTGGTCCACGTACACAATGGAATATTACTCTAATAATAAATATAAATTAAATTTAAAAACAAACAAAAGCAAGGAGACATCAACATTTGTGGGTTTATCCGGGCACATTGCACTCTAATTTATAACCGAAGAACACCACTGGCCGGTAGGTCTGTTTCCCTAGTACCAGCAAGGGGAACGTAGAAAGGCTGCCGCTCTTCGGCCGATACCTGCAAAAGCAGGTTTAAAGCCTGAGCTAATGGTCACTTCATATGAACAAGTAATGCAGGGCTGTAAATGAAACCTGCCCTCAAAATGTCTTGAGGGAGATAATGGCAAAAATATTCCAAATGGTGACACATACTTTAAGAAAACACTTTGAAGAAATAAGCTCTAATCACAGCTGGAAAAACCAAAAGGACATGTCTTAAAGCTCAATTTCTACGCATTATGAGACACATGCAAATTTAACCACAAAGAGGTATCAGCTCACACCACTCAGAATAACCATCAGCAAAAACTACAAAGAATAAATGCTGAAGGTGCTGGGAAGAAATACATACCCTCCACTTTAAGTGGGACGTAACCTGGAAAGAGCCACTAAGGAGAACAGAATAGAGGTGCCTTTAAAAGGTAAACATTGAGCTACCATATGATCCAGCAGACCTATTCCTGGACCTATAAACTAAGAAGACAGAATTGGAAGGAGACAGGCACGCAAATCGGCATTGCATAGTGTTACAATAGCCAAGATATGGAAGTAACCAAAAAGTCCACCGACAGATGGGTGGACAAAGAAGAACTTCTACCTGTACAGATGGAATATGAGCTAGTGAAAAAATGAAACAATGCCATTTGCAGCACTATAGATGAGTCTAGAAGTAATCACGCAACTTGGAGTAAGTGAGAAAGCGAAAGACACATATCCTATCATATCACATATAGGGGTTACCTAAAAAATGATACAGACAAAGATATTTCCACAGAGAAACACTATCATAGAATCAATAAAAAAACTTATGGTTCACCAAATAGTAAGGTGTGAGGATTGGATACATTACCATATTGAGGTTAACAGAGAGATACAAACACATGTGAAATATATAATCACCAAAGACCTACGCAATACCAAGAGAAGACTTCTCAACATTGTGTCATAACCTACATGGGAAAAGGATCCGAAGAAGACTATTTATATGTATATGTGTGAAAGAACCACATCTTGCACACCTAGAACAAACAAAACATTGTAATCAAGTTTGCTGTGATAAAAAATAAAAATTAAGTTAAAAATACCAACAAGAAGTAATGAGACATAAACTTAAAGGGCTTTTTCCTCGCACATTCCATTCTAATTTACAACCTAGAACACCACTTCCAGCAAGGCTCTGTTGCCCTAGTAACCAGATTTGGTAAAGGAGAAATGCTGCCGCCTTGTGGCCAATTCCCGCAAGAGCAGCTTTTAACCCACAGCTAATGGTCACTTGCCATTCAAAATGACTCAAGGCTGTAAAGGACACCTGCCCTCAAAATTGTGCTGAGGTAGGGAATGGATAAAGAAAATTCAAAACAGGCAGAATTTTCAAGAAGTTACTATGAAGAGGCAAGTTTTACTCACTTTCTTTTTAAAGAAAGGAAAATGGATAAAAGCTCAACCTCAGGAAGTATTAGACTCATGCAATCTAATCTACAAAAAGTTTTCAACTCACACCAGTCGACTGACCATTGGAAAAAAGTCTACAAACAATAAATGCAGAAGAGGTTTTAGAGAACTGTGTACCCTCTAGCTGCTGGGGAGATGTAAAAGGGTTAAACGCTAATAATGAGAACAGAAAGGAGCTGCGTTTAAAAGGAAAAATTGAGGTACCATTCAATCCAGCAGGCGCACCAATGGGCCTCTCACCTGAGAAGACCAGAATGAAGAAGACCCGGGCTGCAAAAGCTGCACTTCAGCCTTACTCACAATAGACAAGACAGTGAAGCAACCAAAATGTCCATCAACAGATGAAAGGATAAAGAAGAAGTGGTCCATGTACACAATGAATACTAGCCATGGAAAACAATGAAACACTGCTCTTTGAGGCACCATAGATGATCTTGGAGATAATCACAGAACATGAGGTAAGTCGGAAAGCAAAAGTCCTATATCCTATGATATCACTTATAGGCGTTATCTAATAACTGACACAAATGAACATATTTCCACAGAGAAAGTCAATCACAGACTTATTAAAAAAAACTATGCTTATCTAAAAGGAAAGGTGGGGGGAATGGATAAATGAAGATTAGCATTACCATATGTATACAAATACATATTATATACATATATCAAAAAGACAGACCATATAACAAAGAAGGTTTACGGAACACTCTGTAATAATTTACACGGGAAGAGAATCTCTACATAAATAGGCATATAGGATATGTAGATGAACCAGAGTGTGTACACCTTGGCCAAGCAACATTCTAACCATTACCCCAATTGAAAAAATTAAAACAACGAACTAGGTGTAATGAGACATAAACTTATGGGGGTTTTTCCTGGCACATTCCATTCAAATTTACAACCTAGGCAAACGACTTCCAGAACGGCTCTGCTGCCCTAGTACCCAGATTTGGGAATGGAGAAATGCTGCATCCTTGTGGCCGTTTCCCACAACAGCAGCTTTAAAGCAACTTCAAAAGGTCACTAAATATTCACCAATTGCAGTTCTGTAAATGACACCTGCCCTCCAAAAAATACTGAGGTCGAAAATCGACCAAAAAATTCTAGAGTGCAACCTTTCAAAAAGAATATTTGAAGAGGTATATCATACTAACACTTTTTTTCTTTTTTCTTTTAACAAAAAAGATAAAGCCGTGGAGAAATGATGAATTGTAGGAATTTTTACAGACATGTAAACCCAAATTACAAAAACCTGTCAGCTCACACCAGTCAGAATGGCCATCAACAAAAATGATGCAAACAATAAATGCTGACATGATTGTGGAGAAATGCGTACCATCGATTCTAAGGGGGACGTGGTAAGAGCCACTAATGAAAGAAAAATTGAGGTGCCTTGAAAAGGTAAACGTTGAGCTACCATACCAGTCAATCAATCATACCCACTGCTGGGTCTATCACCTGAGAAAATGAAAATCAAAAATCACAGGCTGGCAATCCTGCACTCCAGCAATATTTACCATAGGCAACACTTGGAAGCAACGAAAATGTCCATCAACAGAGGAATGCACCAAGAAGAAGTGGTCCATGTACACAATGGAATATTAGCCATGGAAAACATTGAAGCACTGCTCTTTGAGGCACCATACATGAGCCTGGAGATAATCACAAAACATGAAGTAGGTCGGAAAGCAAAAGACCTATATCCTATACTATCACTTATGGCATTATCTAATAACTGACACAGATGAACATATTTCCAAAGAGAAAGACACTCACAGGCTTAGAAAACAAACTATGCTCATCTAAAAGGAAAGGAGGGGGGAAATTGAGAAATGAAGATTAGAGTTACTATACATATACAAATACATATTATATACATGTATCAAAAAGACTGAACATATAACAAGGGAGGTCGACGGAACACTGTAATATTTTACATGGGAAGAGGATCTGTACATTAATAGACATACATAATGTACAAATGAACCAGATTGTGTACACCTAGGACAAACAATATTCTAAACTTTACCCAGATTAAAAAAATTTTGAAAACCAAGAAGAAGTAATGAGACAAAAACATATGGGGATTTCTCCTGGCAAATTCCATTCTAATTTACAACCTTGGACAATGACTTCCAGAAAGGCTCTGCTGCCCTAGTATCCAGATTGGGGAATGGAGAAATGCTACCTCCTTGTGGCCGTTTCCCACAACAGCAGCTTTGAACCCACTGCAAAAGGTCACTATATTTTCGCCAACTTGCAGTTCTGTAAATGGCACCTGCGCTCCAGAAAATTTCTGGGGTCAAAAATCGACCAAAAACTTCAGTTGAGGGCAACCTTCGAAGAAGAGAATTTCAAGAGCTATATTGTACTCACGTTTTTTTCTTTTAAGAGAAAACAAAAAGGCATAGGAAAATGATGAATTTAAAAAATTTTAACGATATGCATACCCATATTACAAAAACCTATCAGCTCACAGCAGTCAGAATGGCCATTAGGAATAATGCTGCAAAAAATAAACGGTGAAGGGAGTGCGGAGAAATGTGAACCCTCGATTGTAAGGGGGGGCATGTAAAGAGCCACTAATGAAAACACAATGTAGGTGCTTTGAAAAGGGAAACATTGAGCTACCAGTCAATCAATCACAATCACGTCTTGGCCTATCACCTGAGAAAATGAGAATCAAAAAGTGACAGGCTGGCAAACCTGTACGCCAGCAAGATTTACCATAGCCAGCACTTGGAAGCAATGAAAATGTCCATCAACCGAGGAATGCACCAAGAAGAAGTGGTCCACGTACACAATGGAATATTACTCTAATAATAAATATAAATTAAATTTAAAAACAAACAAAAGCAAGGAGACATCAACATTTGTGGGTTTATCCGGGCACATTGCACTCTAATTTATAACCGAAGAACACCACTGGCCGGTAGGTCTGTTTCCCTAGTACCAGCAAGGGGAACGTAGAAAGGCTGCCGCTCTTCGGCCGATACCTGCAAAAGCAGGTTTAAAGCCTGAGCTAATGGTCACTTCATATGAACAAGTAATGCAGGGCTGTAAATGAAACCTGCCCTCAAAATGTCTTGAGGGAGATAATGGCAAAAATATTCCAAATGGTGACACATACTTTAAGAAAACACTTTGAAGAAATAAGCTCTAATCACAGCTGGAAAAACCAAAAGGACATGTCTTAAAGCTCAATTTCTACGCATTATGAGACACATGCAAATTTAACCACAAAGAGGTATCAGCTCACACCACTCAGAATAACCATCAGCAAAAACTACAAAGAATAAATGCTGAAGGTGCTGGGAAGAAATACATACCCTCCACTTTAAGTGGGACGTAACCTGGAAAGAGCCACTAAGGAGAACAGAATAGAGGTGCCTTTAAAAGGTAAACATTGAGCTACCATATGATCCAGCAGACCTATTCCTGGACCTATAAACTAAGAAGACAGAATTGGAAGGAGACAGGCACGCAAATCGGCATTGCATAGTGTTACAATAGCCAAGATATGGAAGTAACCAAAAAGTCCACCGACAGATGGGTGGACAAAGAAGAACTTCTACCTGTACAGATGGAATATGAGCTAGTGAAAAAATGAAACAATGCCATTTGCAGCACTATAGATGAGTCTAGAAGTAATCACGCAACTTGGAGTAAGTGAGAAAGCGAAAGACACATATCCTATCATATCACATATAGGGGTTACCTAAAAAATGATACAGACAAAGATATTTCCACAGAGAAACACTATCATAGAATCAATAAAAAAACTTATGGTTCACCAAATAGTAAGGTGTGAGGATTGAATACATTACCATATTGAGGTTAACAGAGAGATACAAACACATGTGAAATATATAATCACCAAAGACCTACGCAATACCAAGAGAAGACTTCTCAACATTGTGTCATAACCTACATGGGAAAAGGATCCGAAGAAGAATATTTATATGTATATGTGTGAAAGAACCACATCTTGCACACCTAGAACAAACAAAACATTGTAATCAAGTTTGCTGTGATAAAAAATAAAAATTAAGTTAAAAATACCAACAAGAAGTAATGAGACATAAACTTAAAGGGCTTTTTCCTCGCACATTCCATTCTAATTTACAACCTAGAACACCACTTCCAGCAAGGCTCTGTTGCCCTAGTAACCAGATTTGGTAAAGGAGAAATGCTGCCGCCTTGTGGCCAATTCCCGCAAGAGCAGCTTTTAACCCACAGCTAATGGTCACTTGCCATTCAAAATGACTCAAGGCTGTAAAGGACACCTGCCCTCAAAATTGTGCTGAGGTAGGGAATGGATAAAGAAAATTCAAAACAGGCAGAATTTTCAAGAAGTTACTATGAAGAGGCAAGTTTTACTCACTTTCTTTTTAAAGAAAGGAAAATGGATAAAAGCTCAACCTCAGGAAGTATTAGACTCATGCAATCTAATCTACAAAAAGTTTTCAACTCACACCAGTCGACTGACCATTGGAAAAAAGTCTACAAACAATAAATGCAGAAGAGGTTTTAGAGAACTGTGTACCCTCTAGCTGCTGGGGAGATGTAAAAGGGTTAAACGCTAATAATGAGAACAGAAAGGAGCTGCGTTTAAAAGGAAAAATTGAGGTACCATTCAATCCAGCAGGCGCACCAATGGGCCTCTCACCTGAGAAGACCAGAATGAAGAAGACCCGGGCTGCAAAAGCTGCACTTCAGCCTTACTCACAATAGACAAGACAGTGAAGCAACCAAAATGTCCATCAACAGATGAAAGGATAAAGAAGAAGTGGTCCATGTACACAATGAATACTAGCCATGGAAAACAATGAAACACTGCTCTTTGAGGCACCATAGATGATCTTGGAGATAATCACAGAACATGAGGTAAGTCGGAAAGCAAAAGTCCTATATCCTATGATATCACTTATAGGCGTTATCTAATAACTGACACAAATGAACATATTTCCACAGAGAAAGTCAATCACAGACTTATTAAAAAAAACTATGCTTATCTAAAAGGAAAGGTGGGGGGAATGGATAAATGAAGATTAGCATTACCATATGTATACAAATACATATTATATACATATATCAAAAAGACAGACCATATAACAAAGAAGGTTTACGGAACACTCTGTAATAATTTACACGGGAAGAGAATCTCTACATAAATAGGCATATAGGATATGTAGATGAACCAGAGTGTGTACACCTTGGCCAAGCAACATTCTAACCATTACCCCAATTGAAAAAATTAAAACAACGAACTAGGTGTAATGAGACATAAACTTATGGGGGTTTTTCCTGGCACATTCCATTCAAATTTACAACCTAGGCAAACGACTTCCAGAACGGCTCTGCTGCCCTAGTACCCAGATTTGGGAATGGAGAAATGCTGCATCCTTGTGGCCGTTTCCCACAACAGCAGCTTTAAAGCAACTTCAAAAGGTCACTAAATATTCACCAATTGCAGTTCTGTAAATGACACCTGCCCTCCAAAAAATACTGAGGTCGAAAATCGACCAAAAAATTCTAGAGTGCAACCTTTCAAAAAGAATATTTGAAGAGGTATATCATACTAACACTTTTTTTCTTTTTTCTTTTAACAAAAAAGATAAAGCCGTGGAGAAATGATGAATTGTAGGAATTTTTACAGACATGTAAACCCAAATTACAAAAACCTGTCAGCTCACACCAGTCAGAATGGCCATCAACAAAAATGCTGCAAACAATAAATGCTGACATGATTGTGGAGAAATGCGTACCATCGATTCTAAGGGGGACGTGGTAAGAGCCACTAATGAAAGAAAAATTGAGGTGCCTTGAAAAGGTAAACGTTGAGCTACCATACCAGTCAATCAATCATACCCACTGCTGGGTCTATCACCTGAGAAAATGAAAATCAAAAATCACAGGCTGGCAATCCTGCACTCCAGCAATATTTACCATAGGCAACACTTGGAAGCAACGAAAATGTCCATCAACAGAGGAATGCACCAAGAAGAAGTGGTCCATGTACACAATGGAATATTAGCCATGGAAAACATTGAAGCACTGCTCTTTGAGGCACCATACATGAGCCTGGAGATAATCACAAAACATGAAGTAGGTCGGAAAGCAAAAGACCTATATCCTATACTATCACTTATGGCATTATCTAATAACTGACACAGATGAACATATTTCCAAAGAGAAAGACACTCACAGGCTTAGAAAACAAACTATGCTCATCTAAAAGGAAAGGAGGGGGGAAATTGAGAAATGAAGATTAGAGTTACTATACATATACAAATACATATTATATACATGTATCAAAAAGACTGAACATATAACAAGGGAGGTCGACGGAACACTGTAATATTTTACATGGGAAGAGGATCTGTACATTAATAGACATACATAATGTACAAATGAACCAGATTGTGTACACCTAGGACAAACAATATTCTAAACTTTACCCAGATTAAAAAAATTTTGAAAACCAAGAAGAAGTAATGAGACAAAAACATATGGGGATTTCTCCTGGCAAATTCCATTCTAATTTACAACCTTGGACAATGACTTCCAGAAAGGCTCTGCTGCCCTAGTATCCAGATTGGGGAATGGAGAAATGCTACCTCCTTGTGGCCGTTTCCCACAACAGCAGCTTTGAACCCACTGCAAAAGGTCACTATATTTTCGCCAACTTGCAGTTCTGTAAATGGCACCTGCGCTCCAGAAAATTTCTGGGGTCAAAAATCGACCAAAAACTTCAGTTGAGGGCAACCTTCGAAGAAGAGAATTTCAAGAGCTATATTGTACTCACGGTTTTTTCTTTTAAGAGAAAACAAAAAGGCATAGGAAAATGATGAATTTAAAAAATTTTAACGATATGCATACCCATATTACAAAAACCTATCAGCTCACAGCAGTCAGAATGGCCATTAGGAATAATGCTGCAAAAAATAAACGGTGAAGGGAGTGCGGAGAAATGTGAACCCTCGATTGTAAGGGGGGGCATGTAAAGAGCCACTAATGAAAACACAATGTAGGTGCTTTGAAAAGGGAAACATTGAGCTACCAGTCAATCAATCACAATCACGTCTTGGCCTATCACCTGAGAAAATGAGAATCAAAAAGTGACAGGCTGGCAAACGTGTACGCTAGCAAGATTTACCATAGCCAGCACTTGGAAGCAATGAAAATGTCCATCAACCGAGGAATGCACCAAGAAGAAGTGGTCCACGTACACAATGGAATATTACTCTAATAATAAATATAAATTAAATTTAAAAACAAACAAAAGCAAGGAGACATCAACATTTGTGGGTTTATCCGGGCACATTGCACTCTAATTTATAACCGAAGAACACCACTGGCCGGTAGGTCTGTTTCCATAGTACCAGCAAGGGGAACGTAGAAAGGCTGCCGCTCTTCGGCCGATACCTGCAAAAGCAGGTTTAAAGCCTGAGCTAATGGTCACTTCATATGAACAAGTAATGCAGGGCTGTAAATGAAACCTGCCCTCAAAATGTCTTGAGGGAGATAATGGCAAAAATATTCCAAATGGTGACACATACTTTAAGAAAACACTTTGAAGAAATAAGCTCTAATCACAGCTGGAAAAACCAAAAGGACATGTCTTAAAGCTCAATTTCTACGCATTATGAGACACATGCAAATTTAACCACAAAGAGGTATCAGCTCACACCACTCAGAATAACCATCAGCAAAAACTACAAAGAATAAATGCTGAAGGTGCTGGGAAGAAATACATACCCTCCACTTTAAGTGGGACGTAACCTGGAAAGAGCCACTAAGGAGAACAGAATAGAGGTGCCTTTAAAAGGTAAACATTGAGCTACCATATGATCCAGCAGACCTATTCCTGGACCTATAAACTAAGAAGACAGAATTGGAAGGAGACAGGCACGCAAATCGGCATTGCATAGTGTTACAATAGCCAAGATATGGAAGTAACCAAAAAGTCCACCGACAGATGGGTGGACAAAGAAGAACTTCTACCTGTACAGATGGAATATGAGCTAGTGAAAAAATGAAACAATGCCATTTGCAGCACTATAGATGAGTCTAGAAGTAATCACGCAACTTGGAGTAAGTGAGAAAGCGAAAGACACATATCCTATCATATCACATATAGGGGTTACCTAAAAAATGATACAGACAAAGATATTTCCACAGAGAAACACTATCATAGAATCAATAAAAAAACTTATGGTTCACCAAATAGTAAGGTGTGAGGATTGGATACATTACCATATTGAGGTTAACAGAGAGATACAAACACATGTGAAATATATAATCACCAAAGACCTACGCAATACCAAGAGAAGACTTCTCAACATTGTGTCATAACCTACATGGGAAAAGGATCCGAAGAAGACTATTTATATGTATATGTGTGAAAGAACCACATCTTGCACACCTAGAACAAACAAAACATTGTAATCAAGTTTGCTGTGATAAAAAATAAAAATTAAGTTAAAAATACCAACAAGAAGTAATGAGACATAAACTTAAAGGGCTTTTTCCTCGCACATTCCATTCTAATTTACAACCTAGAACACCACTTCCAGCAAGGCTCTGTTGCCCTAGTAACCAGATTTGGTAAAGGAGAAATGCTGCCGCCTTGTGGCCAATTCCCGCAAGAGCAGCTTTTAACCCACAGCTAATGGTCACTTGCCATTCAAAATGACTCAAGTCTGTAAAGGACACCTGCCCTCAAAATTGTGCTGAGGTAGGGAATGGATAAAGAAAATTCAAAACAGGCAGAATTTTCAAGAAGTTACTATGAAGAGGCAAGTTTTACTCACTCTCTTTTTAAAGAAAGGAAAATGGATAAAAGCTCAACCTCAGGAAGTATTAGACTCATGCAATCGAATCTACAAAAGTTTTCAACTCACACCAGTCGACTGACCATTGGAAAAAAGTCTACAAACAATAAATGCAGAAGAGGTTTTAGAGAACTGTGTACCCTCTAGCTGCTGGTGAGATGTAAAAGGGTTAAACGCTAATAATGAGAACAGAAAGGAGCTGCGTTTAAAAGGAAAAATTGCGGTACCATTCAATCCAGCAGGCGCACCAATGGGCCTCTCACCTGAGAAGACCAGAATGAAGAAGACCCGGGCTGCAAAAGCTGCACTTCAGCCTTATTCACAATAGACAAGACAGTGAAGCAACCAAAATGTCCATCAACAGATGAAAGGATAAAGAAGAAGTGGTCCATGTACACAATGAATACTAGCCATGGAAAACAATGAAACACTGCTCTTTGAGGCACCATAGATGATCTTGGAGATAATCACAGAACATGAGGTAAGTCGGAAAGCAAAAGTCCTATATCCTATGATATCACTTATAGGCGTTATCTAATAACTGACACAAATGAACATATTTCCACAGAGAAAGTCAATCACAGACTTATTAAAAAAAACTATGCTTATCTAAAAGGAAAGGTGGGGGGAATGGATAAATGAAGATTAGCATTACCATATGTATACAAATACATATTATATACATATATCAAAAAGACAGACCATATAACAAAGAAGGTTTACGGAACACTCTGTAATAATTTACACGGGAAGAGAATCTCTACATAAATAGGCATATAGGATATGTAGATGAACCAGAGTGTGTACACCTTGGCCAAGCAACATTCTAACCATTACCCCAATTGAAAAAATTAAAACAACGAACTAGGTGTAATGAGACATAAACTTATGGGGGTTTTTCCTGGCACATTCCATTCAAATTTACAACCTAGGCAAACGACTTCCAGAACGGCTCTGCTGCCCTAGTACCCAGATTTGGGAATGGAGAAATGCTGCATCCTTGTGGCCGTTTCCCACAACAGCAGCTTTAAAGCAACTTCAAAAGGTCACTAAATATTCACCAATTGCAGTTCTGTAAATGACACCTGCCCTCCAAAAAATACTGAGGTCGAAAATCGACCAAAAAATTATAGAGTGCAACCTTTCAAAAAGAATATTTGAAGAGGTATATCATACTAACACTTTTTTTATTTTTTCTTTTAACAAAAAAGATAAAGCCGTGGAGAAATGATGAATTGTAGGAATTTTTACAGACATGTAAACCCAAATTACAAAAACCTGTCAGCTCACACCAGTCAGAATGGCCATCAACAAAAATGCTGCAAACAATAAATGCTGACATGATTGTGGAGAAATGCGTACCATCGATTCTAAGGGGGACGTGGTAAGAGCCACTAATGAAAGAAAAATTGAGGTGCCTTGAAAAGGTAAACGTTGAGCTACCATACCAGTCAATCAATCATACCCACTGCTGGGTCTATCACCTGAGAAAATGAAAATCAAAAATCACAGGCTGGCAATCCTGCACTCCAGCAATATTTACCATAGGCAACACTTGGAAGCAACGAAAATGTCCATCAACAGAGGAATGCACCAAGAAGAAGTGGTCCATGTACACAATGGAATATTAGCCATGGAAAACATTGAAGCACTGCTCTTTGAGGCACCATACATGAGCCTGGAGATAATCACAAAACATGAAGTAGGTCGGAAAGCAAAAGACCTATATCCTATACTATCACTTATGGCATTATCTAATAACTGACACAGATGAACATATTTCCAAAGAGAAAGACACTCACAGGCTTAGAAAACAAACTATGCTCATCTAAAAGGAAAGGAGGGGGGAAATTGAGAAATGAAGATTAGAGTTACTATACATATACAAATACATATTATATACATGTATCAAAAAGACTGAACATATAACAAGGGAGGTCGACGGAACACTGTAATATTATACATGGGAAGAGGATCTGTACATTAATAGACATACATAATGTACAAATGAACCAGATTGTGTACACCTAGGACAAACAATATTCTAAACTTTACCCAGATTAAAAAAATTTTGAAAACCAAGAAGAAGTAATGAGACAAAAACATATGGGGATTTCTCCTGGCAAATTCCATTCTAATTTACAACCTTGGACAATGACTTCCAGAAAGGCTCTGCTGCCCTAGTATCCAGATTGGGGAATGGAGAAATGCTACCTCCTTGTGGCCGTTTCCCACAACAGCAGCTTTGAACCCACTGCAAAAGGTCACTATATTTTCGCCAACTTGCAGTTCTGTAAATGGCACCTGCGCTCCAGAAAATTTCTGGGGTCAAAAATCGACCAAAAACTTCAGTTGAGGGCAACCTTCGAAGAAGAGAATTTCAAGAGATATATTGTACTCACGGTTTTTTCTTTTAAGAGAAAACAAAAAGGCATAGGAAAATGATGAATTTAAAAAATTTTAACGATATGCATACCCATATTACAAAAACCTATCAGCTCACAGCAGTCAGAATGGCCATTAGGAATAATGCTGCAAAAAATAAACGGTGAAGGGAGTGCGGAGAAATGTGAACCCTCGATTGTAAGGGGGGGCATGTAAAGAGCCACTAATGAAAACACAATGTAGGTGCTTTGAAAAGGGAAACATTGAGCTACCAGTCAATCAATCACAATCACGTCTTGGCCTATCACCTGAGAAAATGAGAATCAAAAAGTGACAGGCTGGCAAACGTGTACGCTAGCAAGATTTACCATAGCCAGCACTTGGAAGCAATGAAAATGTCCATCAACCGAGGAATGCACCAAGAAGAAGTGGTCCACGTACACAATGGAATATTACTCTAATAATAAATATAAATTAAATTTAAAAACAAACAAAAGCAAGGAGACATCAACATTTGTGGGTTTATCCGGGCACATTGCACTCTAATTTATAACCGAAGAACACCACTGGCCGGTAGGTCTGTTTCCCTAGTACCAGCAAGGGGAACGTAGAAAGGCTGCCGCTCTTCGGCCGATACCTGCAAAAGCAGGTTTAAAGCCTGAGCTAATGGTCACTTCATATGAACAAGTAATGCAGGGCTGTAAATGAAACCTGCCCTCAAAATGTCTTGAGGGAGATAATGGCAAAAATATTCCAAATGGTGACACATACTTTAAGAAAACACTTTGAAGAAATAAGCTCTAATCACAGCTGGAAAAACCAAAAGGACATGTCTTAAAGCTCAATTTCTACGCATTATGAGACACATGCAAATTTAACCACAAAGAGGTATCAGCTCACACCACTCAGAATAACCATCAGCAAAAACTACAAAGAATAAATGCTGAAGGTGCTGGGAAGAAATACATACCCTCCACTTTAAGTGGGACGTAACCTGGAAAGAGCCACTAAGGAGAACAGAATAGAGGTGCCTTTAAAAGGTAAACATTGAGCTACCATATGATCCAGCAGACCTATTCCTGGACCTATAAACTAAGAAGACAGAATTGGAAGGAGACAGGCACGCAAATCGGCATTGCATAGTGTTACAATAGCCAAGATATGGAAGTAACCAAAAAGTCCACCGACAGATGGGTGGACAAAGAAGAACTTCTACCTGTACAGATGGAATATGAGCTAGTGAAAAAATGAAACAATGCCATTTGCAGCACTATAGATGAGTCTAGAAGTAATCACGCAACTTGGAGTAAGTGAGAAAGCGAAAGACACATATCCTATCATATCACATATAGGGGTTACCTAAAAAATGATACAGACAAAGATATTTCCACAGAGAAACACTATCATAGAATCAATAAAAAAACTTATGGTTCACCAAATAGTAAGGTGTGAGGATTGGATACATTACCATATTGAGGTTAACAGAGAGATACAAACACATGTGAAATATATAATCACCAAAGACCTACGCAATACCAAGAGAAGACTTCTCAACATTGTGTCATAACCTACATGGGAAAAGGATCCGAAGAAGACTATTTATATGTATATGTGTGAAAGAACCACATCTTGCACACCTAGAACAAACAAAACATTGTAATCAAGTTTGCTGTGATAAAAAATAAAAATTAAGTTAAAAATACCAACAAGAAGTAATGAGACATAAACTTAAAGGGCTTTTTCCTCGCACATTCCATTCTAATTTACAACCTAGAACACCACTTCCAGCAAGGCTCTGTTGCCCTAGTAACCAGATTTGGTAAAGGAGAAATGCTGCCGCCTTGTGGCCAATTCCCGCAAGAGCAGCTTTTAACCCACAGCTAATGGTCACTTGCCATTCAAAATGACTCAAGTCTGTAAAGGACACCTGCCCTCAAAATTGTGCTGAGGTAGGGAATGGATAAAGAAAATTCAAAACAGGCAGAATTTTCAAGAAGTTACTATGAAGAGGCAAGTTTTACTCACTCTCTTTTTAAAGAAAGGAAAATGGATAAAAGCTCAACCTCAGGAAGTATTAGACTCATGCAATCGAATCTACAAAAGTTTTCAACTCACACCAGTCGACTGACCATTGGAAAAAAGTCTACAAACAATAAATGCAGAAGAGGTTTTAGAGAACTGTGTACCCTCTAGCTGCTGGTGAGATGTAAAAGGGTTAAACGCTAATAATGAGAACAGAAAGGAGCTGCGTTTAAAAGGAAAAATTGCGGTACCATTCAATCCAGCAGGCGCACCAATGGGCCTCTCACCTGAGAAGACCAGAATGAAGAAGACCCGGGCTGCAAAAGCTGCACTTCAGCCTTATTCACAATAGACAAGACAGTGAAGCAACCAAAATGTCCATCAACAGATGAAAGGATAAAGAAGAAGTGGTCCATGTACACAATGAATACTAGCCATGGAAAACAATGAAACACTGCTCTTTGAGGCACCATAGATGATCTTGGAGATAATCACAGAACATGAGGTAAGTCGGAAAGCAAAAGTCCTATATCCTATGATATCACTTATAGGCGTTATCTAATAACTGACACAAATGAACATATTTCCACAGAGAAAGTCAATCACAGACTTATTAAAAAAAACTATGCTTATCTAAAAGGAAAGGTGGGGGGAATGGATAAATGAAGATTAGCATTACCATATGTATACAAATACATATTATATACATATATCAAAAAGACAGACCATATAACAAAGAAGGTTTACGGAACACTCTGTAATAATTTACACGGGAAGAGAATCTCTACATAAATAGGCATATAGGATATGTAGATGAACCAGAGTGTGTACACCTTGGCCAAGCAACATTCTAACCATTACCCCAATTGAAAAAATTAAAACAACGAACTAGGTGTAATGAGACATAAACTTATGGGGGTTTTTCCTGGCACATTCCATTCAAATTTACAACCTAGGCAAACGACTTCCAGAACGGCTCTGCTGCCCTAGTACCCAGATTTGGGAATGGAGAAATGCTGCATCCTTGTGGCCGTTTCCCACAACAGCAGCTTTAAAGCAACTTCAAAAGGTCACTAAATATTCACCAATTGCAGTTCTGTAAATGACACCTGCCCTCCAAAAAATACTGAGGTCGAAAATCGACCAAAAAATTATAGAGTGCAACCTTTCAAAAAGAATATTTGAAGAGGTATATCATACTAACACTTTTTTTATTTTTTCTTTTAACAAAAAAGATAAAGCCGTGGAGAAATGATGAATTGTAGGAATTTTTACAGACATGTAAACCCAAATTACAAAAACCTGTCAGCTCACACCAGTCAGAATGGCCATCAACAAAAATGCTGCAAACAATAAATGCTGACATGATTGTGGAGAAATGCGTACCATCGATTCTAAGGGGGACGTGGTAAGAGCCACTAATGAAAGAAAAATTGAGGTGCCTTGAAAAGGTAAACGTTGAGCTACCATACCAGTCAATCAATCATACCCACTGCTGGGTCTATCACCTGAGAAAATGAAAATCAAAAATCACAGGCTGGCAATCCTGCACTCCAGCAATATTTACCATAGGCAACACTTGGAAGCAACGAAAATGTCCATCAACAGAGGAATGCACCAAGAAGAAGTGGTCCATGTACACAATGGAATATTAGCCATGGAAAACATTGAAGCACTGCTCTTTGAGGCACCATACATGAGCCTGGAGATAATCACAAAACATGAAGTAGGTCGGAAAGCAAAAGACCTATATCCTATACTATCACTTATGGCATTATCTAATAACTGACACAGATGAACATATTTCCAAAGAGAAAGACACTCACAGGCTTAGAAAACAAACTATGCTCATCTAAAAGGAAAGGAGGGGGGAAATTGAGAAATGAAGATTAGAGTTACTATACATATACAAATACATATTATATACATGTATCAAAAAGACTGAACATATAACAAGGGAGGTCGACGGAACACTGTAATATTTTACATGGGAAGAGGATCTGTACATTAATAGACATACATAATGTACAAATGAACCAGATTGTGTACACCTAGGACAAACAATATTCTAAACTTTACCCAGATTAAAAAAATTTTGAAAACCAAGAAGAAGTAATGAGACAAAAACATATGGGGATTTCTCCTGGCAAATTCCATTCTAATTTACAACCTTGGACAATGACTTCCAGAAAGGCTCTGCTGCCCTAGTATCCAGATTGGGGAATGGAGAAATGCTACCTCCTTGTGGCCGTTTCCCACAACAGCAGCTTTGAACCCACTGCAAAAGGTCACTATATTTTCGCCAACTTGCAGTTCTGTAAATGGCACCTGCGCTCCAGAAAATTTCTGGGGTCAAAAATCGACCAAAAACTTCAGTTGAGGGCAACCTTCGAAGAAGAGAATTTCAAGAGCTATATTGTACTCACGGTTTTTTCTTTTAAGAGAAAACAAAAAGGCATAGGAAAATGATGAATTTAAAAAATTTTAACGATATGCATACCCATATTACAAAAACCTATCAGCTCACAGCAGTCAGAATGGCCATTAGGAATAATGCTGCAAAAAATAAACGGTGAAGGGAGTGCGGAGAAATGTGAACCCTCGATTGTAAGGGGGGGCATGTAAAGAGCCACTAATGAAAACACAATGTAGGTGCTTTGAAAAGGGAAACATTGAGCTACCAGTCAATCAATCACAATCACGTCTTGGCCTATCACCTGAGAAAATGAGAATCAAAAAGTGACAGGCTGGCAAACGTGTACGCTAGCAAGATTTACCATAGCCAGCACTTGGAAGCAATGAAAATGTCCATCAACCGAGGAATGCACCAAGAAGAAGTGGTCCACGTACACAATGGAATATTACTCTAATAATAAATATAAATTAAATTTAAAAACAAACAAAAGCAAGGAGACATCAACATTTGTGGGTTTATCCGGGCACATTGCACTCTAATTTATAACCGAAGAACACCACTGGCCGGTAGGTCTGTTTCCCTAGTACCAGCAAGGGGAACGTAGAAAGGCTGCCGCTCTTCGGCCGATACCTGCAAAAGCAGGTTTAAAGCCTGAGCTAATGGTCACTTCATATGAACAAGTAATGCAGGGCTGTAAATGAAACCTGCCCTCAAAATGTCTTGAGGGAGATAATGGCAAAAATATTCCAAATGGTGACACATACTTTAAGAAAACACTTTGAAGAAATAAGCTCTAATCACAGCTGGAAAAACCAAAAGGACATGTCTTAAAGCTCAATTTCTACGCATTATGAGACACATGCAAATTTAACCACAAAGAGGTATCAGCTCACACCACTCAGAATAACCATCAGCAAAAACTACAAAGAATAAATGCTGAAGGTGCTGGGAAGAAATACATACCCTCCACTTTAAGTGGGACGTAACCTGGAAAGAGCCACTAAGGAGAACAGAATAGAGGTGCCTTTAAAAGGTAAACATTGAGCTACCATATGATCCAGCAGACCTATTCCTGGACCTATAAACTAAGAAGACAGAATTGGAAGGAGACAGGCACGCAAATCGGCATTGCATAGTGTTACAATAGCCAAGATATGGAAGTAACCAAAAAGTCCACCGACAGATGGGTGGACAAAGAAGAACTTCTACCTGTACAGATGGAATATGAGCTAGTGAAAAAATGAAACAATGCCATTTGCAGCACTATAGATGAGTCTAGAAGTAATCACGCAACTTGGAGTAAGTGAGAAAGCGAAAGACACATATCCTATCATATCACATATAGGGGTTACCTAAAAAATGATAAAGACAAAGATATTTCCACAGAGAAACACTATCATAGAATCAATAAAAAAACTTATGGTTCACCAAATAGTAAGGTGTGAGGATTGGATACATTACCATATTGAGGTTAACAGAGAGATACAAACACATGTGAAATATATAATCACCAAAGACCTACGCAATACCAAGAGAAGACTTCTCAACATTGTGTCATAACCTACATGGGAAAAGGATCCGAAGAAGACTATTTATATGTATATGTGTGAAAGAACCACATCTTGCACACCTAGAACAAACAAAACATTGTAATCAAGTTTGCTATGATAAAAAATAAAAATTAAGTTAAAAATACCAACAAGAAGTAATGAGACATAAACTTAAAGGGCTTTTTCCTCGCACATTCCATTCTAATTTACAACCTAGAACACCACTTCCAGCAAGGCTCTGTTGCCCTAGTAACCAGATTTGGTAAAGGAGAAATGCTGCCGCCTTGTGGCCAATTCCCGCAAGAGCAGCTTTTAACCCACAGCTAATGGTCACTTGCCATTCAAAATGACTCAAGTCTGTAAAGGACACCTGCCCTCAAAATTGTGCTGAGGTAGGGAATGGATAAAGAAAATTCAAAACAGGCAGAATTTTCAAGAAGTTACTATGAAGAGGCAAGTTTTACTCACTCTCTTTTTAAAGAAAGGAAAATGGATAAAAGCTCAACCTCAGGAAGTATTAGACTCATGCAATCGAATCTACAAAAGTTTTCAACTCACACCAGTCGACTGACCATTGGAAAAAAGTCTACAAACAATAAATGCAGAAGAGGTTTTAGAGAACTGTGTACCCTCTAGCTGCTGGTGAGATGTAAAAGGGTTAAACGCTAATAATGAGAACAGAAAGGAGCTGCGTTTAAAAGGAAAAATTGCGGTACCATTCAATCCAGCAGGCGCACCAATGGGCCTCTCACCTGAGAAGACCAGAATGAAGAAGACCCGGGCTGCAAAAGCTGCACTTCAGCCTTATTCACAATAGACAAGACAGTGAAGCAACCAAAATGTCCATCAACAGATGAAAGGATAAAGAAGAAGTGGTCCATGTACACAATGAATACTAGCCATGGAAAACAATGAAACACTGCTCTTTGAGGCACCATAGATGATCTTGGAGATAATCACAGAACATGAGGTAAGTCGGAAAGCAAAAGTCCTATATCCTATGATATCACTTATAGGCGTTATCTAATAACTGACACAAATGAACATATTTCCACAGAGAAAGTCAATCACAGACTTATTAAAAAAAACTATGCTTATCTAAAAGGAAAGGTGGGGGGAATGGATAAATGAAGATTAGCATTACCATATGTATACAAATACATATTATATACATATATCAAAAAGACAGACCATATAACAAAGAAGGTTTACGGAACACTCTGTAATAATTTACACGGGAAGAGAATCTCTACATAAATAGGCATATAGGATATGTAGATGAACCAGAGTGTGTACACCTTGGCCAAGCAACATTCTAACCATTACCCCAATTGAAAAAATTAAAACAACGAACTAGGTGTAATGAGACATAAACTTATGGGGGTTTTTCCTGGCACATTCCATTCAAATTTACAACCTAGGCAAACGACTTCCAGAACGGCTCTGCTGCCCTAGTACCCAGATTTGGGAATGGAGAAATGCTGCATCCTTGTGGCCGTTTCCCACAACAGCAGCTTTAAAGCAACTTCAAAAGGTCACTAAATATTCACCAATTGCAGTTCTGTAAATGACACCTGCCCTCCAAAAAATACTGAGGTCGAAAATCGACCAAAAAATTATAGAGTGCAACCTTTCAAAAAGAATATTTGAAGAGGTATATCATACTAACACTTTTTTTATTTTTTCTTTTAACAAAAAAGATAAAGCCGTGGAGAAATGATGAATTGTAGGAATTTTTACAGACATGTAAACCCAAATTACAAAAACCTGTCAGCTCACACCAGTCAGAATGGCCATCAACAAAAATGCTGCAAACAATAAATGCTGACATGATTGTGGAGAAATGCGTACCATCGATTCTAAGGGGGACGTGGTAAGAGCCACTAATGAAAGAAAAATTGAGGTGCCTTGAAAAGGTAAACGTTGAGCTACCATACCAGTCAATCAATCATACCCACTGCTGGGTCTATCACCTGAGAAAATGAAAATCAAAAATCACAGGCTGGCAATCCTGCACTCCAGCAATATTTACCATAGGCAACACTTGGAAGCAACGAAAATGTCCATCAACAGAGGAATGCACCAAGAAGAAGTGGTCCATGTACACAATGGAATATTAGCCATGGAAAACATTGAAGCACTGCTCTTTGAGGCACCATACATGAGCCTGGAGATAATCACAAAACATGAAGTAGGTCGGAAAGCAAAAGACCTATATCCTATACTATCACTTATGGCATTATCTAATAACTGACACAGATGAACATATTTCCAAAGAGAAAGACACTCACAGGCTTAGAAAACAAACTATGCTCATCTAAAAGGAAAGGAGGGGGGAAATTGAGAAATGAAGATTAGAGTTACTATACATATACAAATGCATATTATATACATGTATCAAAAAGACTGAACATATAACAAGGGAGGTCGACGGAACACTGTAATATTTTACATGGGAAGAGGATCTGTACATTAATAGACATACATAATGTACAAATGAACCAGATTGTGTACACCTAGGACAAACAATATTCTAAACTTTACCCAGATTAAAAAAATTTTGAAAACCAAGAAGAAGTAATGAGACAAAAACATATGGGGATTTCTCCTGGCAAATTCCATTCTAATTTACAACCTTGGACAATGACTTCCAGAAAGGCTCTGCTGCCCTAGTATCCAGATTGGGGAATGGAGAAATGCTACCTCCTTGTGGCCGTTTCCCACAACAGCAGCTTTGAACCCACTGCAAAAGGTCACTATATTTTCGCCAACTTGCAGTTCTGTAAATGGCACCTGCGCTCCAGAAAATTTCTGGGGTCAAAAATCGACCAAAAACTTCAGTTGAGGGCAACCTTCGAAGAAGAGAATTTCAAGAGCTATATTGTACTCACGGTTTTTTCTTTTAAGAGAAAACAAAAAGGCATAGGAAAATGATGAATTTAAAAAATTTTAACGATATGCATACCCATATTACAAAAACCTATCAGCTCACAGCAGTCAGAATGGCCATTAGGAATAATGCTGCAAAAAATAAACGGTGAAGGGAGTGCGGAGAAATGTGAACCCTCGATTGTAAGGGGGGGCATGTAAAGAGCCACTAATGAAAACACAATGTAGGTGCTTTGAAAAGGGAAACATTGAGCTACCAGTCAATCAATCACAATCACGTCTTGGCCTATCACCTGAGAAAATGAGAATCAAAAAGTGACAGGCTGGCAAACGTGTACGCTAGCAAGATTTACCATAGCCAGCACTTGGAAGCAATGAAAATGTCCATCAACCGAGGAATGCACCAAGAAGAAGTGGTCCACGTACACAATGGAATATTACTCTAATAATAAATATAAATTAAATTTAAAAACAAACAAAAGCAAGGAGACATCAACATTTGTGGGTTTATCCGGGCACATTGCACTCTAATTTATAACCGAAGAACACCACTGGCCGGTAGGTCTGTTTCCCTAGTACCAGCAAGGGGAACGTAGAAAGGCTGCCGCTCTTCGGCCGATACCTGCAAAAGCAGGTTTAAAGCCTGAGCTAATGGTCACTTCATATGAACAAGTAATGCAGGGCTGTAAATGAAACCTGCCCTCAAAATGTCTTGAGGGAGATAATGGCAAAAATATTCCAAATGGTGACACATACTTTAAGAAAACACTTTGAAGAAATAAGCTCTAATCACAGCTGGAAAAACCAAAAGGACATGTCTTAAAGCTCAATTTCTACGCATTATGAGACACATGCAAATTTAACCACAAAGAGGTATCAGCTCACACCACTCAGAATAACCATCAGCAAAAACTACAAAGAATAAATGCTGAAGGTGCTGGGAAGAAATACATACCCTCCACTTTAAGTGGGACGTAACCTGGAAAGAGCCACTAAGGAGAACAGAATAGAGGTGCCTTTAAAAGGTAAACATTGAGCTACCATATGATCCAGCAGACCTATTCCTGGACCTATAAACTAAGAAGACAGAATTGGAAGGAGACAGGCACGCAAATCGGCATTGCATAGTGTTACAATAGCCAAGATATGGAAGTAACCAAAAAGTCCACCGACAGATGGGTGGACAAAGAAGAACTTCTACCTGTACAGATGGAATATGAGCTAGTGAAAAAATGAAACAATGCCATTTGCAGCACTATAGATGAGTCTAGAAGTAATCACGCAACTTGGAGTAAGTGAGAAAGCGAAAGACACATATCCTATCATATCACATATAGGGGTTACCTAAAAAATGATACAGACAAAGATATTTCCACAGAGAAACACTATCATAGAATCAATAAAAAAACTTATGGTTCACCAAATAGTAAGGTGTGAGGATTGGATACATTACCATATTGAGGTTAACAGAGAGATACAAACACATGTGAAATATATAATCACCAAAGACCTACGCAATACCAAGAGAAGACTTCTCAACATTGTGTCATAACCTACATGGGAAAAGGATCCGAAGAAGACTATTTATATGTATATGTGTGAAAGAACCACATCTTGCACACCTAGAACAAACAAAACATTGTAATCAAGTTTGCTGTGATAAAAAATAAAAATTAAGTTAAAAATACCAACAAGAAGTAATGAGACATAAACTTAAAGGGCTTTTTCCTCGCACATTCCATTCTAATTTACAACCTAGAACACCACTTCCAGCAAGGCTCTGTTGCCCTAGTAACCAGATTTGGTAAAGGAGAAATGCTGCCGCCTTGTGGCCAATTCCCGCAAGAGCAGCTTTTAACCCACAGCTAATGGTCACTTGCCATTCAAAATGACTCAAGTCTGTAAAGGACACCTGCCCTCAAAATTGTGCTGAGGTAGGGAATGGATAAAGAAAATTCAAAACAGGCAGAATTTTCAAGAAGTTACTATGAAGAGGCAAGTTTTACTCACTCTCTTTTTAAAGAAAGGAAAATGGATAAAAGCTCAACCTCAGGAAGTATTAGACTCATGCAATCGAATCTACAAAAGTTTTCAACTCACACCAGTCGACTGACCATTGGAAAAAAGTCTACAAACAATAAATGCAGAAGAGGTTTTAGAGAACTGTGTACCCTCTAGCTGCTGGTGAGATGTAAAAGGGTTAAACGCTAATAATGAGAACAGAAAGGAGCTGCGTTTAAAAGGAAAAATTGCGGTACCATTCAATCCAGCAGGCGCACCAATGGGCCTCTCACCTGAGAAGACCAGAATGAAGAAGACCCGGGCTGCAAAAGCTGCACTTCAGCCTTATTCACAATAGACAAGACAGTGAAGCAACCAAAATGTCCATCAACAGATGAAAGGATAAAGAAGAAGTGGTCCATGTACACAATGAATACTAGCCATGGAAAACAATGAAACACTGCTCTTTGAGGCACCATAGATGATCTTGGAGATAATCACAGAACATGAGGTAAGTCGGAAAGCAAAAGTCCTATATCCTATGATATCACTTATAGGCGTTATCTAATAACTGACACAAATGAACATATTTCCACAGAGAAAGTCAATCACAGACTTATTAAAAAAAACTATGCTTATCTAAAAGGAAAGGTGGGGGGAATGGATAAATGAAGATTAGCATTACCATATGTATACAAATACATATTATATACATATATCAAAAAGACAGACCATATAACAAAGAAGGTTTACGGAACACTCTGTAATAATTTACACGGGAAGAGAATCTCTACATAAATAGGCATATAGGATATGTAGATGAACCAGAGTGTGTACACCTTGGCCAAGCAACATTCTAACCATTACCCCAATTGAAAAAATTAAAACAACGAACTAGGAGTAATGAGACATAAACTTATGGGGGTTTTTCCTGGCACATTCCATTCAAATTTACAACCTAGGCAAACGACTTCCAGAACGGCTCTGCTGCCCTAGTACCCAGATTTGGGAATGGAGAAATGCTGCATCCTTGTGGCCGTTTCCCACAACAGCAGCTTTAAAGCAACTTCAAAAGGTCACTAAATATTCACCAATTGCAGTTCTGTAAATGACACCTGCCCTCCAAAAAATACTGAGGTCGAAAATCGACCAAAAAATTATAGAGTGCAACCTTTCAAAAAGAATATTTGAAGAGGTATATCATACTAACACTTTTTTTATTTTTTCTTTTAACAAAAAAGATAAAGCCGTGGAGAAATGATGAATTGTAGGAATTTTTACAGACATGTAAACCCAAATTACAAAAACCTGTCAGCTCACACCAGTCAGAATGGCCATCAACAAAAATGCTGCAAACAATAAATGCTGACATGATTGTGGAGAAATGCGTACCATCGATTCTAAGGGGGACGTGGTAAGAGCCACTAATGAAAGAAAAATTGAGGTGCCTTGAAAAGGTAAACGTTGAGCTACCATACCAGTCAATCAATCATACCCACTGCTGGGTCTATCACCTGAGAAAATGAAAATCAAAAATCACAGGCTGGCAATCCTGCACTCCAGCAATATTTACCATAGGCAACACTTGGAAGCAACGAAAATGTCCATCAACAGAGGAATGCACCAAGAAGAAGTGGTCCATGTACACAATGGAATATTAGCCATGGAAAACATTGAAGCACTGCTCTTTGAGGCACCATACATGAGCCTGGAGATAATCACAAAACATGAAGTAGGTCGGAAAGCAAAAGACCTATATCCTATACTATCACTTATGGCATTATCTAATAACTGACACAGATGAACATATTTCCAAAGAGAAAGACACTCACAGGCTTAGAAAACAAACTATGCTCATCTAAAAGGAAAGGAGGGGGGAAATTGAGAAATGAAGATTAGAGTTACTATACATATACAAATACATATTATATACATGTATCAAAAAGACTGAACATATAACAAGGGAGGTCGACGGAACACTGTAATATTTTACATGGGAAGAGGATCTGTACATTAATAGACATACATAATGTACAAATGAACCAGATTGTGTACACCTAGGACAAACAATATTCTAAACTTTACCCAGATTAAAAAAATTTTGAAAACCAAGAAGAAGTAATGAGACAAAAACATATGGGGATTTCTCCTGGCAAATTCCATTCTAATTTACAACCTTGGACAATGACTTCCAGAAAGGCTCTGCTGCCCTAGTATCCAGATTGGGGAATGGAGAAATGCTACCTCCTTGTGGCCGTTTCCCACAACAGCAGCTTTGAACCCACTGCAAAAGGTCACTATATTTTCGCCAACTTGCAGTTCTGTAAATGGCACCTGCGCTCCAGAAAATTTCTGGGGTCAAAAATCGACCAAAAACTTCAGTTGAGGGCAACCTTCGAAGAAGAGAATTTCAAGAGCTATATTGTACTCACGGTTTTTTCTTTTAAGAGAAAACAAAAAGGCATAGGAAAATGATGAATTTAAAAAATTTTAACGATATGCATACCCATATTACAAAAACCTATCAGCTCACAGCAGTCAGAATGGCCATTAGGAATAATGCTGCAAAAAATAAACGGTGAAGGGAGTGCGGAGAAATGTGAACCCTCGATTGTAAGGGGGGGCATGTAAAGAGCCACTAATGAAAACACAATGTAGGTGCTTTGAAAAGGGAAACATTGAGCTACCAGTCAATCAATCACAATCACGTCTTGGCCTATCACCTGAGAAAATGAGAATCAAAAAGTGACAGGCTGGCAAACGTGTACGCTAGCAAGATTTACCATAGCCAGCACTTGGAAGCAATGAAAATGTCCATCAACCGAGGAATGCACCAAGAAGAAGTGGTCCACGTACACAATGGAATATTACTCTAATAATAAATATAAATTAAATTTAAAAACAAACAAAAGCAAGGAGACATCAACATTTGTGGGTTTATCCGGGCACATTGCACTCTAATTTATAACCGAAGAACACCACTGGCCGGTAGGTCTGTTTCCCTAGTACCAGCAAGGGGAACGTAGAAAGGCTGCCGCTCTTCGGCCGATACCTGCAAAAGCAGGTTTAAAGCCTGAGCTAATGGTCACTTCATATGAACAAGTAATGCAGGGCTGTAAATGAAACCTGCCCTCAAAATGTCTTGAGGGAGATAATGGCAAAAATATTCCAAATGGTGACACATACTTTAAGAAAACACTTTGAAGAAATAAGCTCTAATCACAGCTGGAAAAACCAAAAGGACATGTCTTAAAGCTCAATTTCTACGCATTATGAGACACATGCAAATTTAACCACAAAGAGGTATCAGCTCACACCACTCAGAATAACCATCAGCAAAAACTACAAAGAATAAATGCTGAAGGTGCTGGGAAGAAATACATACCCTCCACTTTAAGTGGGACGTAACCTGGAAAGAGCCACTAAGGAGAACAGAATAGAGGTGCCTTTAAAAGGTAAACATTGAGCTACCATATGATCCAGCAGACCTATTCCTGGACCTATAAACTAAGAAGACAGAATTGGAAGGAGACAGGCACGCAAATCGGCATTGCATAGTGTTACAATAGCCAAGATATGGAAGTAACCAAAAAGTCCACCGACAGATGGGTGGACAAAGAAGAACTTCTACCTGTACAGATGGAATATGAGCTAGTGAAAAAATGAAACAATGCCATTTGCAGCACTATAGATGAGTCTAGAAGTAATCACGCAACTTGGAGTAAGTGAGAAAGCGAAAGACACATATCCTATCATATCACATATAGGGGTTACCTAAAAAATGATAAAGACAAAGATATTTCCACAGAGAAACACTATCATAGAATCAATAAAAAAACTTATGGTTCACCAAATAGTAAGGTGTGAGGATTGGATACATTACCATATTGAGGTTAACAGAGAGATACAAACACATGTGAAATATATAATCACCAAAGACCTACGCAATACCAAGAGAAGACTTCTCAACATTGTGTCATAACCTACATGGGAAAAGGATCCGAAGAAGACTATTTATATGTATATGTGTGAAAGAACCACATCTTGCACACCTAGAACAAACAAAACATTGTAATCAAGTTTGCTGTGATAAAAAATAAAAATTAAGTTAAAAATACCAACAAGAAGTAATGAGACATAAACTTAAAGGGCTTTTTCCTCGCACATTCCATTCTAATTTACAACCTAGAACACCACTTCCAGCAAGGCTCTGTTGCCCTAGTAACCAGATTTGGTAAAGGAGAAATGCTGCCGCCTTGTGGCCAATTCCCGCAAGAGCAGCTTTTAACCCACAGCTAATGGTCACTTGCCATTCAAAATGACTCAAGTCTGTAAAGGACACCTGCCCTCAAAATTGTGCTGAGGTAGGGAATGGATAAAGAAAATTCAAAACAGGCAGAATTTTCAAGAAGTTACTATGAAGAGGCAAGTTTTACTCACTCTCTTTTTAAAGAAAGGAAAATGGATAAAAGCTCAACCTCAGGAAGTATTAGACTCATGCAATCGAATCTACAAAAGTTTTCAACTCACACCAGTCGACTGACCATTGGAAAAAAGTCTACAAACAATAAATGCAGAAGAGGTTTTAGAGAACTGTGTACCCTCTAGCTGCTGGTGAGATGTAAAAGGGTTAAACGCTAATAATGAGAACAGAAAGGAGCTGCGTTTAAAAGGAAAAATTGCGGTACCATTCAATCCAGCAGGCGCACCAATGGGCCTCTCACCTGAGAAGACCAGAATGAAGAAGACCCGGGCTGCAAAAGCTGCACTTCAGCCTTATTCACAATAGACAAGACAGTGAAGCAACCAAAATGTCCATCAACAGATGAAAGGATAAAGAAGAAGTGGTCCATGTACACAATGAATACTAGCCATGGAAAACAATGAAACACTGCTCTTTGAGGCACCATAGATGATCTTGGAGATAATCACAGAACATGAGGTAAGTCGGAAAGCAAAAGTCCTATATCCTATGATATCACTTATAGGCGTTATCTAATAACTGACACAAATGAACATATTTCCACAGAGAAAGTCAATCACAGACTTATTAAAAAAAACTATGCTTATCTAAAAGGAAAGGTGGGGGGAATGGATAAATGAAGATTAGCATTACCATATGTATACAAATACATATTATATACATATATCAAAAAGACAGACCATATAACAAAGAAGGTTTACGGAACACTCTGTAATAATTTACACGGGAAGAGAATCTCTACATAAATAGGCATATAGGATATGTAGATGAACCAGAGTGTGTACACCTTGGCCAAGCAACATTCTAACCATTACCCCAATTGAAAAAATTAAAACAACGAACTAGGTGTAATGAGACATAAACTTATGGGGGTTTTTCCTGGCACATTCCATTCAAATTTACAACCTAGGCAAACGACTTCCAGAACGGCTCTGCTGCCCTAGTACCCAGATTTGGGAATGGAGAAATGCTGCATCCTTGTGGCCGTTTCCCACAACAGCAGCTTTAAAGCAACTTCAAAAGGTCACTAAATATTCACCAATTGCAGTTCTGTAAATGACACCTGCCCTCCAAAAAATACTGAGGTCGAAAATCGACCAAAAAATTATAGAGTGCAACCTTTCAAAAAGAATATTTGAAGAGGTATATCATACTAACACTTTTTTTATTTTTTCTTTTAACAAAAAAGATAAAGCCGTGGAGAAATGATGAATTGTAGGAATTTTTACAGACATGTAAACCCAAATTACAAAAACCTGTCAGCTCACACCAGTCAGAATGGCCATCAACAAAAATGCTGCAAACAATAAATGCTGACATGATTGTGGAGAAATGCGTACCATCGATTCTAAGGGGGACGTGGTAAGAGCCACTAATGAAAGAAAAATTGAGGTGCCTTGAAAAGGTAAACGTTGAGCTACCATACCAGTCAATCAATCATACCCACTGCTGGGTCTATCACCTGAGAAAATGAAAATCAAAAATCACAGGCTGGCAATCCTGCACTCCAGCAATATTTACCATAGACAACACTTGGAAGCAACGAAAATGTCCATCAACAGAGGAATGCACCAAGAAGAAGTGGTCCATGTACACAATGGAATATTAGCCATGGAAAACATTGAAGCACTGCTCTTTGAGGCACCATACATGAGCCTGGAGATAATCACAAAACATGAAGTAGGTCGGAAAGCAAAAGACCTATATCCTATATTATCACTTATGGCATTATCTAATAACTGACACAGATGAACATATTTCCAAAGAGAAAGACACTCACAGGCTTAGAAAACAAACTATGCTCATCTAAAAGGAAAGGAGGGGGGAAATTGAGAAATGAAGATTAGAGTTACTATACATATACAAATACATATTATATACATGTATCAAAAAGACTGAATATATAACAAGGGAGGTCGACGGAACACTGTAATATTTTACATGGGAAGAGGATCTGTACATTAATAGACATACATAATGTACAAATGAACCAGATTGTGTACACCTAGGACAAACAATATTCTAAACTTTACCCAGATTAAAAAAATTTTGAAAACCAAGAAGAAGTAATGAGACAAAAACATATGGGGATTTCTCCTGGCAAATTCCATTCTAATTTACAACCTTGGACAATGACTTCCAGAAAGGCTCTGCTGCCCTAGTATCCAGATTGGGGAATGGAGAAATGCTACCTCCTTGTGGCCGTTTCCCACAACAGCAGCTTTGAACCCACTGCAAAAGGTCACTATATTTTCGCCAACTTGCAGTTCTGTAAATGGCACCTGCGCTCCAGAAAATTTCTGGGGTCAAAAATCGACCAAAAACTTCAGTTGAGGGCAACCTTCGAAGAAGAGAATTTCAAGAGCTATATTGTACTCACGGTTTTTTCTTTTAAGAGAAAACAAAAAGGCATAGGAAAATGATGAATTTAAAAAATTTTAACGATATGCATACCCATATTACAAAAACCTATCAGCTCACAGCAGTCAGAATGGCCATTAGGAATAATGCTGCAAAAAATAAACGGTGAAGGGAGTGCGGAGAAATGTGAACCCTCGATTGTAAGGGGGGGCATGTAAAGAGCCACTAATGAAAACACAATGTAGGTGCTTTGAAAAGGGAAACATTGAGCTACCAGTCAATCAATCACAATCACGTCTTGGCCTATCACCTGAGAAAATGAGAATCAAAAAGTGACAGGCTGGCAAACGTGTACGCTAGCAAGATTTACCATAGCCAGCACTTGGAAGCAATGAAAATGTCCATCAACCGAGGAATGCACCAAGAAGAAGTGGTCCACGTACACAATGGAATATTACTCTAATAATAAATATAAATTAAATTTAAAAACAAACAAAAGCAAGGAGACATCAACATTTGTGGGTTTATCCGGGCACATTGCACTCTAATTTATAACCGAAGAACACCACTGGCCGGTAGGTCTGTTTCCCTAGTACCAGCAAGGGGAACGTAGAAAGGCTGCCGCTCTTCGGCCGATACCTGCAAAAGCAGGTTTAAAGCCTGAGCTAATGGTCACTTCATATGAACAAGTAATGCAGGGCTGTAAATGAAACCTGCCCTCAAAATGTCTTGAGGGAGATAATGGCAAAAATATTCCAAATGGTGACACATACTTTAAGAAAACACTTTGAAGAAATAAGCTCTAATCACAGCTGGAAAAACCAAAAGGACATGTCTTAAAGCTCAATTTCTACGCATTATGAGACACATGCAAATTTAACCACAAAGAGGTATCAGCTCACACCACTCAGAATAACCATCAGCAAAAACTACAAAGAATAAATGCTGAAGGTGCTGGGAAGAAATACATACCCTCCACTTTAAGTGGGACGTAACCTGGAAAGAGCCACTAAGGAGAACAGAATAGAGGTGCCTTTAAAAGGTAAACATTGAGCTACCATATGATCCAGCAGACCTATTCCTGGACCTATAAACTAAGAAGACAGAATTGGAAGGAGACAGGCACGCAAATCGGCATTGCATAGTGTTACAATAGCCAAGATATGGAAGTAACCAAAAAGTCCACCGACAGATGGGTGGACAAAGAAGAACTTCTACCTGTACAGATGGAATATGAGCTAGTGAAAAAATGAAACAATGCCATTTGCAGCACTATAGATGAGTCTAGAAGTAATCACGCAACTTGGAGTAAGTGAGAAAGCGAAAGACACATATCCTATCATATCACATATAGGGGTTACCTAAAAAATGATACAGACAAAGATATTTCCACAGAGAAACACTATCATAGAATCAATAAAAAAACTTATGGTTCACCAAATAGTAAGGTGTGAGGATTGGATACATTACCATATTGAGGTTAACAGAGAGATACAAACACATGTGAAATATATAATCACCAAAGACCTACGCAATACCAAGAGAAGACTTCTCAACATTGTGTCATAACCTACATGGGAAAAGGATCCGAAGAAGACTATTTATATGTATATGTGTGAAAGAACCACATCTTGCACACCTAGAACAAACAAAACATTGTAATCAAGTTTGCTGTGATAAAAAATAAAAATTAAGTTAAAAATACCAACAAGAAGTAATGAGACATAAACTTAAAGGGCTTTTTCCTCGCACATTCCATTCTAATTTACAACCTAGAACACCACTTCCAGCAAGGCTCTGTTGCCCTAGTAACCAGATTTGGTAAAGGAGAAATGCTGCCGCCTTGTGGCCAATTCCCGCAAGAGCAGCTTTTAACCCACAGCTAATGGTCACTTGCCATTCAAAATGACTCAAGTCTGTAAAGGACACCTGCCCTCAAAATTGTGCTGAGGTAGGGAATGGATAAAGAAAATTCAAAACAGGCAGAATTTTCAAGAAGTTACTATGAAGAGGCAAGTTTTACTCACTCTCTTTTTAAAGAAAGGAAAATGGATAAAAGCTCAACCTCAGGAAGTATTAGACTCATGCAATCGAATCTACAAAAGTTTTCAACTCACACCAGTCGACTGACCATTGGAAAAAAGTCTACAAACAATAAATGCAGAAGAGGTTTTAGAGAACTGTGTACCCTCTAGCTGCTGGTGAGATGTAAAAGGGTTAAACGCTAATAATGAGAACAGAAAGGAGCTGCGTTTAAAAGGAAAAATTGCGGTACCATTCAATCCAGCAGGCGCACCAATGGGCTTCTCACCTGAGAAGACCAGAATGAAGAAGACCCGGGCTGCAAAAGCTGCACTTCAGCCTTATTCACAATAGACAAGACAGTGAAGCAACCAAAATGTCCATCAACAGATGAAAGGATAAAGAAGAAGTGGTCCATGTACACAATGAATACTAGCCATGGAAAACAATGAAACACTGCTCTTTGAGGCACCATAGATGATCTTGGAGATAATCACAGAACATGAGGTAAGTCGGAAAGCAAAAGTCCTATATCCTATGATATCACTTATAGGCGTTATCTAATAACTGACACAAATGAACATATTTCCACAGAGAAAGTCAATCACAGACTTATTAAAAAAAACTATGCTTATCTAAAAGGAAAGGTGGGGGGAATGGATAAATGAAGATTAGCATTACCATATGTATACAAATACGTATTATATACATATAACAAAAAGACAGACCATATAACAAAGAAGGTTTACGGAACACTCTGTAATAATTTACACGGGAAGAGAATCTCTACATAAATAGGCATATAGGATATGTAGATGAACCAGAGTGTGTACACCTTGGCCAAGCAATATTCTAACCATTACCCCAATTGAAAAAATTAAAACAACGAACTAGGAGTAATGAGACATAAACTTATGGGGGTTTTTCCTGGCACATTCCATTCAAATTTACAACCTAGGCAAACGACTTCCAGAACGGCTCTGCTGCCCTAGTACCCAGATTTGGGAATGGAGAAATGCTGCATCCTTGTGGCCGTTTCCCACAACAGCAGCTTTAAAGCAACTTCAAAAGGTCACTAAATATTCACCAATTGCAGTTCTGTAAATGACACCTGCCCTCTAAAAAATACTGAGGTCGAAAATCGACCAAAAAATTCTAGAGTGCAACCTTTCAAAAAGAATATTTGAAGAGGTATATCATACTAACACTTTTTTTCTTTTTTTTTTAACAAAAAAGATAAAGCCGTGGAGAAATGATGAATTGTAGGAATTTTTACAGACATGTAAACCCAAATTACAAAAACCTGTCATTTCACACCAGTCAGAATGGCCATCAACAAAAATGCTGCAAACAATAAATGCTGACATGATTGTGGAGAAATGCGTACCATCGATTCTAAGGGGGACGTGGTAAGAGCCACTAATGAAAGAAAAATTGAGGTGCCTTGAAAAGGTAAACGTTGAGCTACCATACCAGTCAATCAATCATACCCACTGCTGGGTCTATCACCTGAGAAAATGAAAATCAAAAATCACAGGCTGGCAATCCTGCACTCCAGCAATATTTACCATAGGCAACACTTGGAAGCAACGAAAATGTCCATCAACAGAGGAATGCACCAAGAAGAAGTGGTCCATGTACACAATGGAATATTAGCCATGGAAAACATTGAAGCACTGCTCTTTGAGGCACCATACATGAGCCTGGAGATAATCACAAAACATGAAGTAGGTCGGAAAGCAAAAGACCTATATCCTATATTATCACTTATGGCATTATCTAATAACTGACACAGATGAACATATTTCCAAAGAGAAAGACACTCACAGGCTTAGAAACCAAACTATGCTCATCTAAAAGGAAAGGAGGGGGGAAATTGAGAAATGAAGATTAGAGTTACTATACATATACAAATACTTATTATATACATGTATTAAAAAGACCGAACATATAGCAAGGGAGGTCGACGGAACACTGTAATATTTTACATGGGAAGAGGATCTGTACATTAATAGACATACATAATGTACAAATGAACCAGATTGTGTACACCTAGGACAAGCAATATTCTAAACTTTACCCAGATTAAAAAAATTTTGAAAACCAAGAAGAAGTAATGAGACATAAACTTATGGGGATTTCTCCTGGCAAATTCCATTCTAATTTACAACCTAGGACAATGACTTCCAGAAAGGCTCTGCTGCCCTAGTACCCAGATTGGGGAATGGAGAAATGCTACCTCCTTGTGGCCGTTTCCCACAACAGCAGCTTTGAACCCACTGCAAAAGGTCACTAAATTTTCACCAACTTGCAGTTCTGTAAATGGCACCTGCCCTCCAGAAAATTTTTGGGGTCAAAAATCGACTAAAATCTTCAGAAGAGGGCAACCTTCGAAGAAGACAATTTCAAGAGCTATATTGTACTCACGGTTTTTTCTTTTAAGAGAAAAGAAAAAGGCGTAGGAATATGATGAATTTTAAAAATTTTAATGACATGCATACCCATATTATAAAAACCTATCAGCTCACAGCAGTCAGAATGGCCATTAGGAAAAATGCTGCAAAAAATAAATGGGGAAGGGAGTGTGGAGAAATGTGTACCCTCGTTTGTAAGGGGGGGCATGTAAAGAGCCACTATTGAAAACACAATGTAGGTGCTGTGAAAAGGGAAACATTGAGCTACCAGTCAATCAATCACAACAAATGCTTGGCCTATCACCTGAGAAAATGAGAATCAAAAAGTCACAGCCTGGCAAACCTGTACGCCAGCAAGATTTACCATAGCCAGCCCTTGGAAGCAATGAAAATGTCAATCAACCGAGGAATGCACCAAGAAGAAGTGGTCCATGTACACAATGGAATATAAGCCATGGAAAACAATGAAGCACTGCTCTTTGAAGCACCATAGTTGAGCCTGGAGATAATCACAAAACATGAGGTATGTCGGAAAGCAAAAGAACTATACCCTAAGATATCACTTATGGTGTTATCTAATAACTAACAGAAATGAACATATTTCCAAAGAGAAAGACACTCACGTGCTTAGAAATCAAACTCTGCTCATGTATAAGGAAAGGTGGGGGCAATGGATAAATGAATGTTAGTGTTACTATACATATATAAATACATAGTATATATATATATCAAAAAGCCAGACCATATATTAAGGAGGCTCTACGGAACACTCTGTAATATTTTACATGGGAAGAGGATCTGTACATGAATAGACGTATATAATGTATAAATGAACCAGACTCTGTACACTTAGGACAAAAAATATTCTAATCTTAACACCGATTTAAAAAATTTAAAAAAACAAGAAGTAATGAGACTTAAACATATGGGGCTATCTCCTGGCACATTCAATTCTAATTTACAACCTAGGATCACGACTTCCAGAAAGGCTCTTGCCCTAGTACCCAGATTTGGGAATGGAGAAATGCTACCTCATTGTAGCCATTTCCCACAACAGAAGCTTTAAACCCATTGCATAAGGTCACTAAGTATTCAGATAACCGCAGGCCTGTAAATGACACCTACCCTCCAAAACATTCCTTGGGTTGAAAATTGACCAAAAAATTCAAATGAGGGCAACGTTCCAAGAAGACACTTTCAAGAGGTATATTGTACTCACACTTTTTTCTTTTTTTTTTTAAACAGAAAATAAAAGGTGTGGAAAACTGATGAATTTAAAAATTTTAATGACATGAATACCAATATTACAAAAACCTATCAGCTCACAGCAGTCAGAATGGCCATTAGGAAAAATGCTGCAAAAAATAAATGCTGAAGGGAATGTGGAGAAATGCGTACCCTCGGTTGTAAGGGGGGGGCATGTAAAGAGCCACTAATGAAAACACAATGTAGGTGCTTTGAAAAGGGAAACATTGAGATACCAGTCAATCAGTCACAACCACTGCTGGGCCAATCACCTAAGAAAATGAAAATCATAAATTTACAGGCTGGCAATCCCGCACTCCAGCACTATTTATCATAGCCAACACTTGGAAGCAACAAAAATGTCCATCAACCGAGGAATGCACCAAGACGAAGTGGTCCATGTACACAGTGGAATATTACTCCAATAATAAGTATAAATTAAATCCAAAAAACAAAACAAAATAAGGAGACATCAGCATTTGTGGCTTCATCCCGGCACATTGCACTCTAATTTATAACCGAGGGTCACCAGTGGCCGGAAGGTGTGTTTCCCTAGTTACCAGAGTGTGGAACATAGAAAGGCTGCCGCCTTCTGGCCGTTACCTGCAAAAGCAGCTTTAAAGCCTGTGCTAATGGTCACTTCATATGAACAAGTACTGCAGGGCTGTAAATGAAACCTGCCCTCAAAATGTCTTGAGGGAGGTAATGGCCAAAAAATTTCAAAATGTGACACATACTTTAAGTAAACACTTTGAAGAACTAAGCTGTAATCACAGTTTGATAAATAAAAATGACATGCTTTAAAGCTCAATTTCAACAGATTATGGGACACATGCAAGTTCAACCACAAAGAGGTCTCAGCTCGTACCTGTCAGAATAACCATCAGCAATAAAACTACAAACAATAAATACTGAAGGTGTTTTGGAAAAATGCATACCCTCAACTTTAATTTGGACATAACCTGGAAACAGCCACTAATGAGAACTGAATGGTGGTGCCTTTAAAACGTACACACTGAGCTACCATATGATACAGCAAGCCCACTCCTTGGCCTATAACATAGGAAGATAGATCTGGAAAGACACAGGCAAGCAAATGTGCATTGCAGCAGTATTACAGTAGCCAAGACATAGATGCAACCAAAAAGTCCATCAAGAGTTGCGTGGCCAAAGAAGAACTGGTTCATGTACAGATGGAATATTAGCCAGGGAAAAAAATGAAACAATGCCATTTGCAGCACCATGTATGATTCTTGAGGTAATCAGGCAAATTGTACTAAGTCAGAAAACAAAAGACACATATCCTATAATATCACTTATAGGTCTTAGCTAAAAATTGATACCAATGAAGATATTTCCACAGAGAAATGCAATCACAGATTCATTAAAGAAACTTATGTTTCACCAAATGGAAAGGTGTGAGGATTGGATACATTAGGATATTGGGGTTAACATAGATATAGAAACATATGTGAAACATGTAATTACCAAAGACCTACGTAATACCAAGAGAAGATTACTCAACATTGTGTCATAACCTACATGGGAAAATGATCCAAAGAAGAATAGATATATGTATATGTTTAAAAGAACCACATCTTGCACACCTAGAAGAAACAAAACATTTTAATCAAATTTGCTCTGATAAAAAATAAAAATTAAATTAAAAAAAGAACAAGAAGTAATGAGATATAAACTTAAGGGTCTTTTTGCTGGCACATTGCATTCTACTTTACAACCAGAACATGACTTCCATTAAGGCTCTGTCATCACTAATAAAGCAGCTTTATAAGCAATGTTGAAGATAGCTTAAAAGAAGTCTCACTAATTATTGATAGTAGCAAGAAAACAAAGTAAAGTAAAAATCTCACTGCAAAAAGTATACATAGAGTGAGGATAGTAGATCAAACACTTATTACATTTCTGTAAAGAATAAAAGACAACAATAGTATGTTTTTTTTTAAAAAAGAAAGGGCCCAAATAAATCTGAAATGAAAGAGATGATGTTACAACAGACACCACAGAAATACAAAGTATCCTAAGATACACACAGGGTAACTCAGGGCTCAGACTGGACAGAGCCCACTCTCCAGTCCCCTTTACATGATTTACAGGAGCCTCAGGAACTGAGGAGGGGGTCCCTGAGGAGAGGCTCAAGATAGAATATGGTAGGCATTAACATGGCTCCATTCATCTTAAACATGCCTGAACTACATTCACACGAGATGATTTTGTCCTGTATGTACATCGGCACCTCTAGTTGGAACTGCAGATCTTTGGCTTCGTCACCTCTACTGAGAGCATTAGCTTCACCTGCTGTGGACCGTCTCCTATAGGATTTCTAGAACCACAAAACATCGAAGCTTCACATGACCCAGAGTCTGTGCGACTCCATGCAGAGTCTCAGAGTCTCAACTCCACTCAGATACTCCACTCTTGGAGGGCACACACAAAGTAGTGTGCACATCAGGGCCCAGGGGAAGGAACAGTGACCCCGTAGGAGAATGACCAGAACTACCTGATAGTTTTAGAGGGTCTCCTACAGAGGCAGGTGGTGGCTGTGGCTGTGGCTCACCGTGAGGACAATGACACTGGTAGCAGAAGTTCTGGGAAATACTCCTTGGTGTGAGCCCTCCCAGAGTCCGCCATTAGCCCCACCAAGAGCAAGGTAGGCTCCAGTGCTGGGTTGCCTCAGGCCAAACAACCAACAGGGAGGGAACCCAGCCCCATGGATCAGCAGACAAGCGGATTAAACTTTTTATTAAAGTTTTATTTAATCTGCAGACAAGCGGATTAAAGCTCTGCCCACCAAAGCAACACCCAGATCTACCCACCACCAGTCCCTCCCATCAGGAAGCTTGCACAATCCTCTAAGACAGACTCATCCACTGGAGAGCAGACAGCAGAAGGAAGAAGAACTACAATTCTGAAGCCTGTGGAAGGAAAACGACATTCACAGAAAGATAGACAAAATGAAAAGGCAGAGGACTTTATACCAGATCAAGGAACAAGATAAAACCCCAGAAAAAAAACGAAATGAGGTGGAGATAGGGAACCTTCCAGAAAAAGAATCAGAATAAAGATAGTGAAGATGATCCTAGACCTTGGCAAAAGAATGGAGGCAAAAACAAAAAGAATAAAATATCTAGGAATAAACCTACCTAAGGAGACAAAAGACCCGTATGCAGAAAATTACAGGACACTGATGAAAGAAATTAAAGATGATACAAATAGATGGAGAGAGATACCATGTTCTTGGATTGGAAGAATCAACATTGTGAAAATGACTCTACTACCCAAAGCAATCTACAGATTCAATGCAATCCCTATCAAATTACCACTGGCATTTTTCACAGACCTAGAACAAAAAATTTCACAATTTGTATTTAGACACAAAAGACCCCGAATAGCCAAAGCAATCTTGAGAATGAAAAATGGAGCTGGAGGAATCAGGCTCCCTGACTTCAGACTATATTACAAAGCTACAGTATTCAAGACAGTTTGGTACTGGCACAAAAACAGAAATATAGATCCATGGAACAGGATAGAAAGCCCAGAGATAAACCCACGCACATATGGTCACCTTATCTTTGATAAAGCAGGCAAGCATATACAGTGGAGAAAAGACAGCCTCTTCAATAAGTGGTGCTGGGAAAATTGGACAGGTACATGTAAAAGTATGAAATTAGAACACTCCCTGACACCATACACAAAAATAAACTCAAAATGGATTAAAGACCTAAGTGTAAAGCCAGACACTATCAAACTCTTAGAGGAAAACATAGGCAGAACACTCTATGACATACATCACAGCAAGATCCTTTTTGACCCAGCTCCTAGAGAAATGGAAATAAAAACACAAATAAACAAATGGGACCTAATGAAACTTAAAAGCTTTTGCACAGCAAAGGAAACCATAAACAAGACCAAAAGACAACCCTCAGAATGGGAGAAAATATTTGCAAATGAAGCAAATGACAAAGGATTAATCTCCAAGATTTACAAGCAGCTCATGCAGCTCAATAAGAAAAAAACAAACAATCCAATCCAAAAATGGGCAGAAGACCTAAATAGACATTTCTCCAAAGAAGATATACAGATGGCCAACAGACACATGAAAGAATGCTCAACATCATTAATCATTAGAGAAATGCAAATCAAAATTACAATGAGGTATCATCTCACACCGGTCAGAATGGCCATCATCAAAAATTCTAGAAACAATAAATGCTGGAGAGGGTGTGGAGAAAAGGGAACACTCTTGCACTGTTGGTGGGAATGTAAATTGATACAGCCACTATGGAGAATAGTATGGAGGTTCCTTAAAAAACTAAAAATAGAACTACCATACGACCCAGCAATCCCACTACTGGGCATATACCCTGAGAAAACCATAATTCAAAAAGAGTCATGTACCAAAATGTTCATTGCAGCTCTATTTACAATAGCCAGGACATGGAAGCAACCTAAGTGTCCATCATCGGATGAATGGATAAAGAAGATGTGGCACATATATACAATGGAATATTACTCAGCCATAAAAAGAAATGAAATGGAGGTATTTGTAATGAAGTGGATGGAGTTAGAGTCTGTTATACAGAATGAAGTAAGTCAGAAAGAGAAAAACAAATACAGTATGCTAACACATATATATGGAATATAAGGAAAAAAAAAGGTCATGAAGAACCTAGTGGCAAGATGGGAATAAAGACATAGACCTACTAAAGAATGGACTTGAGGATATGGGGAGGGGGAGGGGTGAGATGTGACAGGGTGACAGAGTGTCATGGACATATATACACTACCAAATGTTAAATAGATGGCTAGTGGGAAGCAGCTGCATAGCACAGGGAGATCACCTCGGTGCTTTGTGACCGCCTGGGGGGGTGGGATGGGGAGGGTGGGAGGGAGGGAGATGCGGGAGGGAGGAGATATGGGAACGTGTGTATATGTGTAGCTGATTCACTTTGTTATAAAGCAGAAACTAACACACCATTGTGAAGCAATTATACTTCAATAAAGATGTTTTAAAAAAAAACGTAAAAAAAAATTAAAAAAAAAAGAATGGAGGCAAAGATCGAGAAGATGCAAGAAATGCTTAACAAAGACCTAGAAGAATTAAGGAACAAACACCTAGAAGAATTAAAGAACAAACAAACAGAGGTGAATAATATAATACCTGAAATGAAAAATACACTAGAAGGAATCAGTAGCCGAATAACTGTGGCAGAAGAACGGATACGTGACCTGGAAGACAGAAAGGTGGAAATCACTGCCATGGAACAGAATAAAGAAAAAGAATGAAAATAAATGAAGACACCCTAAGAGTCCTCTGGGACAACATTAAATGCAACAACATTCACAATATAGGGGTCTCAGAAGGAGAAGAGAGAGAGAAAGGTCGCAAGAATATATTTGAGGAGATTATAGTCAAAAACTTCCCTAGCATGGGAAAAGAAATAGCCACCCATGTCCAGGAAGCACAGAGAGTCCCAGGCAGGATAAATCAAAGGAGAAAAATGCCAAGACACATAGTAACCAAATTGACAAAAATTAAAGACAAAGAAAAATTATTGAAAGCAACAAGGGAAAAATGATAAATAACATACAAGGGAACTCCCATAACAGCTGATTTCTCAGCAGAAAATCTACAAGCCAGAAGGGAGTGGCATGATAAATTTAAAGTGATGAAAGGGAAGAACCGACAACCAAGAGTACTCCACCCAGCAAGGATCTCTTTCAGATTTCACAGAGAAATCAAAAGTCCTACAGACAAGCAAAAGCTAAGAGAATTCAGCACCATGAAACCAGCTCTACACCAAATGCTAAAGGAACTTCTCTAAGTGGGAAACACAAGAGAAGAAAAGGACCCAACAAGACAAACCCGTAACAATTAAGAAAATAGTAATATACATATCAATAATTACCTTAAACATGAATGGACTAAATGTTCCAACCAAAAGATACAGCCTCTCTGAATGGATACAAAAACAAGACCTATATATATGCTGTCTACAAGAGACCCATTTCAGACCTAGGGACACATACAGACTGAAAGTGAGGCGATGGAAAAATATATTCTATGCAAATGAAAATCAAAAGAAAGCTGGAGTAGCAATACTCATATCAGATAAAATAGACTTTAAAAAAAAGAATGTTACAAGAGACAAGGAAAGATACTGCATAACGGTCAAGGGATCAATCCAAGAAGAAGATATAACAATTATAAATATATATGTACCCAACATAGGAGCACCTCAATATATAAGGCAACTGCTAACATCTATAAAAGAGGAAATCGACAATAACACAATAATAGTGGGGGACTTTAACAGCTCACTTACACCAGTGGAGATCATCCAGAAAGAAAATTACTAAGGAAACACAAGCTTTAAATGACACAATAGACCAGATAGAGTTAACTGATATTTATAGGACATTCCATCCAAAAAGAGCAGATTACACGTTCTTCTCAACTGCACACGGAACATTCTCCAGGATAGATCACATCTCGGGTCACAGAAAAGCCTCAGTAAATTAAAGAAAACTGAAATCATATCAAGCAGCTGTTCCGACCACAATGCTATGAGATTAGAAATCAATTACAGGGGAAAATCCGTAAAAAACAAAAAACATGGAGGCTAAACAATACGTTACTAAATAACCAAGAGATCACTGAAGAAATAAAAGAGGAAATCAAAAACTACCTAGAGACAAATGACAACAAAAACACGATGATCCAAAACCTATGGGATGCGGCAAAAGCAGTTCAAGAGGGAAGTTTAGAGCAATACAAGCCTACCTCAAGAAACAAGAAGAATCTCAAATAAACAATCTAACCTTACACCTAGAGGAACTAGAGAAAGAAGAACAAAACCCAAAGTTAGTAGAAGGAAAGGAATCATAAAGATCAGAGCAGAAATAAATGGAATAGAAACAAAGAAAATGAAAGCAAAGATCAATAAAACTAAAAGCTGGTTCTTTGAGAAGATAAACAAAAATGATAAGCCTTTAGCCAGACCCAAGAAAAAGAGGGAGAGGACTCAAATCAACAAAATTAGAAGTGAAAAAGGAGAAGTTACAACAGACACCACAGGAATACAAAGCATCCTAAGAGACTACTACAAGCAACTCTATGCCAATAAAATGGACAACCTGGAAGAAATGGACAAATTCTTAGAAAGGGATAACTTTCCAAGACTGAACCAGGAAGAAATAGAGAATATGAACAAACCTATCACAAGCAATGAAATTGAAACTGTGATTAAAAATCTTCCAAAAAACAAAAGTCCAGAACCAGATGGTATCACAGGTGAATTCTATCAAATATTTAGAGAAGAGCTAGCACCCAACCTTCTCAAATTCTTCAAAACAATTGCAGGGGAAGGAACACTCCCAAACTCATTCTATGAGACCACCATCACCCTGATACCAAAACCAGACAAAGATACTACAAGGAAAGTAAATTATAGACCAATATCACTGATGAATATAGATGTAAAAATCCTCAACAAAATACTAGCAAACAGAATCGAACAACACGTTAGAAGGATCATACACCATGATCAAGTGGGGTTTATCCCAGGGATGCAAGGATTCTTCAATATACACAAATCAATGTGATACACCATATTAACAAATTGTAGAATAAAACCATATGATCATCTCAATAGATGCAGGAAAAGATTTTGAGAAAATTCAACATCCATTTATGATAAAAACTCTGCAGAGTGTGGGCATAGAGGGAAACTACCTCAACCTTATAAAGGCCATATATGACAAACCCACAGCAAACAGCATTCTCAATGGTGAAAAACTGAAAGCGTTTCCTCTAAGATCAGGAACAAGACGAGGATGTCCACTCTCACCACTACTATTCAACATAGTTTTGGAAGTCCTAGCCATGGCAATCAGAGAAGAAAAAGAAATAAAAGGAATACAAAAAGGAAAAGAAGAAGTAAAATTGTCACTGTTTGCAGATGACATCATATCATAGGTAGAGAATCCTAAAGATGCCACCAGAAAACCACTGGAGCTAATCAATGAATTTGGTAAAGTTGCAGGATACAAAATTAATGCACAGAAATTGCTTGCATTCCTATACACTAACAATGAAAGAACAGAAAGAGAAATTAAGGAAACAATCCCATTACCACTACAACAAAAAGAATAAACTACTTAGGAATAAACCTACCTAAGGAAGTAAAAGACCTGTACTCAGAAAACTATAAGACACTGATGAAAGAAATCAAAGATGATATAAACAGATGGAGACATATACCATGTTCTTGGATTAGAAGAATCAATATTGTGAAAATGACTATACTACCCAAAGCAATCTACAGATTCAATGCAATCCCTATCAAAATACCTTTGGCATTTTCTACAGAACTAGAAAAAAAATCTTAAAATTTGTAGGGAGACACAAAAGACCCCGGATAGCCAAAGCAGCCTTGAGGGGAAAAAAAAAAGAGCTGGAGTAATCAGACTTCCAGACTTCAGACTATATTACAAAGCTACAGTAATCAAGATGATATGGTACTGACACAAAAACAGAAATATAGATTAATAGAACAGGATAGAAAGCACAGAGATAAACCCACGTACCTATGGTTACCTAATCTATGACAAAGGAGGCAAGGGTATACAATGGAGAAAAGACAGTGTCTTCAGTAAATGGTGCTGGGAAAACTGGACAGCTACATGTAAAAGAATGAAATTAGAACTCTCCCTAACACCATACACAAAAATAAACTCAAAATGGATTACAGACCTAAATGTAAGACCAGCCACTATAAAACTCTTAGAGGAAAACATAAGCAGAACAGTCTATGACATAAATCACAGCAAGATCCTTTTTGACCCACCTCCTAGGGAAATGGAAATAAAAACAAAAATTAAAAAAATGATACCTAATGAAACTTAAAATCTTTTGCACAGCAAAGGAAAACATAAGCAAGATGAAAAGACAACCATCAGAATGGGAGAAAATATTTTCAAATGAAGCAAATGGCAAAGGATTAATCTCCAAAAAGCAGCTCATGTAGCTCAATATCACAAAACCAAACAACCCAATCCAAAAATGGGCAGAAGACCTAAATAGACATTTCTACAAAGAAGATATACAGTTTGCCAACAAACACATGAAAGGATGCTGAACATCACTAATCACTAGAGAAATGCAAATCAAAACTACAGTGAGATATCACCTCACACCAGTCAGAATGGCCATCATCAAAAAATCTACAAACAGTAAATGCTGGAGAGGCATTTATTGGAAAAAAGGGAACCCTCTTGCACTGTTGGTGGGAATGTAAATTGATATAGCTACTAGGGAGAACGGTATGGGGGTTCCTTAAAAACTAAAAATAGAACAACCGTACAACGCAGCAATCCCACTACTGGACATTTACCCTGAGAAAACCATAATTCAAAAAGAGTCATGTACCACAATGTTCATTGTAGCTCTATTTACAATAGCCAGGACATGGAAGCAACCTAAGTGTCCATCAACACATAACTGCATAAAGAAGATGTGGCACATATATACAATGGAACATTATTCAGCCATAAAAAGAAACGAAATTGAGTTATTTGTAGTGAGGTGGATGGATCTAGAGTCTGTCCTACAGAGTGAAGTAAGTCAGAAAGAGAAAAACAAATACCGTATGCTAACACATATATATGGAATCTAAAAGAAAAAAGTTTATGAAGAACCTAGGGGCAGGAAAGGATTAAGGACACAGACGTAGAGAAAGGACTTGAGGACACGGGGAGGGGGAAGGGTAAGCTGGGACAAAGTGAGAGAGTGGTATGGACATATATACATTACCAAATGTAAAATTGATAGCTACTGAGAAGCAGCCACATAGCACAGGGAGATCAGCTCGGTGCTTTGTGACCACCTAAAGGGGTGGGATAAGGGAGTGAGAGGGAAGTGCAAGAGGGAGGGGATATGGTGTTATATGTATACGTATAGCTGATTCACTTTTTCATGCAGCAGAAACTAACACACAATTGTAAAGCAATTATACTCCAATAAAGATGTAAAAGAAAAAAAAAAAAGAAAGCCCAGAGACAAACCTACACACCTATGGTCCACTAATCTATGACAAAGGAGGCAAGGATATACAATGGAGAAAAGACAGTCTCTTCAATAAGTGGTGCTGGGAAAAATGGACAACTACACGTAAAAGAATGAAATTAGAACACTCCCTAACACCATACACAAAAAATAAACTCAAAATGGATTAGAGACCGAAATGTTAGACCGGACACTATAAAACTCTTAGAGGAAAATATAGGAAGAATACTCTTTGACATAAATCACAGCAAGATCTTTTTTGATCCACCTCCTAGAGTAATGGAATAAAAAACAAAAATAAACAAATGGCAGCAAATGAAACCTAAAAGCTTTTGGAAAGCAAAGGAAACTACAAAGACGACGAAAAGACAACCCTCAGAATGGGAGAAAATATTTGCAAACGAATCAATGGAGAAAGGATTAATCTCCAATATATATAAACAGCTCATGCAGCTCAACAGTAAAAAAACAAACAACCCAATCCAAAAATGGGCAGATGACGTAAATAGACATTTGTCCCAAGAAGACATACAGATGGCCAAGAAGCACATGAAAAGCTGCTCAACATCACTAATTATTAGAGAAATATAAACCAAAACTACAATGAGGTATTACCTCACACAAGTTAGAATGGGCATCATCAGAAAATCTACAAACAACAAATGCTGGAGAGGGTGTGGAGAAAAGGGAACCCTCTTACACTATTTGTGGGAATGTAAATTGATACAGTCACTATGGAGAACAGTATGGAGGTTCCTTAAAAAACTAAAAATAGAATTACCATATGACCCAGCAATCCCAATACTGGGCATATACCCAGAGAAAACCATAATTCAAAAAGACACATTCACCACAAAGTTCATTACAGCACTATTTACAATAGCCAGGTCATGGAAGCAACCTAAATGCCCATAGATAGACAAATGGAAAATATGTGGTACATATATAAAATGGAATATTACTCAGCCATAAAAAGGCATGAAATTGGGTCATTTGTAGAGACGTGGATAGATCTAGAGACTGTCATACAGAGTGAAGTAAGTCAGAAAAAGAAAAACAAATATCGTATATTAACGCATACATGTGGAACCTAGAAAAATGGTACAGATGAACCGGTTTGCAAGGCAGAAATAGAGACACAGATGTAGAGAACAAATGTATGGTCACCAAGGGGGGAAAGTGGCAGGGTGGTGATGGTGCGATGAATTGCGAGCCTGTGATTGACATATATACACTTATATGTATAAAATAGATAACCAATAAGAACCTGCTGTATAAAAAAATGAATAAAATTTAAAAATTAAAAAATATTTAAAAACATAAAACAGAAAAAAAAGTTCTGTCCTTCCCATAGACGTATTTATATGAATGAATTATTCCCATGCTTATATCTATAAATACAAAAAGAGGAATAAAACCTACCTTGAACCAAAAAAGAAAAAAAAAAAAACAGAACCCACTGGTCATACAGGGGAAAACCCTATCAGGGCACTTGCTCCAGTGGTAAACAATTCTGAAGTTGGTCAGAGGTGGGGAATCGTCTCCCATGCAGCCAGCAGCTCCCCCGCAAGGAGCGTCCTCATTGCAAAGCTGGGGGACCGTGAGGAGGTGTCTCTGAGTAAACGTGAGCTGAACCTCAGGCCAGCTGCTGCTGAACTTTTCCCACCCTTCCCAGGTAAAACACCTGAATGTGTGCAAAGACTTTAAAGCCTAGAGGAAAGGGCTTGGAGTCACACCAGCGACAGCACGCAGGACGACTTGGTGCCTGCAGGACAGCCAGGATGGTCCTGGCCCCGGGCGCTTTTCTGGAAGCTTTCCATTTCCCTGACTGAGGTACCCCTCCTGTCCCGGTCCCCACTGCTTTTTTCCTTCCTCACCTCTGGCCGGGGAGAAATTCCAGCAGCAGGTATGGGTTACACATCGTCTTCTTTAGCAGGCGGCAGCCCGGCAACTCCTGCAGAAAGTCCAGCAGAGCCCCACTCACACGGGGCCACTCATAGAGCCCTGGGCCCTACTCCCTCCCACCAGCACAACCCCGAGACTGCTGACGGGGCAGAGAATATGGCGTCAGGCACAGCTGCAGAGGCTTTTGCTGCCTGGAGGGGTGTTTATATTGACCTCAACCCAGGCACACCTGGGAAGGGCTGGCCGGCCAGGTCAGGCTGCCCAGTTCAGCCAATCCTCGACCCTCAGGGGCTCAGAGTTGCAGATAATGGGCCTTGCTGCACCGGCCAGATCCAAGGAACAGGTGTAGGGTCCCGAGAGTCAGGATAGACAAGGGGCGGCAGCACTGGCTTGTTTTCTAATCATTTTATCTGGTCAATGAGTGGAAGACAACTTCAAGAAGACCCTCTCCTAATGAGAGGAACCCAGGAGTCAGGGAGTGGAGGGTTGGTGGGTGGAGACAGAGGCCTGGTGCCCCGGCTGCAATGGAAGCCCCTGGAAGACCAGGTGGAGGGAGGCCGCACAGAGTGAAGCCTAGGGTCACAGACATGTTGGAGCTGCTGTTTGTTAGTTCAAGCCCTGCTCTGAGGTGCTCTGTGTCAGCTCTGAGCGACAGGTGTGCTGGGGGTGCTCTGCAATGAGAGCTATGTGCACGGTTCCTGTGTGCCCAGCTCTGCTGGGGTACCTGTCCAAGGGAGCTCCATATCCAGGGAGGGGCCTGCCCACGAGAGCCCCGTGTGCTGCTGGGTACCTGCCCAGGTGAGCTCCATATCCTGGGAGGGGCCTGACCACGAGAGCCCTGTGGGCTGCTGGGTACCTGCCCAGGTGAGCTCCATATCCTGGGAGGGGCCTGACAATGAGAGCCCCGTGGGCTGCTGGGTACCTGCACAGGTGAGCTCCATATCCTGGGAGGGGCCTAACCATGAGAGCCCTGTGGGCTGCTGGCTACCTGCACAGGTGAGCTCCATATCCTGGGAGGGGCCTGACCATGAGAGCCCCGTGGGCTGCTGGGGACCTGGTAAAGGACGCCAGGATAGTCAGTGAAGCCACAGAGGATATACATCCAGTAGTTCCTAATTCCTACACCCTGCTGGCCATTCTACCATCCACCAGGACATGGTATTCTGTATTAGACTTCAATGATGCCTTCTTCTGTATTCCATTAGTCCCAGAGTCACAAGAAATTTTGGCTGTGGGTGGCAGGACTCAACATACAACAAAAACAATACTGCTTGGCCGTCCTGCCCCAGGGGTTCAAAAATTCCCACACCATCTTTGGGGAAACGTTAGCTAAAACCCTAAAAGATCTACCTCTGGAGAAGTGAACACTCCTTCAATATGCAGACGACATTCTGGGCTTCCCTGGTGGCGCAGTGGTTGAGAATCTGCCTGCCAATGCAGGGGACACAGGGTCGAGCCCTGGTCTGAGAAGATCCCATATGGCGCGGAGCAACTAGGCCCGTGAGCCACAATTACTGAGCCTGCGCGTCTGGAGCCTGTGCTCCACAATAAGAGAGGCTGCGATAGTGAGAGGCCCGCGCAGCGCGATGAAGAGTGGCCCCCGCTTGCCGCCACTAGAGAAAGCCCTCGCACAGAAACGAAGACACAACACAGCCATAAATAATAAATAAATAAATTTAAAAAAAATATGCAGACAACATTCTGATCGCCAGCCCTACTAAGGAGGCCTCTGGACTACGTAGCCAATAAAAGATAGAAGGTGTCCAAGGAAAAGGCTCAAATATCACAGACTAAGGTGACCTGCCTGGGCTTCATTCTCACAGAAGATCGGAGAAGCCCATCCCAGGAAAGGGAAGAAGCCATTTGCAGCCTCACCCTTCCTAAAACTAGAAGACAGCTTAGGGGTTCCTGGGGAGACTGGGGTTTGCTGCATCTGGATCCCTAACTACAGTCTAATACCTGGGCCTCTATATGAAACACTGAAAGGAAAGGATGATGATCCTTTTGAATAGAATCCAGAAGCGGCCTTTCAAGAATGGAAAGAGCAGTCAATTCAGACCCTTGCCCTGGACCTCCCTAATTTAGCTAAACCCTTTGACCTTTACATTCCTGGTCGAAGGCGAATCGCCCTTGGAGTTTTAGTGCCAAAACTGGGACCACTTGAAATGGAACAACGCAAGAATGCCCTCCAGGCATTGGCCAGCCACCCCATCCGACCAGGATACTGGGGGTATCTAAAAACCTGGAAATGAGCAGCCCGCAAGGCCAGCTCCCTCCTAAGGGTAAAGGACGCCACTTGGTGATCCTATCCACCCACCATGCCCTGAAGTTGCAGGGATCGCTCCGTGGGCACAATGACCTCGAATGAGGAGGCCCTCCAACTCCAACCTCCAGAGAGACAACCTGGGACAAAAGGCCCCCATGACGAATCGTGTGACCATCACTTGACCTGGAGCTTCTCTCAGAAAACCACAAGAGTGTGCCCCAAAAGAACAGACTATTGCTTGCAGGACTTACTGCACCCAGAGCAGACCTAATAAACCTGGCAGGGGTCCCGTAAATAACGCTGCCACCATAGAAAAGCCTACAGACACCACGGTGATGGCGGCCAATGAGACCAGATGTACTCCTGGTTACTTCAAAAGGGCGGTGACTGAGTGGCCATCATGGTCCTGGATCACCACCGGCCCTGGACTGTCTGGGAGTTGAGCAGGCAGGGCTCTGACACCTGGTGCTGTTTGTACGTTAATTCAGTGGCCTAACTGAAGAAAGCACAGACTACTGGTCAGAGCATCTAGGCTGGCAGAAACCGTCAGCCTAAGGGGGCCGAACCAATGTGGAGCAGGGTAAAACCGGCCTCCCCAGCGTCCCTGCGCATCTCTTTCCTGGACCTTAAAGGTCATTAGAATCTATAAAACTTCCAACGCTGGTGCTCAGGCAGACGAGCAGTGAGGGAGGAGGCCTTGGGACAATCAACCTCACCTGGAGGCTGCTGGGGAGAAGTCCTGCCCCTCCCCCCGGGTATGAGGATACCCAACTCAGCACGAAGCATTTACAGAAGAGGTGTCTGCACCCTCAGGGCCCCAAGAATGTGGAATGGGACAAGAGGCAGAGGAGGGGTTTGTCACCGGCAAAGCCCATTAAAAATTCCTGGGAGATAAAAATAGAATCTGGGCAATAAAATAAAGTCTAACCTTTTTTTCCTTTGTGCTTTTTCTAATTTAACTTGTTCCTAGGTTTCCACAGGCAGAGGTCCCACACCTGGCACTTCAGACCCGATTTCCTAGTGCAAAATGGCTGGGCCGACACCTCAGCTCTCGGGGCCCTGTGCAGACTCCGCCACATAGAGCCTGAGCTCCAGCCAACCCAGCCCTCGAGAGCTCCGCCCCGTCCCTCCTGCTGACGCTGACGGGATCCCTACAGAGCAGCCCGGCCCACAGCCCACGGGAGAGCGCACGCTCTCACCTCTCCATTCTCTGATCAAAATACAAAGTTTTCCTTTGCTTCTGAACCAAACTCAGTCTCGATCTCTTGGCTCCAATGACACTGGGCAGGGGGACCCTTGTTGGGGCCGACTCTGCAGGATCAGTAACCGAATTTGAGAACATTGTAACTTCAATGAACAGATGTGTGAGCCAAATATTGTAACTTCAATGAACAGATGTGTGAGCCAAATATTGTAACTTCAATGAAGAGATGTGTGAGCCAAACTGTAGTTAACATAGAGCAGTGTATAAGGCTCGTGTAAAATAAGGTATTTCTAACACTTCCATTTGATATTTCCATCACTTTATTATAAGCAAGTTCAGTGGAGGGGTTTGTCGTATTTGTCAGGTCAACATTAGAGAAATGCAGTGATTTCTTTCCAAGGATGTGGATCTACTAATCTTGGCTGAAGTTTCAATCTTGTTTTGAATGATTTTCCATTGAAAATGATACCTCTCTTTCAGCTCCTAGATTTCTGAGAAGTATAAAATCTTGTATTTTTTTATTACCAAAGGGGAAAGGTGGGAGGAGGGATAAATTAACAGTTTCGGATTAACATATACACACTGCTATGTATAAAATATATCATCAACAAGGAACTGCTGTATAGCACAGGGAACTATACTCAATATTTTGTAATAACCCCTAAGGGGAAATAATCTGAAAAACAATAGATATCTATATCGACATCATCTATCAACTACAGATAAAATGGAAACTAAAGGAGGCCGATGGTGAGCGTTTCTGACCATGAAGACTTCAATCCTCTAAAGTTCGGACTCTGCCTACAGCCCAGTCCCTTAATGAACATACATGTACCAGTAGCTTAAAAATTCCCCAGATAGGGGTTCGGGGAGACACTGATTTGAAAAAATCCCTGGTGCTCTCCTTACATACATGGGACCTTTCCTACAGCTAAAACATGCCTGTGACACCCAGAAGATGGTACACGGTTGGATCAGGAAGATTTTGGAAAAGGCACCTCATCTCCTAATCCCCTGGTTGTCGGGTTAACCCCTCCAGCCTCTTTCCTAACATTCTCCACACTTGAGGATGTCAGCACCTTCAACATCCTGTTGCACAGACTTTGGAATTTGTCCAGAGGATGAAGGGGAAGGAGGAGAAACAATGAGAGACAAGCCCTAGATGTTCGGACAGGCACAGGTCACTCTAATTTCAAATCAAACAGAAGAATTAACCACAGGCTCAGCCTGCCCCATGGAACCAGTATAAGGACTAAAGGAATCCTGCGGTTTTGCAGCCAGCTCACAGAAAAGCGAGTTGAAAAATGGCGCTCATGGGCACTGCAATTCACAAACATGCAGAATTATAAATGATCACTCTCGTCCAAAAATATATTGAGGGAAGGCAACAAAGACGAATTCAAAGCAACGCAGAATTGCAGGAAACAAATTTCAGGAGGTAGATTCGAATCGCCTTTAAAGCACATGAAAAGCGGTAAAACGTCGACAATGATGACCTTGGCCAAAGAGGGCGTATACCTTTTTTCCTGAATATATTCAGGAAAAAACGCATATGCCTTTTTTCGCCAACCAAGAAAGCCAGAAATGCAAATGAGCACTACAAAGAAGTCTCACTTCCCAGGGGTAAAAACGGCCATTCCAAAAGAGTGTAAAACTCAGAAATGCAGGACAGGCCAGGGAGAAAAGGGAGCCTTGTTACGCTGATGGGCGGGATGTAATTTGCCAACGGCCACTCTGCAGAAGTGTACGGTGTTTCCTAAAACATCTAAACAACACAGCTAGAGAGCATAGGGCACTTCCACTCATGGGGGGATAAACTGGGAAAAATAAAAATCAAAAAGACACAGGCACCACAAAGTTTGGGCTGCTCTGTTTACAAGAACCTCCACTTCAGTACACCTTTAATATGCCAGGATAGAGAAAAATGGGTAAAGAAGTTGTGCTAATATGTACAATGGAATACCACTGAGCCATGAAATCAATGTCATACGGCTACTAGCAGCATGACGAGTGGATTCAGGTACGATGTTTCTAAGTGAAATAACTCACACAGAAAAAGAAACTTATCATAAGATATCACTTATACAGGGAATGTAAAAACAGCTACACTTGAACTGAATTACAAAACAGAACAGAGTCACACGTTTAGAAAACACACTATGGCTGCTTAACGGGAAAGGTGAGATGGGGTGATGCATAAAACAAGCGTTTCAAACTAGCTCAGACACCGTTCGATAAAGCCCATATGTAACAGACAAGACCTACCCCTTGCTCAGTGAACTGGACTCAAAACTCCCTATTCACGGCACAAGAATATATCTGACTAGTAAGAATCTTAAAACCTATGTATTGATATCTATCTGTAAGTGACTCAAGTGGGTGTAAAGCAGCATAAACACAGCAGTGAAAATCAGCTAAACCCCATTCTAAAAATAAATTACAAAAAAAAAACCCAACAAATAAAATGAAAGAGAGAGAAATTAGTAAAAAGTTCGTTCAGGGGCAGTGAAGCAACCTGGATTGACCATATATAGATCCATGGCTGGGTTACACATAAGGCTGGACACTCTTGGGGCTGAGAGGATTGGAGAGGTTGGGTGAGAAAACGCAGACCCTTTAAAATAATACGGCGTGGTACCCATCCCATGGGTCCCAAATCTCCAGGTTCAAGGGCATCTGCCTACATCGAAAACATGCATGAGAAACCCAGAAGATGATACATGGTGTGATCGGGAAAGGATTCTAAAACACACCTCATTTCTCAACTCCTTGTGCTCGGGTTAGCCATTCCAGCCACTTTACTAGCAATCTCCCTCCTTGGAAAATCAGCACCTTTAACCTCCTGTTCCGTACAGGTTGCAAATTGTCCTGAGGATGAATGGGAACAGGGGGAACCAAAGAGAGACTAGGTCTAGGTGTTGGGACAAGCACATGCCACTCTATTTTCCCATGAGGAAGAAGAAGTAACCACAGGCTCAGCCTGCTCCCCGGAACCAGTATAGGGCCTGAAGCAATCCTGCGCTTTTGCAGCCAGTTCCCAAGAAATCGAGGTGAAAAATGGAGCTCAAGGGCACTGCAATTCATAAACCTGCAGACTTATAAATGATAACTCTCGTCCACAAATATATTGAGAGAATGCAACGAAGAGGATTTGAAAGCAAGGCAGAATTGCAGGAAACAGATTTCAGAAGGTAGATTCGAATCACCTTTAAAGCACATGAAGAGCGGCAAAACCTAGAAAATGATGCCCTTGGCCGAAAAGGGCGTATGCGTTTTTTCCTAAATATATTCAGAAAAAAACGCATACGCCCTTTTTGGCCAACCAAGCAACCTGGAAAGGCAAATCAGCGCTACAAAGAAGTCTCGATTCCCATCAGTCAAAAGGGCCATGCTGAATAAAGTGTCAAAACCAGAAATGCAGGACAGTCCATGGAGAAATGGGAGCCTTGCTACGCTGATGGGCGGGATGTAAATTGCCAAGAGGCACTATAGAAAAGTGTACGGTGTGTCCCGAAACATCTAGAAAACACAGCTTAGTGACCATAAGGCACTTCTACTCACAAGCGTATAAACTGGGAAAACTAAAAATCAGCAGGACACAGGCACCACAAAGATTAAGGTTGCTCTCTTGAGAAGAAACTCCACTTCATTACACCTTAAATATCCCAGGAAAGAGAAAAATGGATAAAGAAGTTGTGGTCCTTATGCACAATGGAATATCACTCAGCCATGAAATCAACGTAATAAGGCTAGTAGCAGCATGATGAGTGGATTTAGGTACGACGAGTCTAAATGAAATAAATCACACAGAAAAAGACACTTATCATAAGATATCACTTATAGAGGAAATGTAAAAACAGCTACACTTGAAATGAATTACAAAACAGAACAGAGGCACACGTTTAGAAATCCCAATATGGCTGCTTAACGGGAAAGCTGAGGTTGGGTGATGCATAATACAAGTGTTTAAAATTAGCTCAGAAACCATTCCACCAACGCAATATGTAATAGACAAGACCTACTCCTTGCTCAGTGAATTGGACTCAAAACCCCCTATTCACCGCACAAGAATATATCTGACTAGTAAGTATCTTAAAACCTATGTATTGATATCTCTCTGTAAGTTAGTCAAGTGGGTGTAAAGCGGCAGAAACACAGCAGTGAAAAGCAGCTAAACCCCATTATAAAAATCAATTACTTTTAAAAACCAGTGAAACAAAGATAGTGAAAGAGAGAGAAATTCTTACAAAATTCGTTCAGGGGCTGTGATTCCACCTGGATTGACCATATCTAGACCCACAGCTGATTGAGACATAAGGGTGGAAACTCTTGGGGCTGAGAGGTTTGGTGAGGTTGGGTGAGGAAATGCAGACCCTTTAAAGTAATACTGCGTGGAAACCATCCCATGGGTCCCAAATCTCCAGATTCAAGGGCATCTTCCTACATCGAAACCATGCATGAGAAACCCAGAAGATGGTACACTGTGTGATCGGGAAAGGTTTCCAAAACGCACCTCATTTCTCATCTCCTTGTGCTCGGGTTCACGATTCCAGCCGCTTTACTAGCAATCTCCCCCCTTGGAGAATCAGCACCTTTAACCTCCTGTTCCGTACAGGTTGCAATTTGTCCTGAGGATGAACGGGAAGAGGGGGAACCAATGAGAGACTAGCTCTAGGTGTTGGGACAGGAACAGGTCACTCTATTTTCCCATCAGGAAGAAGAATTAACCACAGGCTCAGCCTGCCGCTCGGCACAAGAATAGGGCCTGAAGCAATCCTGAGCTTTTGCGGCCAGCTCCCAAGAAAAAGAGTTGAAAAATGGAGCTCAGGGGCACTGCAATTCACAAACCTGCAGACTTATAAATGATAACTCTCGTCCACAAATATATTGAGGGAAGGCAACGAAGAGGATTTGAAAGCAAGGCAGAATTGCAGGAAACAGATTTCAGGAGGTAGATTCGAATCGCCTTTAAAGCACAGGAAAAGCGGCAAAACCTCGACAATGATGCCCTTGGCCAAAAAGGGCGTATGCGTTTTTTCCTGAATATATTCAGGAAAAAACGCATCCGCCCTTTTTGGCCAACCAAGCAACCTGGAAAGGCAAATCAGCGCTACAAAGAAGTCTCGCTTCCCATCGGTCAAAAAGGCCATGCTGAAAAAAGTTTCAAAACCAGAACTGCAAGAAAGGCCATGGAGAAACGGGAGCCTGGTTATGCTGATGGGTGGGATGTAAATTGCCAACAGCCACTCTGGAGAAGTGTACGGTGTGTCTTGAAACATCTAAAAACTCAGCTTAGAGAGCATAGGGCACTTCCACTCATGGGCGTATAAATTGGGAAAACTAAAATTCAGCAAGACACAGGCACCCCAAAGTTTAGGGCTGCCCTGTTGACAAGAACCTCCACTTCGTTACACCTTCAATATCCCAGGAAAGAGAAAAATGGATAAAGAAGTTGTGGTCCTTATGTACAATGGAATAGCACTCAGCCATGAAATCAACGTCATAAGGCTATTAGCAGCATGATGAGTGGATTTAGCTACGACGATTCTAAGTGAAGTAAGTCACACAGAAAAAGACACTTATCATAAGATATCACTTATACAGGGAATGTAAAAACCGCTACCCTTGAACTGAATTACAAAACAGAACAGAGTCACACGTTTAGAAAACACACTATTGCTCCTTAACGGGAAAGGTGAGGTGGGGTGATGCATAAAAGAAGGGTTTCAAATTAGCTCAGATACCGTTCCATAAACCCAATATGTAATAGACAAGACCTACTCCTTGCTCAGTGAATTGGACTCAACACCCCCTATTCACCGCCCAACAATCTATCTGACTAGTAAAAATCTTAAAACCTATGTACTGATATCTCTCTGTATGTTTGTCAAGTGGGTGTAAAGCAGCATAAACACAGCAGTGAAAAGCAGCTAAACACCATTATAAAAATCAATTAGTTTTAAAAACCCGTGAAACAAAGACAGTGAAGAGAGAGAAATTCTTACAAAATTCGTTCAGGGGCTGTGATGCCACCTGGATTGACCACATATAGACTCACAGCTGACTGAGACATAAGGGTGGACACTCTTGGGGCTGAGAGGTATGGTCAGGTTGGGTGAGCAAACGCAGACCCTTTAAAGTAATACTGCGTGGTTCCCATCCCATGGGTCCCAAATCTCCAGCTCAAGGGCATCTTCCTACATCGAAAACATGCATGAGAAACCCAGAAGACGGTACACCGTGTGATCGGGAAAGGTTTCTAAAGCGCACCTCATTTCTTATCTCCTTGTGCTCGGGTTTGCCATTCCAGCCGCATTACTAGCAATCTCCCTCCTTGGAGAATCAGCACCTTTAACCTCCTGTTCCGTACAGGTTGCAATTTGTGCGGAGGATGAACGGGAAGAGGGGGAACCAATGAGAGACTAGCTCTAGGTGTTGGGACAGGCATAGGTCACTCTATTTTCCCATCAGGAAGAAGAATTAACCACAGGCTCAGCCTGCCGCCCGGGACCAGAATAGGGCCTGAAGCAATCCTGCGCTTTTGCGGCCAGCTCCCAAGAAAGCGAGTTGAAAAATGGAGCTCAGGGGTACTGCAATTCACAAACCTGCAGACTTATAAATGATAACTCTCGTCCACAAATATATTGAGGGAAGGCAACGAAGAGGATTTGAAAGCAAGGCAGAATTGCAGGAAACGGGTTTCAGGAGGGAGATTCGCATCGCCTTTAAAGCACAGGAAAAGCGGCAAAACCTCGACAATGATGCCCTTGGCCAAAAAGGGCGTATGCGTTTTTTCCTGAATATATTCAGGAAAAAACGCATACGCCCTTTTTGGCCAACCAAGCAACCTGGAAAGGCAAATCAGCGCTACAAAGAAGTCTCGCTTCCCATTGGTCAAAAGGGTCATGCTGAATAAAGTGTCAAAACCAGAAAGGCAGGACAGGCCATGGAGAAACGGGAGCCTGGTTACGCTGGTGGGCGGGATGTAAATTCCCAACAGCCACTCTCAAGAAGTGTACTGTGTGTCCTGAAACGTCTAAAAAACTCAGCTTAGAGAGCAATGGGCACTTCCACTCATGGGCGTATAAATTGGGAAAACTAAAAATCAGCAAGACACAGGCATCTCAAAGTTTAGGGTTGCTCTGTTGACAAAAACCTCCACTTCGTTACACCTTAAATATCCCAGGAAAGAGAAAAATTGATAAAGAAGTAGTGGTCCTCATGTACAATGAAATATCACTAAGCCATGAAATCAACGTCATAAGGCTAGTAGCAACATGATGAGTGGATTTAGGTACGACGAATCTAAGTGAAATAAGTCACACAGAAAAAGACACTTATCATAAGATATCACTTATAGAGGGAATGTAAAAACCGCTACCCTTGAACTGAATTACAAAACAGAACAGAGTCACACGTTTAGAAAACACACTATGGCTGCTTAACGGTAAAGGTGAGGTGGGGTGATGCATAAAACAAGGGTTTCAAATTAGCTCAGATACCGTTCCATAAACCCAATATGTAATACACAAGACCTACTCCTTGCTCAGTGAATTGGACTCAACACTCCCTATTAACCGCCCAAGAATATATCTGCCTATTAAGAATCTTAAAACCTATGTATTGATATCTCTCTGTAAGTGAGTCAAGTGGGTGTAAAGCGGCAGAAACACAGCAGTGAAAAGCAGCTAAATCCCATTATAAAAATCAATTACTTTTAAAAACCCGTGAAACAAAGACAGTTAAGGGGAGAGAAATTCTTACAAAATTCGTTCAGGGGCTGTGATGCCTCCTGGATTGACCATATCTAGACCCACAGCTGATTGAGACATAAGGGTGGACACTCTTGGGGCTGAGATGTTTGCTGAGGTTGGGTGAGGAAATGCAGACCCTTTAAAGTAATACTGCGTGGTACCCATCCCATGGGTCCCAAATCTCCAGGTTCAAGGGCATCTTCCTACATCGAAACCATGCATGAGAAACCCAGAAGATTGTACACCGTGTGATCGGGAAAGGTTTCCAAAACGCACCTCATTTCTCATCTCCTTGTGCTCGGGTTCGCCATTCCAGCCGCTTTACTAGCAATCTCCCTCCTTGGAGAATCAGCACCTTTAACCTCCTCTTCCGTACAGGTTGCAATTTGTCCTGAGGATGAACGGGAAGAGGGGGAACCAATGAGAGACTAGCTCTATTTGTTGGGACAGGCACAGGTCACTCTATTTTCCCATCAGGAAGAAGAATTAACCACAGGCTCAGCCTGCCACCCGGGACCAGAATAGGGCCTGAAGCAATCCTGCGCTTTTGCGGCCAGCTACCAAGAAAGCGAGTTGAAAAATGGAGCTCAGGGGCACTGCAATTCACAAACCTGCAGACTTATAAATGATAACTCTCGTCCACAAATATATTGAGGGAAGGCAAACGAAGAGGATTTGAAAGCAAGGCAGAATTGCAGTAAACAGATTTCAAGAGGGAGATTCGAATCGCCTTTAAAGCACAGGAAAAGCGGCAAAACCTCGACAATGATGCCCTTGGCCAAAAAGGGCGTATGCGTTTTTTCCTGAATATATTCAGGAAAAAACGCATACGCCCTTTTTGGCCAACCAAGCAACCTGGAAAGGCAAATCAGCGCTAAAAAGAAGTCTCGCTTCCCATCGGTCAAAAGGGCCCTGCTGAATAAAGTGTCAAAACCAGAAAGGCAGGACAGGCCATGGAGAAACGGGAGCCTGGCTACGCTGATGGGCGGGATGTAAATTGCCAACAGCCACTCTGGAGAAGTGTACGGTGTGTCCTGAAACATCTAAAAAACTCACCTTAGAGAGCATAGGGCACTTCCACTCATGGGCGTATAATTTGGGAAAATTAAAAATCAGCAAGACACAGGCACCCCAAAGTTTAGGGCTGCTCTGTTGACAAGAACCTCCACTTCGTTACACCTTAAATATCCCAGGAAAGAGAAAAATGGATAAAGAAGTTGTGGTCCTTATGTACAATGGAATATCACTAAGCCATGAAATCAACGTCATAAGGCTAGTAGCAGCATGATGAGTGGATTTAGGTACGACGATTCTAAGTGAAATAAGTCACACAGAAAAAGACACTTATCGTAAGATATCACTTATAGAGGGAATGTAAAAACCGCTACCCTTGAACTGAATTACAAAACAGAACAGAGTCACACGTTTAGAAAACACACTATGCTGCTTAACGGGAAAGGTGAGGTGAGGTGATGCATAAAACAAGGGTTTCAAATTAGCTCAGATACCGTTCCATAAACCCAATAGGTAATAGAGAAGACCTACGCCTTGCTCAGTGAATTGGACTCAACACCCCCTATTCACCGCCCAACAATCTATCTGACTAGTCAGAATGTTAAAACCTATGTATTGATATCTCTCTGTATGTTTGTCAAGTGGGTGTAAAGCAGCATAAACACAGCAGTGAAAAGCAGCTAAACCCCATTATAAAAATCAATTACTTTTAAAAACCCGTGAAACAAAGATAGTGAAAGAGAGAGAAATTCTTACAAAATTCGTTCAGGGGCTGTGATGCCACCTGGATTGACCATATATAGACCCACAGCTGATTGAGACATAAGGGTGGACCCTCTTGGGGCTGAGAGGTTTGCTGAGGTTGGGTGAGGAAACGCAGACCCTTTAAAGTAATACTGCGTGGTACCCATCCCATGGGTCCCAAATCTCCAGGTTCAAGGGCATCTTCCTACATCGAAACAATGCATGAGAAACTCAGAAGATGGTACACTGTGTGATCGGGAAAGGTTTCCAAAACGCACCTCATTTCTCATCTCCTTGTGAACGGGTTCGCCATTCCAGCAGCTTTACTAGAAATCTCCCTCCTTGGCGAATCAGCACCTTTAACCTCCTGTTCCGTACAGGTTGCAATTTGTTCTGAGGATGAAGGTGAAGAGGGGGAACCAATGAGAGACTAACTCTAGGTGTTGGGACAGACACAGGTCACTCTATTTTCCCATCAGGAAGAAGAATTAACCAGAAGCTCAGCCTTCCGCTCGGGACCAGAATAGGGCCTGAAGCAATCCTGCGCATTTGCGGCCAGCTCCCAAGAAAGTGAGTTGAAAATTGGAGCTCAGGGGCACTGCAATTCACAAACCTGCAGACTTATAAATGATAACTCTCGTCCACAAATATATTGAGGGAAGGCAACGAAGAGGATTTGAAAGCAAGGCAGAATTGCAGGAAACAGATTTCAGGAGGGAGATTCGAATCGCCTTTAAAAAACAGGAAAAGCGGCAAAACCTCGACAATGATGCCCTTGGCCAAAAAGGGCGTATGCGTTTTTTCCTGAATATATTCAGGAAAAAACGCATATGCCCTTTTTGGCCAACCAAGCAACCTGGAAAGGCAAATCAGCGCTACAAAGAAGTCTCGCTTCCCATCGGTCAAAAGGGCCCTGCTGAATAAAGTGTCAAAACCAGAAAGGCAGGACAGGCCATGGAGAAACGGGAGCCTGCCTACGCTGATGGGCGGGATGTAAATTGCCAACAGCCACTCTGGAGAAGTGTACGCTGTGTCCTGAAACATCTAAAAAACTCAGCTTAGAGAGCATAGGGCACTTCCACTCATGGGCGTATAAATTGGGAAAACTAAAAATCAGCAAGACACAGGCACCCCAAAGTTTAGGGCTGCTCTGTTGACAAGAACCTCCACTTCGTTACACCTTAAATATCCCAGGAAAGAGAAAAATGGATAAACAAGTTGTGGTCCTTATGTACAATGGAATATCACTCAGCCATGAAATCAACGTCATAAGGCTAGTAGAAGCATGATGAGTGGATTTAGGTACGACGATTCTAAGTGAAATAAGTCACACAGAAAAAGACACTTATCATAAGATATCACTTATAGAGGGAATGTAAAAACCGCTACCCTTGAACTGAATTACAAAACAGAACAGAGTCACACGTTTAGAAAACACCCTATGGCTGCTTAACGGGAAAGGTGAGGTGGGGTGATGCATAAAATAAGGGTTTGAAATTAGCTCAGATACCGTTCCATAAACCCAATAGGTAATAGACAAGACCTATTCCTTGCTCAGTGAATTGGACTCAACACCCACTATTCAACGCCCAAGAATATATCTGACTAGTAAGAATCTTAAAACCTATGTATTGATATCTCTCTGCAAGTGAGTCAAGTGGGTGTAAAGCGGCAGAAACACAGCAGTGAAAAGCAGCTAAACCCCATTATAAAAATCAATTACTTTTAAAAACCCGTGAAACAAAGTTAGTGAAAGAGAGAGAAATTCTTACAAAATTCGTTCAGGGGCTGTGATGCCACCTGGATTGACCATATATAGACCCACAGCTGATTGAGACATAAGGGTGGACCCTCTTGGGGCTGAGAGGTTTGCTGAGGTTGGGTGAGGAAACGCAGACCCTTTAAAGTAATACTGCGTGGTACCCATCCCATGGGTCCCAAATCTCCAGGTTCAAGGGCATCTTCCTACATCGAAACAATGCATGAGAAACCCAGAAGATTGTACACCGTGTGATCGGGAAAGGTTTCCAAAACGCACCTCATTTCTCATCTCCTTGTGAACGGGTTCGCCATTCCAGCAGCTTTACTAGAAATCTCCCTCCTTGGCGAATCAGCACCTTTAACCTCCTGTTCCGTACAGGTTGCAATTTGTTCTGAGGATGAACGGGAAGAGGGGGAACCAATGAGAGACTAACTCTAGGTGTTGGGACAGACACAGGTCACTCTATTTTCCCATCAGGAAGAAGAATTAACCAGAAGCTCAGCCTGCCGCTCGGGACCAGAATAGGGCCTGAAGCAATCCTGCGCTTTTGCGGCCAGCTCCCAAGAAAGTGAGTTGAAAATTGGAGCTCAGGGGCACTGCAATTCACAAACCTGCAGACTTATAAATGATAACTCTCGTCCACAAATATATTGAGGGAAGGCAACGAAGAGGATTTGAAAGCAAGGCAGAATTGCAGGAAACAGATTTCAGGAGGGAGATTCGAATTGCCTTTAAAAAACAGGAAAAGCGGCAAAACCTCGACAATGATGCCCTTGGCCAAAAAGGGCGTATGCGTTTTTTCCTGAATATATTCAGGAAAAAACGCATACGCCCTTTTTGGCCAACCAAGCAACCTGGAAAGGCAAATCAGCGCTACAAAGAAGTCTTGATTCCCATCGGTCAAAAGCGCCATGCTGAAAAAAGTGTCAAAAACAGAAAGGCAGGACAGGCCATGGAGAAACGGGAGCCTGGCTACGCTGATGGGCGGGATGTAAATTGCCAACAGCCACTCTGGAGAAGTGTACGGTGTGTCCTGAAACATCTAAAAAACTCAGCTTAGAGAGCATAGGGCACTTCCACTCATGGGCGTATAAATTGGGAAAACTAAAAATCAGCAAGACACAGGCACCCCAAAGTTTAGGGCTGCTCTGTTGACAAGAACCTCCACTTCGTTACACCTTAAATATCCCAGGAAAGAGAAAAATGGATAAACAAGTTGTGGTCCTTATGTACAATGGAATATCACTCAGACATGAAATCAACGTCATAAGGCTAGTAGCAGCATGATGAGTGGATTTAGGTACGACGATTCAAAGTGAAATAAGTCACACAGAAAAAGACAATTATCATAAGATATCACTTATAGAGGGAATGTAAAAACCGCTACCCTTGAACTGAATTACAAAACAGAACAGAGTCACACGTTTAGAAAACACCCTATGGCTGCTTAACGGGAAAGGTGAGGTGGGGTGATGCATAAAATAAGGGTTTGAAATTAGCTCAGATACCGTTCCATAAACCCAATAGATAATAGACAAGACCTATTCCTTGCTCAGTGAATTGGACTCAACACCCACTATTCACCGCCCAAGAATATATCTGACTAGTAAGAATCTTAAAACCTATGTATTGATATCTCTCTGCAAGTGAGTCAAGTGGGTGTAAAGCGGCAGAAACACAGCAGTGAAAAGCAGCTAAACCCCATTATAAAAATCAATTACTTTTAAAAACCCGTGAAACAAAGATAGTGAAAGAGAGAGAAATTTTTACAAAATTCGTTCAGGGGCTGTGATGCCACCTGGATTGACCATATCTAGACCCACAGCTGATTGAGACATAAGGGTGGACACTCTTGAGGCTGAGAGGTTTGCTGAGGTTGGGTGAGGAAACGCAGACCCTTTAAAGTAATACTGCGTGGTACCCATCCCATGGGTCCCAAATCTCCAGGTTCAAGGGCATCTTCCTACATCGAAACCATGCATGAGAAACCCAGAAGATTGTACACCGTGTGATCGGGAAAGGTTTCCAAAACGCACCTCATTTCTCATCTCCTTGTGCTCGGGTTCGCCATTCCATCCGCTTTACTAGCAATCTCCCTCCTTGGAGAATCAGCACCTTTAACCTCCTCTTCCGTACAAGTTGCAATTTGTCCTGAGGATGAACGGGAAGAGGGGGAACCAATGAGAGACTAGCTCTAGGTGTTGGGAAAGGCACAGGTCACTCTATTTTCCCATCAGGAAGAAGAATTAACCACAGGCTCAGCCTGCCGCCCGGGACCAGAATAGGGCCTGAAGCAATCCTGCGCTTTTGCGGCCAGCTCCCAAGAAAGCGAGTTGAAAAATGGAGCTCAGGGGCACTGCAATTCACAAACCTGCAGACTTATAAATGATAACTCTCGTCCACAAATATATTGAGGGAAGGCAAACGAAGAGGATTTGAAAGCAAGGCAGAATTGCAGTAAACAGATTTCAAGAGGGAGTTTCGAATCGCCTTTAAAGCACAGGAAAAGCGGCAAAACCTCGACAATGATGCCCTTGGCCAAAAAGGGCGTATGCGTTTTTTCCTGAATATATTCAGGAAAAAACGCATACGCCCTTTTTGGCCAACCATGCAACCTGGAAAGGCAAATCAGCGCTACAAAGAAGTCTCGATTCCCATCGGTCAAAAGCGCCATGCTGAAAAAAGTGTCAAAACCAGAAAGGCAGGACAGGCCATGGAGAAACGGGAGCCTGGCTACGCTGATGGGCGGGATGTAAATTGCCAACAGCCACTCTGGAGAAGTGTACGGTGTGTCCTGAAACATCTAAAAAACTCAGCTTAGAGAGCATAGGGCACTTCCACTCATGGGCGTATAAATTGGGAAAACTAAAAATCAGGAAGACACAGGCACCCAAAAATTTAAGGCTGCTCTGTTGACAAGAACCTCCACTTCATTACACCTTAAATATCCCAGGAAAGAGAAAAATGGATAAACAAGTTGTGGTCTTTATGTACAATGGAATATCACTCAGCCATGAAATCAACGTCATAAGGATAGTAGCAGCATGATGAGTGGATTTAGGTACGACGATTCTAAGTGAAATAAGTCACACAGAAAAAGACACTTATCATAAGATATCACTTATAGAGGGAATGTAAAAACCGCTACCCTTGAACTGAATTACAAAACAGAACAGAGTCACACGTTTAGAAAACACACTAAGGCAGCCTAACGGGAAAGGTGAGGTGGGGTGATGCATAAAACAAGGATTTCAAATTAGCTCAGATACCGTTCCATAAACCCAATAGGTAATAGACAAGACCTACTAATTGCTCAGTGAATTGGACTCAACACTCCCTATTAACCGCCCAAGAATATATCTGCCTATTAAGAATCTTAAAACCTATGTATTGATATCTCTCTGTAAGTGAGTCAAGTGGGTGTAAAGCGGCAGAAACACAGCAGTGAAAAGCAGCTAAATCCCATTATAAAAATCAATTACTTTTAAAAACCCGTGAAACAAAGACAGTTAAGGGGAGAGAAATTCTTACAAAATTCGTTCAGGGGCTGTGATGCCTCCTGGATTGACCATATCTAGACCCACAGCTGATTGAGACATAAGGGTGGACACTCTTGGGGCTGAGATGTTTGCTGAGGTTGGGTGAGGAAATGCAGACCCTTTAAAGTAATACTGCGTGGTACCCATCCCATGGGTCCCAAATCTCCAGGTTCAAGGGCATCTTCCTACATCGAAACCATGCATGAGAAACCCAGAAGATTGTACACCGTGTGATCGGGAAAGGTTTCCAAAACGCACCTCATTTCTCATCTCCTTGTGCTCGGGTTCGCCATTCCAGCCGCTTTACTAGCAATCTCCCTCCTTGGAGAATCAGCACCTTTAACCTCCTCTTCCGTACAAGTTGCAATTTGTCCTGAGGATGAACGGGAAGAGGGGGAACCAATGAGAGACTAGCTCTATTTGTTGGGACAGGCACAGGTCACTCTATTTTCCCATCAGGAAGAAGAATTAACCACAGGCTCAGCCTGCCACCCGGGACCAGAATAGGGCCTGAAGCAATCCTGCGCTTTTGCGGCCAGCTACCAAGAAAGCGAGTTGAAAAATGGAGCTCAGGGGCACTGCAATTCACAAACCTGCAGACTTATAAATGATAACTCTCGTCCACAAATATATTGAGGGAAGGCAAACGAAGAGGATTTGAAAGCAAGGCAGAATTGCAGTAAACAGATTTCAAGAGGGAGATTCGAATCGCCTTTAAAGCACAGGAAAAGCGGCAAAAGCTCGACAATGATGCCCTTGGCCAAAAAGGGCGTATGCGTTTTTTCCTGAATATATTCAGGAAAAAACGCATACGCCCTTTTTGGCCAACCAAGCAACCTGGAAAGGCAAATCAGCGCTAAAAAGAAGTCTCGCTTCCCATCGGTCAAAAGAGCCCTGCTGAATAAAGTGTCAAAACCAGAAAGGCAGGACAGGGCATGGAGAAACGGGAGCCTGCCTACGCTGATGGGCGGGATGTAAATTGCCAACAGCCACTCTGGAGAAGTGTACGCTGTGTCCTGAAACATCTAAAAAACTCAGCTTAGAGAGCATAGGGCACTTCCACTCATGGGCGTATAAATTGGGAAAACTAAAAATCAGCAAGACACAGGCACCCCAAAGTTTAGGGCTGCTCTGTTGACAAGAACCTCCACTTCGTTACACCTTAAATATCCCAGGAAAGAGAAAAATGGATAAACAAGTTGTGGTCCTTATGTACAATGGAATATCACTCAGCCATGAAATCAACGTCATAAGGCTAGTAGAAGCATGATGAGTGGATTTAGGTACGACGATTCTAAGTGAAATAAGTCACACAGAAAAAGACACTTATCATAAGATATCACTTATAGAGGGAATGTAAAAACCGCTACCCTTGAACTGAATTACAAAACAGAACAGAGTCACACGTTTAGAAAACACCCTATGGCTGCTTAACGGGAAAGGTGAGGTGGGGTGATGCATAAAATAAGGGTTTGAAATTAGCTCAGACACCGTTCCATAAACCCAATAGGTAATAGACAAGACCTATTCCTTGCTCAGTGAATTGGACTCAACACCCACTATTCACCGCCCAAGAATATATCTGACTAGTAAGAATCTTAAAACCTATGTATTGATATCTCTCTGCAAGTGAGTCAAGTGGGTGTAAAGCGGCAGAAACACAGCAGTGAAAAGCAGCTAAACCCCATTATAAAAATCAATTACTTTTAAAAACCCGTGAAACAAAGACAGTGAAAGAGAGAGAAATTCTTACAAAATTCGTTCAGGGGCTGTGATGCCACCTGGATTGACCATATATAGACCCACAGCTGATTGAGACATAAGGGTGGACCCTCTTGGGGCTGAGAGGTTTCCTGAGGTTGGGTGAGGAAACGCAGACCCTTTAAAGTAATACTGCGTGGTACCCATCCCATGGGTCCCAAATCTCCAGGTTCAAGGGCATCTTCCTACATCGAAACAATGCATGAGAAACTCAGAAGATGGTACACTGTGTGATCGGGAAAGGTTTCCAAAACGCACCTCATTTCTCATCTCCTTGTGAACGGGTTCGCCATTCCAGCAGCTTTACTAGAAATCTCCCTCCTTGGCGAATCAGCACCTTTAACCTCCTGTTCCGTACAGGTTGCAATTTGTTCTGAGGATGAAGGTGAAAAGGGGGAACCAATGAGAGACTAACTCTAGGTGTTGGGACAGACACAGGTCACTCTATTTTCCCATCAGGAAGAAGAATTAACCAGAAGCTCAGCCTGCCGCTCGGGACCAGAATAGGGCCTGAAGCAATCCTGCGCATTTGCGGCCAGCTCCCAAGAAAGTGAGTTGAAAATTGGAGCTCAGGGGCACTGCAATTCACAAACCTGCAGACTTATAAATGATAACTCTCGTCCACAAATATATTGAGGGAAGGCAACGAAGAGGATTTGAAACCAAGGCAGAATTGCAGGAAACAGATTTCAGGAGGGAGATTCGAATCGCCTTTAAAAAACAGGAAAAGCGGCAAAACCTCGACAATGATGCCCTTTGCCAAAAAGGGCGTATGCGTTTTTTCCTGAATATATTCAGGAAAAAACGCATACGCCCTTTTTGGCCAACCAAGCAACCTGGAAAGGCAAATCAGCGCTACAAAGAAGTCTTGATTCCCATCGGTCAAAAGCGCCATGCTGAAAAAAGTGTCAAAACCAGAAAGGCAGGACAGGCCATGGAGAAACGGGAGCCTGGCTACGCTGATGGGCGGGATGTAAATTGCCAACAGCCACTCTGGAGAAGTGTACGGTGTGTCCTGAAACATCTAAAAAACTCAGCTTAGAGAGCATAGGGCACTTCCACTCATGAGCGTATAAATTGGGAAAACTAAAAATCAGGAAGACACAGGCACCCAAAAATTTAAGGCTGCTCTGTTGACAAGAACCTCCACTTCATTACACCTTAAATATCCCAGGAAAGAGAAAAATGGATAAAAAAGTTGTGGTCTTTATGTACAATGGAATATCACTCAGCCATGAAATCAACGTCATAAGGCTAGTAGCAGCATGATGAGTGGATTTAGGTACGACGATTCTAAGTGAAATAAGTCACACAGAAAAAGACACTTATCATAAGATATCACTTATAGAGGGAATGTAAAAACCGCTACCCTTGAACTGAATTACAAAACAGAACAGAGTCACACGTTTAGAAAACACACTAAGGCAGCCTAACGGGAAAGGTGAGGTGTGGTGATGCATAAAACAAGGATTTCAAATAAGCTCAGATACCGTTCCATAAACCCAATAGGTAATAGACAAGACCTACTCCTTGCTCAGTGAATTGGACTCAACACCCCCTATTAACCGCCCAAGAATATATCTGCCTATTAAGAATCTTAAAACCTATGTATTGATATCTCTCTGTAAGTGAGTCAAGTGGGTGTAAAGCGGCAGAAACACAGCAGTGAAAAGCAGCTAAATCCCATTATAAAAATCAATTACTTTTAAAAACCCGTGAAAAAAAGACAGTGAAAGGGAGAGAAATTCTTACAAAATTCGTTCAGGGGCTGTGATGCCTCCTGGATTGACCATATCTAGACCCACAGCTGATTGAGACATAAGGGTGGACACTCTTGGGGCTGAGATGTTTGCTGAGGTTGGGTGAGGAAATGCAGACCCTTTAAAGTAATACTGCGTGGTACCCATCCCATGGGTCCCAAATCTCCAGGTTCAAGGGCATCTTCCTACATCGAAACCATGCATGAGAAACCCAGAAGATTGTACACCGTGTGATCGGGAAAGGTTTCCAAAACGCACCTCATTTCTCATCTCCTTGTGTTCGGGTTCGCCATTCCAGCCACTTTACTAGCAATCTCCCTCCTTGGAGAATCAGCACCTTTAACCTCCTCTTCCGTACAAGTTGCAATTTGTCCTGAGGATGAACGGGAAGAGGGGGAACCAATGAGAGACTAGCTCTAGGTGTTGGGACAGGCACAGGTCACTCTATTTTCCCATTAGGAAGAAGAATTAACCACAGGCTCAGCCTGCCGCCCGGGACCAGAATAGGGCCTGAAGCAATCCTGCGCTTTTGCGGCCAGCTCCCAAGAAAGCGAGTTGAAAAATGGAGCTCAGGGGCACTGCAATTCACAAACCTGCAGACTTATAAATGATAACTCTCGTCCACAAATATATTGAGGGAAGGCAAACGAAGAGGATTTGAAAGCAAGGCAGAATTACAGTAAACAGATTTCAAGAGGGAGTTTCGAATCGCCTTTAAAGCACAGGAAAAGCGGCAAAACCTCGACAATGATGCCCTTGGCCAAATAGGGCGTATGCGTTTTTTCCTGAATATATTCAGGAAAAAACACATACGCCCTATTTGGCCAACCAAGCAACCTGGAAAGGCAAATCAGCGCTAAAAAGAAGTCTCGCTTCCCATCGGTCAAAAGGGCCCTGCTGAATAAAGTGTCAAAACCAGAAAGGCAGGACAGGCCATGGAGAAACGGGAGCCTGCCTACGCTGATGGGCGGGATGTAAATTGCCAACAGCCACTCTGGAGAAGTGTACGGTGTGTCCTGAAACATCTAAAAAACTCAGCTTAGAGAGCATAGGGCACTTCCACTCATGGGCGTAAATATTGGGAAAACTAAAAATCAGCAAGACACAGGCACCCCAAAGTTTAGGGCTGCTCTGTTGACATGAACCTCCACTTCGTTACACCTTAAATATCCCAGGAAAGAGAAAAATGGATAAACAAGTTGTGGTCCTTATGTACAATGGAATATCACTCAGCCATGAAATCAACGTCATAAGGCTAGTAGCAGCATGATGAGTGGATTTAGGTACGACGATTCTAAGTGAAATAAGTCACACAGAAAAAGACACTTATCATAAGATATCACTTATAGAGGGAATGTAAGAACCGCTACCCTTGAACTGAATTACAAAACAGAACAGAGTCACACGTTTAGAAAACACCCTATGGCTGCTTAACGGGAAAGGTGAGGTGGGGTGATGCATAAAATAAGGGTTTGAAATTATCTCAGATACCGTTCCATAAACCCAATAGGTAATAGACAAGACCTATTCCTTGCTCAGTGAATTGGACTCAACACCCACTATTCACCGCCCAAGAATATATCTGACTAGTAAGAATCTTAAAACCTATGTATTGATATCTCTCTGCAAGTGAGTCAAGTGGGTGTAAAGCGGCAGAAACACAGCAGTGAAAAGCAGCTAAACCCCATTATAAAAATCAATTACTTTTAAAAACCCGTGAAACAAAGATAGTGAAAGAGAGAGAACTTCTTACAAAATTCGTTCAGGGGCTGTGATGCCACCTGGATTGACCATATCTAGACCTACAGCTGATTGAGACATAAGGGTGGACACTCTTGGGGCTGAGAGGTTTGCTGAGGTTGGGTGAGGAAACGCAGACCCTTTAAAGTAATACTGCGTGGTACCCATCCCATGGGTCCCAAATCTCCAGGTTCAAGGGCATCTTCCTACATCGAAACAATGCATGAGAAACTCAGAAGATGGTACACTGTGTGATCGGGAAAGGTTTCCAAAACGCACCTCATTTCTCATCTCCTTGTGAACGGGTGCGCCATTCCAGCAGCTTAATAGCAATCTCCCTCCTTGGAGAATCAGCACCTTTAACCTCCTGTTCCGTACAGGTTGCAATTTGTTCTGAGGATGAAGGTGAAGAGGGGGAACCAATGAGAGACTAACTCTAGGTGTTGGGACAGACACAGGTCACTCTATTTTCCCATCAGGAAGAAGAATTAACCAGAAGCTCAGCCTGCCGCTCGGGACCAGAATAGGGCCTGAAGCAATCCTGCGCTTTTGCGGCCAGCTCCCAAGAAAGTGAGTTGAAAATTGGAGCTCAGGGGCACTGCAATTCACAAACCTGCAGACTTATAAATGATAACTCTCGTCCACAAATATATTGAGGGAAGGCAACGAAGAGGATTTGAAAGCAAGGCAGAATTGCAGGAAACAGATGTCAGGAGGGAGATTCGAATCGCCTTTAAAAAACAGGAAAAGCGGCAAAACCTCGACAATGATGCCCTTGGCCAAAAAGGGCGTATGCGTTTTTTCCTGAATATATTCAGGAAAAAACGCATACGCCCTTTGTGGCCAACCAAGCAACCTGGAAAGGCAAATCAGCGCTACAAAGAAGTCTTGATTCCCATCGGTCAAAAGCGCCATGCTGAAAAAAGTGTCAAAACCAGAAAGGCAGGACAGGCCATGGAGAAACGGAAGCCTGGCTACGCTGATGGGCGGGATGTAAATTGCCAACAGCCACTCTGGAGAAGTGTACGGTGTGTCCTGAAACATCTAAAAAACTCAGCTTAGAGAGCATAGGGCACTTCCACTCATGAGCGTATAAATTGGGAAAATTAAAAATCAGGAAGACACAGGCACCCAAAAATTTAAGGCTGCTCTGTTGACAAGAACCTCCACTTCATTACACCTTAAATATCCCAGGAAAGAGAAAAATGGATAAAAAAGTTGTGGTCTTTATGTACAATGGAATATCACTCAGCCATGAAATCAACGTCATAAGGCTAGTAGCAGCATGATGAGTGGATTTAGGTACGACGATTCTAAGTGAAATAAGTCACACAGAAAAAGACACTTATCATAAGATATCACTTATAGAGGGAATGTAAGAACCGCTACCCTTGAACTGAATTACAAAACAGAACAGAGTCACACGTTTAGAAAACACACTAAGGCAGCCTAACGGGAAAGGTGAGGTGTGGTGATGCATAAAACAAGGATTTCAAATTAGCTCAGATACCGTTCCATAAACCCAATAGGTAATAGACAAGACCTACTCCTTGCTCAGTGAATTGGACTCAACACCCCCTATTAACCGCCCAAGAATATATCTGCCTATTAAGAATCTTAAAACCTATGTATTGATATCTCTCTCTAAGTGAGTCAAGTGGGTGTAAAGCGGCAGAAACACAGCAGTGAAAAGCAGCTAAATCCCATTATAAAAATCAATTACTTTTAAAAACCCGTGAAAAAAAGACAGTGAAAGGGAGAGAAATTCTTACAAAATTCGTTCAGGGGCTGTGATGCCTCCTGGATTGACCATATCTAGACCCACAGCTGATTGAGACATAAGGGTGGACACTCTTGGGTCTGAGTGGTTTGGTGAGGTTGGGTGAGGAAATGCAGACCCTTTAAAGTAATACTGCGTGGTACCCATACCATGGGTCCCAAATCTCCAGGTTCAAGGGCATCTTCCTACATCGAAACCATGCATGAGAAACCCAGAAGATTGTACACCGTGTGATCGGGAAAGGTTTCCAAAACGCACCTCATTTCTCATCTCCTTGTGTTCGGGTTCGCCATTCCAGCCACTTTACTAGCAATCTCCCTCCTTGGAGAATCAGCACCTTTAACCTCCTCTTCCGTACAAGTTGCAATTTGTCCTGAGGATGAACGGGAAGAGGGGGAACCAATGAGAGACTAGCTCTAGGTGTTGGGACAGGCACAGGTCACTCTATTTTCCCATTAGGAAGAAGAATTAACCACAGGCTCAGCCTGCCGCCCGGGACCAGAATAGGGCCTGAAGCAATCCTGCGCTTTTGCGGCCAGCTCCCAAGAAAGCGAGTTGAAAAATGGAGCTCAGGGGCACTGCAATTCACAAACCTGCAGACTTATAAATGATAACTCTCGTCCACAAATATATTGAGGGAAGGCAAACGAAGAGGATTTGAAAGCAAGGCAGAATTACAGTAAACAGATTTCAAGAGGGAGTTTCGAATCGCCTTTAAAGCACAGGAAAAGCGGCAAAACCTCGACAATGATGCCCTTGGCCAAATAGGGCGTATGCGTTTTTTCCTGAATATATTCAGGAAAAAACACATACGCCCTATTTGGCCAACCAAGCAACCTGGAAAGGCAAATCAGCGCTAAAAAGAAGTCTCGCTTCCCATCGGTCAAAAGGGCCCTGCTGAATAAAGTGTCAAAACCAGAAAGGCAGGACAGGCCATGGAGAAACGGGAGCCTGCCTACGCTGATGGGCGGGATGTAAATTGCCAAGAGCCACTCTGGAGAAGTGTACGGTGTGTCCTGAAACATCTAAAAAACTCAGCTTAGAGAGCATAGGGCACTTCCACTCATGGGCGTATAAATTGGGAAAACTAAAAATCAGCAAGACACAGGCACCCCAAAGTTTAGGGCTGCTCTGTTGACATGAACCTCCACTTCGTTACACCTTAAATATCCCAGGAAAGAGAAAAATGGATAAACAAGTTGTGGTCCTTATGTACAATGGAATATCACTCAGCCATGAAATCAACGTCATAAGGCTAGTAGCAGCATGATGAGTGGATTTAGGTACGACGATTCTAAGTGAAATAAGTCACACAGAAAAAGACACTTATCATAAAATATCACTTATAGAGGGAATGTAAGAACCGCTACCCTTGAACTGAATTACAAAACAGAACAGAGTCACACGTTTAGAAAACACCCTATGGCTGCTTAACGGGAAAGGTGAGGTGGGGTGATGCATAAAATAAGGGTTTGAAATTATCTCAGATACCGTTCCATAAACCCAATAGGTAATAGACAAGACCTATTCCTTGCTCAGTGAATTGGACTCAACACCCACTATTCACCGCCCAAGAATATATCTGACTAGTAAGAATCTTAAAACCTATGTATTGATATCTCTCTGCAAGTGAGTCAAGTGGGTGTAAAGCGGCAGAAACACAGCAGTGAAAAGCAGCTAAACCCCATTATAAAAATCAATTACTTTTAAAAACCCGTGAAACAAAGATAGTGAAAGAGAGAGAAATTCTTACAAAATTCGTTCAGGGGCTGTGATGCCACCTGGATTGACCATATCTAGACCCACAGCTGATTGAGACATAAGGGTGGACACTCTTGGGGCTGAGAGGTTTGCTGAGGTTGGGTGAGGAAACGCAGACCCTTTAAAGTAATACTGCGTGGTACCCATCCCATGGGTCCCAAATCTCCAGGTTCAAGGGCATCTTCCTACATCGAAACAATGCATGAGAAACTCAGAAGATGGTACACTGTGTGATCGGGAAAGGTTTCCAAAACGCACCTCATTTCTCATCTCCTTGTGAACGGGTGCGCCATTCCAGCAGCTTTACTAGCAATCTCCCTCCTTGGAGAATCAGCACCTTTAACCTCCTGTTCCGTACAGGTTGCAATTTGTTCTGAGGATGAAGGTGAAGAGGGGGAACCAATGAGAGACTAACTCTAGGTGTTGGGACAGACACAGGTCACTCTATTTTCCCATCAGGAAGAAGAATTAACCAGAAGCTCAGCCTGCCGCTCGGGACCAGAATAGGGCCTGAAGCAATCCTGCGCTTTTGCGGCCAGCTCCCAAGAAAGTGAGTTGAAAATTGGAGCTCAGGGGCACTGCAATTCACAAACCTGCAGACTTATAAATGATAACTCTCGTCCACAAATATATTGAGGGAAGGCAACGAAGAGGATTTGAAAGCAAGGCAGAATTGCAGGAAACAGATGTCAGGAGGGAGATTCGAATCGCCTTTAAAAAACAGGAAAAGCGGCAAAACCTCGACAATGATGCCCTTGGCCAAAAAGGCGTATGCGTTTTTTCCTGAATATATTCAGGAAAAAACGCATACGCCCTTTGTGGCCAACCAAGCAACCTGGAAAGGCAAATCAGCGCTACAAAGAAGTCTCGCTTCCATTCAGTCAAAAGGGCCATGCTGAATAAAGTGTCAAAACCAGAAAGGCAGGACAGGCCATGGAGAAATGGCAGCATTGCTACGCTGATGGGCGGGACGTAAATTGCCAACAGCCACTCTGGAGAAGTGCACGGTATGTCCTGAAACATCTAAAAAACTCAGCTTAGAGAGCATAGGGCACTTCCACTCATGGGCGTATAAATTGCGAAAACTAAAAATCAGCAAGACACAGGCACCCCAAAGTTTAGGGCTGCTCTGTTGAAAAGAACCTCCACTTCGTTACACCTTAAATATCCCAGGAAAGAGAAAAATGGATAAAGAAGTTGTGGTCCTTATGTACAATGGAATATCACTCAGCCATGAAATCAACGTCATAAGGCTAGTAGCAGCATGATGAGTGGATTTAGGTACGACGATTCTAAGTGAAATAAGTCACACAGAAAAAGACACTTATCATAAGATATCACTTATAGAGGGAATGTAAAAACCGCTACCCTTGTACTGAATTACAAAACAGAACAGAGACACACGTTTAGAAAACACACTATGGCTGCTTAACGGTAAAGGTGAAGTGGGGTGATGCATAAAACAAGGGTTTCAAATTAGCTCAGATACCGTTCCATAAACCCAATAGGTAATAGACAAGGCCTACTCCTTGCTCAGTGAATTGGACTCAACACCCCCTATTCACCGCCCAAGAATATATCTGACTAGTAAGAATCTTAAAACCTATGTATTGATATCTCTCTGTAAGTGAGTCAAGTGGGTGTAAAGCGGCAGAAACACAGCAGTGAAAAGCAGCTAAACCCCATTATAAAAATCAATTACTTTTAAAAACCCGTGAAACAAAGACAGTGAAAGAGAGAGAAATTCTTACAAAATTCGTTCAGGGGCTGTGATGCCACCTGGATTGACCATATCTAGACCCACAGCTGACTGAGACATAAGGGTGGACACTCTTGGGGCTGAGAGGTTTGGTGAGGTTGGGTGAGGAAACGCAGACCCTTTAAAGTAATACTGCGTGGTACCCATCCCATGGGTCCCAAATCTCCAGGTTCAAGGGCATCTTCCTACATCGAAAACATGCATGAGAAACCCAGAAGACGGTACACCGTGTGATCGGGAAAGGTTTCTAAAACGCACCTCATTTCTCATCTCCTTGTTCTCGGGTTCGCCATTCCAGCCGCTTCAGAGGCAATCTGCCTCCTTGGAGAAGCAGCACCTTTAACCTCCTGTTCCGTACAGGTTGCAATTTGTCCTGAGGATGAACAGGAAGAGGGGGAACCAATAAGAGACTAGGTCTAGGTGTTGGGACAGGCACAGGTCACTCTATTTTCCCATCAGGAAGAAGAATTAACCACAGGCTCAGCCTGCCGCCCGGGACCAGAATAGGGCCTCAAGCAATCCTGTGCTTTTGCGGCCAGCTCCCAAGAAAGCGAGTTGAAAAATGGAGCTCAGGGGCACTGCATTTCACAAACCTGCAGACTTATAAATGATAACTCTCGTCCACAAATATATTGACGGAAGGCAACGAAGAGGAGTTGAAAGCAAGGCAGAATTGCAGGAAACAGATTTCAGGAGGGAGATTCGAATCGCCTTTAAAGCACAGGAAAAGCGGCAAAACCTCGACAATGATGCCCTTGGCCAAAAAGGGCGTATGCGTTTTTTCCTGAATATATTCAGGAAAAAACGCATACGCCCTTTTTGGCCAACCAAGCAACCTGGAAAGGCAAATCAGCACTACAAAGAAGTCTCGCTTCTCATCAGTCAAAAGGGCCCTGCTGAATAAAGTGTCAAAACCAGAAATGCAGGACAAGCCATGGAGAAATGGCAGCATTGCTACGCTGATGGGCGGGACGTAAATTGCCAACAGCCACTCTGGAGAAGTGCACGGTATGTCCTGAAACATCTAAAAAACTCAGCCTAGAGAGCATAGGGCACTTCCACTCATGGGCGTATAAATTGGGAAAACTAAAAATCAGCAAGACACAGGCACCCCAAAGTTTAGGGCTGCTCTGTTGAAAAGAACCTCCACTTCGTTACACCTTAAATATCCCAGGAAAGAGAAAAATGGATAAAGAAGTTGTGGTCCTTATGTACAATGGAATATCACTCAGCCATGAAATAAACGTCATAAGGCTAGTAGCAGCATGATGAGTGGATTTAGGTACGACAATTCTAAGTGAAATAAGTCACACAGAAAAAGACACTTATCATAAGATATCACTTATAGAGGGAATGTAAAAACCGCTACCCTTGTACTGAATTACAAAACAGAACAGAGACACACGTTTAGAAAACACACTATGGCTGCTTAACGGTAAAGGTGAAGTGGGGTGATGCATAAAACAAGGGTTTCAAATTAGCTCAGATACCGTTCCATAAACCCAATAGGTAATAGACAAGGCCTACTCCTTGCTCAGTGAATTGGACTCAACACCCCCTATTCACCGCCCAAGAATATATCTGACTAGTAAGAATCTTAAAACCTATGTATTGATATCTCTCTGTAAGTGAGTCAAGTGGGTGTAAAGCGGCAGAAACACAGCAGTGAAAAGCAGCTAAACCCCATTATAAAAATCAATTACTTTTAAAAACCCGTGAAACAAAGACAGTGAAAGAGAGAGAAATTCTTACAAAATTCGTTCAGGGGCTGTGATGCCACCTGGATTGACCATATCTAGACCCACAGCTGACTGAGACATAAGGGTGGACACTCTTGGGGCTGAGAGGTTTGGTGAGGTTGAGTGAGGAAACGCAGACCCTTTAAAGTAATACTGCGTGGTACCCATCCCATGGGTCCCAAATCTCCAGGTTCAAGGGCATCTTCCTACATCGAAAACATGCATGAGAAACCCAGAAGATGATACACTGTGTGATCGGGAAAGGTTTCCAAAACGCACCTCATTTCTCATCTCCTTGTTCTCGGGTTCGCCATTCCATCCGCTTTACTAACAATCTCCTTCCTTGGAGAATCAGCACCTTAAACCTCCTGTTCCGTACAGGTTGCAATTTGTCCTGAGGATGAACAGGAAGAGGGGGAACCAATGAGAGACTAGGTCTAGGTGTTGGGACAGGCACAGGTCACTCTATTTTCCCATCAGGAAGAAGAATTAACCACAGGCTCAGCCTGCCGCCCGGGACCAGAATAGGGCCTCAAGCAATCCTGCGCTTTTGCGGCCAGCTCCCAAGAAAGCGAGTTGAAAAATGGAGCTCAGGGGCACTGCAATTCACAAACCTGCAGACTTATAAATGATAACTCTCGTCCACAAATATATTGAGGGAAGGCAACGAAGAGGATTTGAAAGCAAGGCAGAATTGCAGGAAACACATTTCAGGAGGGAGATTCGAATCGCCTTTAAAGCACAGGAAAAGCGGCAAAACCTCGACAATGACGCCCTTGGCCAAAAAGGGCGTATGCGTTTTTTCCTGAATATATTCAGGAAAAAACGCATACGCCCTTTTTGGCCAACCAAGCAACCTGGAAAGGCAAATCAGCGCTACAAAGAAGACTCGCTTCCCATCGGTCAAAAGGGCCATGCTGAATAAAGTGTCAAAACCAGAAATGCAGGACAGGCCATGGAGAAACGGGAGCCTCGCTACGCTGATGGGCGGGATGTAAATTGCCAACAGCCACTCTGGAGAAGTGAACGGTGTGTCCTGAAACATCGAAAAAACTCAGCTTAGAGAGCATAGGGCACTTCCACTCATGGGCGTATAAATTGGCAAAACTAAAAATCAGCAAGACACAGGCTCCCCAAAGTTTAGGGCTGCTCTGTTGACAAGAACCTCCACTTCGTTACACCTTAAATATCCCAGGAAAGACAAAAATGGATAAAGAAGTTGTGGTCCTTATGTACAATAGAATATAACTCAGCCATGAAATCAACGTCATAATGCTAGTAGCAGCAAGATGAGTGGATTTAGGTAGGACGATTCTAAATGAAATAAGTCTCACAGAAAATGACACTTATCATAAGATATCACTTATAGAGGGAATGTAAAAACCGCTACCCTTGAACTGAATTACAAAACAGAGCAGAGTCACACGTTTAGAAAGCACACTATGGCTGCTTTAGGGGAAAGGTGAGGTGGTGTGATGCATAAAACAAGCTTTTTAAATTAGCTCAGATACCGTTCCATAAACCCAATAGGTAATAGACAAGACCTACTCCTTGCTCAGTGAATTGGACTCAACACCCCTTATTCACCGCCCAAGAATATATCTGACTAGTAAGAATCTTAAAACCTATGTATTGATATCTCTCTGTAAGTGAGTCAAGTGTGTGTAAAGCGCCATAAACACAGCAGTGAAAAGCAGCTAAACCCCATTATAAAAGTCAATTACTTTTAAAAACCCGTAAAACAAAGACAGTGAAAGAGAGAGAAATTCTTACAAAATTCGTTCAGGGGCTGTGATGCCACCTGGATTGACAATATCTAGACCCACAGCTGACTGAGACATAAGGGTGGACACTCTTGGGGCTGAGACGTTTGGTTAGGTTGGATGAGGAAATGCAGACCCTTTAAAGTAATCCTGTGTGGTACCCATCCCATGGGTCCCAAATCTCCAGGTTCAAGGGCATCTTCCTACATCGAAAACATGCATGAGAAACCCAGAAGACGGTACACCGTGTGATCAGGAAAGGTTTCCAAAACGCACCTCATTTCTCATCTCCTTGTTCTCGGGTTCGCCATTCCATCCGCTTTACTAGCAATCTCCCTCCTTGGAGAATCAGCACCTTTAACCTCCTTTTCCGTACAGGTTGCAATTTGTCCTGAGGATGAACAGGAAGAGGGGGAACCAATGAGAGACTAGGTCTAGGTGTTGGGACAGGCACAGTTCACTCTATTTTCCCATCAGGAAGAAGAATTAACCACAGTCTCAGCCTGCCACCCGGGACCAGAATAGGGCCTCAAGCAATCCTGCGCTTTTGCGGCCAGCTCCCAAGAAAGCGAGTTGAAAAATGGAGCTCAGGGGCACTGCATTTCACAAACCTGCAGACTTATAAATGATAACTCTCGTCCACAAATATATTGAGGGAAGGCAACGAAGAGGAGTTGAAAGCAAGGCAGAATTGCAGGAAACAGATTTCAGGAGGGAGATTCGAATCGCCTTTAAAGCACAGGAAAAGCGGCAAAACCTCGACAATGATGCCCTTGGCCAAAAAGGGCGTATGCGTTTTTTCCTGAATATATTCAGGAAAAAACGCATACGCCCTTTTTGGCCAACCAAGCAACCTGGAAAGGCAAATCAGCACTACAAAGAAGTCTCGCTTCTCATCGGTCAAAAGGGCCCTGCTGAATAAAGTGTCAAAACCAGAAATGCAGGACAGGCCATGGAGAAATGGCAGCATTGCTACGCTGATGGGCGGGACGTAAATTGCCAACAGCCACTCTGGAGAAGTGCACGGTATGTCCTGAAACATCTAAAAAACTCAGCCTAGAGAGCATAGGGCACTTCCACTCATGGGCGTATAAATTGGGAAAACTAAAAATCAGCAAGACACAGGCACCCCAAAGTTTAGGGCTGCTCTGTTGACAAGAACCTCCACTTCGTTACACCTTAAATATCCCAGGAAAGACAAAAATGGATAAAGAAGTTGTGGTCCTTATGTACAATGGAATATCACTCAGCCATGAAATAAACGTCATAAGGCTAGTAGCAGCATGATGAGTGGATTTAGGTACGACAATTCTAAGTGAAATAAGTCACACAGAAAAAGACACTTATCATAAGATATCACTTATAGAGGGAATGTAAAAACCGCTACCCTTGTACTGAATTACAAAACAGAACAGAGACACACGTTTAGAAAACACACTATGGCTGCTTAACGGTAAAGGTGAAGTGGGGTGATGCATAAAACAAGGGTTTCAAATTAGCTCAGATACCGTTCCATAAACCCAATAGGTAATAGACAAGGCCTACTCCTTGCTCAGTGAATTGGACTCAACACCCCCTATTCACCGCCCAAGAATATATCTGACTAGTAAGAATCTTAAAACCTATGTATTGATATCTCTCTGTAAGTGAGTCAAGTGGGTGTAAAGCGGCAGAAACACAGCAGTGAAAAGCAGCTAAACCCCATTATAAAAATCAATTACTTTTAAAAACCCGTGAAACAAAGACAGTGAAAGAGAGAGAAATTCTTACAAAATTCGTTCAGGGGCTGTGATGCCACCTGGATTGACCATATCTAGACCCACAGCTGACTGAGACATAAGGGTGGACACTCTTGGGGCTGAGAGGTTTGGTGAGGTTGAGTGAGGAAACGCAGACCCTTTAAAGTAATACTGCGTGGTACCCATCCCATGGGTCCCAAATCTCCAGGTTCAAGGGCATCTTCCTACATCGAAAACATGCATGAGAAACCCAGAAGATGATACACTGTGTGATCGGGAAAGGTTTCCAAAACGCACCTCATTTCTCATCTCCTTGTTCTCGGGTTCGCCATTCCATCCGCTTTACTAGCAATCTCCTTCCTTGGAGAATCAGCACCTTAAACCTCCTGTTCCGTACAGGTTGCAATTTGTCCTGAGGATGAACAGGAAGAGGGGGAACCAATGAGAGACTAGGTCTAGGTGTTGGGACAGGCACAGGTCACTCTATTTTCCCATCAGGAAGAAGAATTAACCACAGGCTCAGCGTGCCGCCCGGGACCAGAATAGGGCCTCAAGCAATCCTGCGCTTTTGCGGCCAGCTCCCAAGAAAGCGAGTTGAAAAATGGAGCTCAGGGGCACTGCATTTCACAAACCTGCAGACTTATAAATGATAACTCTCGTCCACAAATATATTGAGGGAAGGCAACGAAGAGGAGTTGAAAGCAAGGCAGAATTGCAGGAAACAGATTTCAGGAGGGAGATAGGAATCGCCTTTAAAGCACAGGAAAAGCGGCAAAACCTCGACAATGATGCCCTTGGCCAAAAAGGGCGTATGCGTTTTTTCCTGAATATATTCAGGAAAAAACGCATACGCCCTTTTTGGCCAACCAAGCAACCTGGAAAGGCAAATCAGCGCTACAAAGAAGTCTCACTTCCCATCGGTCAAAAGGGCCATGCTGAATAAAGTGTCAAAACCAGAAATGCAGGACAGGCCATGGAGAAACGGGAGCCTGGCTACGCTGATGGGCGGGATGTAAATTGCCAACAGCCACTCTGGAGAAGTGAACGGTGTGTCCTGAAACATCTAAAAAACTCAGCTTAGAGAGCATAGGGCACTTCCACTCATGGGCGTATAAATTGGCAAAACTAAAAATCAGCAAGACACAGGCTCCCCAAAGTTTAGGGCTGCTCTGTTGACAAGAACCTCCACTTCGTTACACCTTAAATATCCCAGGAAAGACAAAAATGGATAAAGAAGTTGTGGTCCTTATGTACAATAGAATATCACTCAGCCATGAAATCAACGTCATAATGCTAGTAGCAGCAAGATGAGTGGATTTAGGTAGGACGATTCTAAATGAAATAAGTCTCACAGAAAATGACACTTATCATAAGATATCACTTATAGAGGGAATGTAAAAACCGCTACCCTTGAACTGAATTACAAAACAGAGCAGAGTCACACGTTTAGAAAGCACACTATGGCTGCTTTAGGGGAAAGGTGAGGTGGTGTGATGCATAAAACAAGCTTTTTAAATTAGCTCAGATACCGTTCCATAAACCCAATAGGTAATAGACAAGACCTACTCCTTGCTCAGTGAATTGGACTCAACACCCCCTATTCACCGCCCAAGAATATATCTGACTAGTAAGAATCTTAAAACCTATGTATTGATATCTCTCTGTAAGTGAGTCAAGTGTGTGTAAAGCGCCATAAACACAGCAGTGAAAAGCAGCTAAACCCCATTATAAAAGTCAATTACTTTTAAAAACCCGTAAAACAAAGACAGTGAAAGAGAGAGAAATTCTTACAAAATTCGTTCAGGGGCTGTGATGCCACCTGGATTGACAATATCTAGACCCACAGCTGACTGAGACATAAGGGTGGACACTCTTGGGGCTGAGACGTTTGGTTAGGTTGGATGAGGAAATGCAGACCCTTTAAAGTAATCCTGTGTGGTACCCATCCCATGGGTCCCAAATCTCCAGGTTCAAGGGCATCTTCCTACATCGAAAACATGCATGAGAAACCCAGAAGACGGTACACCGTGTGATCAGGAAAGGTTTCCAAAACGCACCTCATTTCTCATCTCCTTGTTCTCGGGTTCGCCATTCCATCCGCTTTACTAGCAATCTCCCTCCTTGGAGAATCAGCACCTTTAACCTCCTTTTCCGTACAGGTTGCAATTTGTCCTGAGGATGAACAGGAAGAGGGGGAACCAATGAGAGACTAGGTCTAGGTGTTGGGACAGGCACAGTTCACTCTATTTTCCCATCAGGAAGAAGAATTAACCACAGTCTCAGCCTGCCACCCGGGACCAGAATAGGGCCTCAAGCAATCCTGCGCTTTTGCGGCCAGCTCCCAAGAAAGCGAGTTGAAAAATGGAGCTCAGGGGCACTGCATTTCACAAACCTGCAGACTTATAAATGATAACTCTCGTCCACAAATATATTGAGGGAAGGCAACGAAGAGGAGTTGAAAGCAAGGCAGAATTGCAGGAAACAGATTTCAGGAGGGAGATTCGAATCGCCTTTAAAGCACAGGAAAAGCGGCAAAACCTCGACAATGATGCCCTTGGCCAAAAAGGGCGTATGCGTTTTTTCCTGAATATATTCAGGAAAAAACGCATACGCCCTTTTTGGCCAACCAAGCAACCTGGAAAGGCAAATCAGCACTACAAAGAAGTCTCGCTTCTCATCGGTCAAAAGGGCCCTGCTGAATAAAGTGTCAAAACCAGAAATGCAGGACAGGCCATGGAGAAATGGCAGCATTGCTACGCTGATGGGCGGGACGTAAATTGCCAACAGCCACTCTGGAGAAGTGCACGGTATGTCCTGAAACATCTAAAAAACTCAGCCTAGAGAGCATAGGGCACTTCCACTCATGGGCGTATAAATTGGGAAAACTAAAAATCAGCAAGACACAGGCACCCCAAAGTTTAGGGCTGCTCTGTTGACAAGAACCTCCACTTCGTTACACCTTAAATATCCCAGGAAAGACAAAAATGGATAAAGAAGTTGTGGTCCTTATGTACAATGGAATATCACTCAGCCATGAAATAAACGTCATAAGGCTAGTAGCAGCATGATGAGTGGATTTAGGTACGACAATTCTAAGTGAAATAAGTCACACAGAAAAAGACACTTATCATAAGATATCACTTATAGAGGGAATGTAAAAACCGCTACCCTTGTACTGAATTACAAAACAGAACAGAGACACACGTTTAGAAAACACACTATGGCTGCTTAACGGTAAAGGTGAAGTGGGGTGATGCATAAAACAAGGGTTTCAAATTAGCTCAGATACCGTTCCATAAACCCAATAGGTAATAGACAAGGCCTACTCCTTGCTCAGTGAATTGGACTCAACACCCCCTATTCACCGCCCAAGAATATATCTGACTAGTAAGAATCTTAAAACCTATGTATTGATATCTCTCTGTAAGTGAGTCAAGTGGGTGTAAAGCGGCAGAAACACAGCAGTGAAAAGCAGCTAAACCCCATTATAAAAATCAATTACTTTTAAAAACCCGTGAAACAAAGACAGTGAAAGAGAGAGAAATTCTTACAAAATTCGTTCAGGGGCTGTGATGCCACCTGGATTGACCATATCTAGACCCACAGCTGACTGAGACATAAGGGTGGACACTCTTGGGGCTGAGAGGTTTGGTGAGGTTGAGTGAGGAAACGCAGACCCTTTAAAGTAATACTGCGTGGTACCCATCCCATGGGTCCCAAATCTCCAGGTTCAAGGGCATCTTCCTACATCGAAAACATGCATGAGAAACCCAGAAGATGATACACTGTGTGATCGGGAAAGGTTTCCAAAACGCACCTCATTTCTCATCTCCTTGTTCTCGGGTTCGCCATTCCATCCGCTTTACTAGCAATCTCCTTCCTTGGAGAATCAGCACCTTAAACCTCCTGTTCCGTACAGGTTGCAATTTGTCCTGAGGATGAACAGGAAGAGGGGGAACCAATGAGAGACTAGGTCTAGGTGTTGGGACAGGCACAGGTCACTCTATTTTCCCATCAGGAAGAAGAATTAACCACAGGCTCAGCGTGCCGCCCGGGACCAGAATAGGGCCTCAAGCAATCCTGCGCTTTTGCGGCCAGCTCCCAAGAAAGCGAGTTGAAAAATGGAGCTCAGGGGCACTGCATTTCACAAACCTGCAGACTTATAAATGATAACTCTCGTCCACAAATATATTGAGGGAAGGCAACGAAGAGGAGTTGAAAGCAAGGCAGAATTGCAGGAAACAGATTTCAGGAGGGAGATAGGAATCGCCTTTAAAGCACAGGAAAAGCGGCAAAACCTCGACAATGATGCCCTTGGCCAAAAAGGGCGTATGCGTTTTTTCCTGAATATATTCAGGAAAAAACGCATACGCCCTTTTTGGCCAACCAAGCAACCTGGAAAGGCAAATCAGCGCTACAAAGAAGTCTCACTTCCCATCGGTCAAAAGGGCCATGCTGAATAAAGTGTCAAAACCAGAAATGCAGGACAGGCCATGGAGAAACGGGAGCCTGGCTACGCTGATGGGCGGGATGTAAATTGCCAACAGCCACTCTGGAGAAGTGAACGGTGTGTCCTGAAACATCTAAAAAACTCAGCTTAGAGAGCATAGGGCACTTCCACTCATGGGCGTATAAATTGGCAAAACTAAAAATCAGCAAGACACAGGCTCCCCAAAGTTTAGGGCTGCTCTGTTGACAAGAACCTCCACTTCGTTACACCTTAAATATCCCAGGAAAGACAAAAATGGATAAAGAAGTTGTGGTCCTTATGTACAATAGAATATCACTCAGCCATGAAATCAACGTCATAATGCTAGTAGCAGCAAGATGAGTGGATTTAGGTAGGACGATTCTAAATGAAATAAGTCTCACAGAAAATGACACTTATCATAAGATATCACTTATAGAGGGAATGTAAAAACCGCTACCCTTGAACTGAATTACAAAACAGAGCAGAGTCACACGTTTAGAAAGCACACTATGGCTGCTTTAGGGGAAAGGTGAGGTGGTGTGATGCATAAAACAAGCTTTTCAAATTAGCTCAGATACCGTTCCATAAACCCAATAGGTAATAAACAAGACCTACTCCTTGCTCAGTGAATTGGACTCAACACCCCCTATTCACCACCCAAGAATATATCTGACTAGTAAGAATCTTAAAACCTATGTATTGATATCTCTCTGTAAGTGAGTCAAGTGTGTGTAAAGCGCCATAAACACAGCAGTGAAAAGCAGCTAAACCCCATTATAAAAGTCAATTACTTTTAAAAACCCGTAAAACAAAGACAGTGAAATAGAGAGAAATTCTTACAAAATTCGTTCAGGGGCTGTGATGCCACCTGGATTGACAATATCTAGACCCACAGCTGACTGAGACATAAGGGTGGACACTCTTGGGGCTGAGACGTTTGGTTAGGTTGGATGAGGAAATGCAGACCCTTTAAAGTAATCCTGTGTGGTACCCATCCCATGGGTCCCAAATCTCCAGGTTCAAGGGCATCTTCCTACATCGAAAACATGCATGAGAAACCCAGAAGACGGTACACCGTGTGATCAGGAAAGGTTTCCAAAACGCACCTCATTTCTCATCTCCTTGTTCTCGGGTTCGCCATTCCATCCGCTTTACTAGCAATCTCCCTCCTTGGAGAATCAGCACCTTTAACCTCCTTTTCCGTACAGGTTGCAATTTGTCCTGAGGATGAACAGGAAGAGGGGGAACCAATGAGAGACTAGGTCTAGGTGTTGGGACAGGCACAGTTCACTCTATTTTCCCATCAGGAAGAAGAATTAACCACAGTCTCAGCCTGCCACCCGGGACCAGAATAGGGCCTCAAGCAATCCTGCGCTTTTGCGGCAAGCTCCCAAGAAAGCGAGTTGAAAAATGGAGCTCAGGGGCACTGCATTTCACAAACCTGCAGACTTATAAATGATAACTCTCGTCCACAAATATATTGAGGGAAGGCAACGAAGAGGAGTTGAAAGCAAGGCAGAATTGCAGGAAACAGATTTCAGGAGGGAGATTCGAATCGCCTTTAAAGCACAGGAAAAGCGGCAAAACCTCGACAATGATGCCCTTGGCCAAAAAGGGCGTATGCGTTTTTTCCTGAATATATTCAGGAAAAAACGCATACGCCCTTTTTGGCCAACCAAGCAACCTGGAAAGGCAAATCAGCACTACAAAGAAGTCTCGCTTCTCATCGGTCAAAAGGGCCCTGCTGAATAAAGTGTCAAAACCAGAAATGCAGGACAGGCCATGGAGAAATGGGAGCATTGCTACGCTGATGGGTGGGACGTAAATTGCCAACAGCCACTCTGGAGAAGTGCACGGTATGTCCTGAAACATCTAAAAAACTCAGCTTAGAGAGCATAGGGCACTTCCACTCATGGGCGTATAAATTGGGAAAACTAAAAATCAGCAAGACACAGGCACCCCAAAGTTTAGGGCTGCTCTGTTGAAAAGAACCTCCACTTCGTTACACCTTAAATATCCCAGGAAAGAGAAAAATGGATAAAGAAGTTGTGGTCCTTATGTACAATGGAATATCACTCAGCCATGAAATCAACGTCATAAGGCTAGTAGCAGCATGATGAGTGGATTTAGGTACGACAATTCTAAGTGAAATAAGTCACACAGAAAAAGACACTTATCATAAGATATCACTTATAGAGGGAATGTAAAAACCGCTACCCTTGTACTGAATTACAAAACAGAACAGAGACACACGTTTAGAAAACACACTATGGCTGCTTAACGGTAAAGGTGAGGTGGGGTGATGCATAAAACAAGGGTTTCAAATTAGCTCAGATACCGTTCCATAAACCCAATAGGTAATAGACAAGACCTACTCCTTGCTCAGTGAATTGGACTCAACACCCCCTATTCACCGCCCAAGAATATATCTGACTAGTAAGAATCTTAAAACCTATGTATTGATATCTCTCTGTAAGTGAGTCACGTGGGTGTAAAGCGGCAGAAACACAGCAGTGAAAAGCAGCTAAACCCCATTATAAAAATCAATTACTTTTAAAAACCCGTGAAACAAAGACAGTGAAAGAGAGAGAAATTCTTACAAAATTCGTTCAGGGGCTGTGATGCCACCTGGATTGACCATATCTAGACCCACAGCTGACTGAGACATAAGGGTGGACACTCTTGGGGCTGAGAGGTTTGGTGAGGTTGGGTGAGGAAACGCAGACCCTTTAAAATAATACTGCGTGGTACCCATCCCATGGGTCCTAAATCTCCAGGTTCAAGGGCATCTTCCTCCATCGAAAACATGCATGAGAAACCCAGAAGACGGTACACCGTGTGATCGGGAAAGGTTTCTAAAACGCACCTCATTTCTCATCTCCTTGTTCTCGGGTTCGCCATTCCAGCCGCTTCAGTAGCAATCTGCCTCCTTGGAGAAGCAGCACCTTTAACCTCCTGTTCCGTACAGGTTGCAATTTGTCCTGAGGATGAACAGGAAGAGGGGGAACCAATGAGAGACTAGGTCTAGGTGTTGGGACAGGCACAGGTCACTCTATTTTCCCATCAGGAAGAAGAATTAACCACAGGCTCAGCCTGCCGCCCGGGACCAGAATAGGGCCTGAAGCAATCCTGCGCTTTTGCGGCCAGCTCCCTAGAAAGCGAGTTGAAAAATGGAGCTCACGGTCACTGCATTTCACAAACCTGCAGACTTATAAATGATAACTCTCGTCCACAAATATATTGAGGGAAGGCAACGAAGAGGAGTTGAAAGCAAGGCAGAATTGCAGGAAACAGATTTCAGGAGGGAGATTCGAATCGCCTTTAAAGCACAGGAAAAGCGGCAAAACCTCGACAATGATGCCCTTGGCCAAAAAGGGCGTATGCGTTTTTTCCTGAATATATTCAGGAAAAAACGCATACGCCCTTTTTGGCCAACCAAGCAACCTGGAAAGGCAAATCAGCACTACAAAGAAGTCTCACTTCTCATCGGTCAAAAGGGCCCTGCTGAATAAAGTGTCAAAACCAGAAATGCAGGACAGGCCATGGAGAAATGGGAGCCTTGCTACGCTGATGGGCGGGACGTAAATTGCCAACAGCCACTCTGGAGAAGTGTACGGTATGTCCTGAAACATCTAAAAAACTCAGCTTAGAGAGCATAGGGCACTTCCACTCATGGGCGTGTAAATTGGGAAAACTAAAAATCAGCAAGACACAGGCACCCCAAAGTTTAGGGCTGCTCTGTTGAAAAGAACCTCCACTTCGTTACACCTTAAATATCCCAGGAAAGAGAAAAATGGATAAAGAAGTTGTGGTCCTTATGTACAATGGAATATCACTCAGCCATGAAATCAACGTCATAATGCTAGTAGCAGCATGATGAGTGGATTTAGGTACGACGATTCTAAGTGAAATAAGTCACAAAGAAAAAGACACTTATCATAAGATATCACTTATAGAGGGAATATAAAAACCGCTACCCTTGAACTGAATTACAAAACAGAACAGAGACACACGTTTAGAAAACACACTATGGCTGCTTAACGGTAAAGGTGAGGTGGGGTGATGTATAAAACAAGGGTTTCAAATTAGCTCAGATACCGTTCCATAAACCCAATAGGTAATAGACAAGACCTACTCCTTGCTCAGTGAATTGGACTCAACACCCCCTATTCACCGCCCAAGAATATATCTGACTAGTAAGAATCTTAAAACCTATGTATTGATATCTCTCTGTAAGTGAGTCAAGTGGGTGTAAAGCTGCAGAAACACAGCAGTGAAAAGCAGCTAAACCCCATTATAAAAATCAATTACTTTTAAAAACCCGTGAAACAAAGACAGTGAAAGAGAGAGAAATTTTACAAAATTCGTTCAGGGGCTGTGATGCCACCTGGATTAACCATATCTAGACCCACAGCTGATTGAGACATAAGGGTGGACACTCATGGGGCTGAGAGGTTTGGTGAGGTTGGGTGAGGAAACGCAGACCCTTTAAAGTAATACTGCGTGGTACCCATCCCATGGGTCCCAAATCTCCAGGTTCAAGGGCATCTTCCTACATCGAAAACATGCATGAGAAACCCAGAAGACGGTACACCGTGTGATCGGGAAAGGTTTCTAAAACGCACCTCATTTCTCATCTCCTTGTGCTCGGGTTCGCCATTCCAGCCGCTTCACTAGCAATCTGCCTCCTTGGATAATCAGCACCTTTAACCTCCTGTTCCGTACAGGTTGCAATTTGTCCTGAGGATGAACAGGAAGAGGGGGAACCAATGAGAGACTAGGTCTAGGTGTTGAGACAGGCACAGGTCACTCTATTTTCCCATCAGGAAGAAGAATTAACCACAGGCTCAGCCTGCCACCCGGGACCAGAATAGGGCCTCAACCAATCCTGCGCTTTTGCGGCCAGCTCCCAAGAAAGCGAGTTGAAAAATGGAGCTCAGGGGCACTGCAATTCACAAACCTGAAGACTTATAAATGATAACTCTCGTCCACAAATATATTGAGGGAAGGCAACGAAGAGGAGTTGAAAGCAAGGCAGAATTGCAGGAAATACATTTCAGGAGGGAGATTCGAATCGCCTTTAAAGCACAGGAAAAGCGGCAAAACCTCGACAATGACACCCGTGGCCAAAAAGGGCGTATGCGTTTTTTCCTGAATATATTCAGGAAAAAACGCATACGCCCTTTTTGGCCAACCAAGCAACCTGGAAAGGCAAATCAGCGCTATAAAGAAGTCTCGCTTCCCATCGGTCAAAAGGGCCATGCTGAATAAAGTGTCAAAACCAGAAATGCAGGACAGGCCATGGAGAAACGGGAGCCTGGCTACGCTGATGGGCGGGATGTAAATTGCCAACAGCCACTCTGGAGAAGTGTATGGTGTGTCCTGAAACATCTAAAAAACTCAGCTTAGAGAGCATAGGGCACTTCCACTCATGGGCGTATAAATTGGCAAAACTAAAAATCAGCAAGACACAGGCTCCCCAAAGTTTAGGGCTGCTCTGTTGACAAGAACCTCCACTTCGTTACACCTTAAATATCCCAGGAAAGACAAAAATGGATAAAGAATTTGTGGTCCTTATGTACAATAGAATATCACTCAGCCATGAAATCAACGTCATAATGCTAGTAGCAGCAAGATGAGTGGATTTAGGTAGGACGATTCTAAATGAAATAAGTCACACAGAAAATGACACTTATCATAAGATATCACTTATAGAGGGAATGTAAAAACCACTACCCTTGAACTGAATTACAAAACAGAGCAGAGTCACACGTTTAGAAAGCACACTATGGCTGCTTAAGGGGAAATGTGAGGTGGTGTGATGCATCAAACAAGCTTTTCAAATTCGCTCAGATACTGTTCCATAAACCCAATAGGTAATAGACAAGACCTACTCCTTGCTCAGTGAATTGGACTCAACACCCCCTATTCACCGCCCAAGAATTATCTGACTAGTAAGAGTCTTAAAACCTCTGTATAGATATCTGTCTGTAAGTGAGTCAAGTGGGTGTAAAGCGGCAGAAACAAAGCAGTGAAAAGCAGCTAAACCCCATTATAAAAGTCAATTACTTTTAAAAACCCGTGAAACAAAGACAGTGAAAGAGAGAGAAATTCTTACACAATTCGTTCAGGGGCTGTGATGCCACCTGGATTGACCATATCTAGACCCACAGCTGACTGAGACATAAGGGTGGACACTCTTATGGCTGAGAGGTTTGGTGAGGTTGGGTGAGGAAACGCAGACCCTTTAAATTAATACTGCATGGTACCCATCCCATGGGTCCCAAATCTCCAGGTTCAAGGGCATCTTCCTACATCGAAAACATGCATGAGAAACCCAGAAGATGGTACACCGTGTGATCGGGAAAGGTTTCCAAAACGCACCTCATTTCTCATCTCCTTGTTCTCGGGTTCGCCATTCCATCCGCTTTACTAGCAATCTGCCCCCTTGGAGAATCAGCACCTTTAACCTCCTGTTCCGTACAGGTTGCAATTTGTCCTGAGGATGAACGGGAAGAGGGGGAACCAATGAGAGACTAGCTCTAGGTGTAGGGACAGGCACAGTTCACTCTATTTTCTCATCAGGAAGAAGAATTAACCACAGGCTCAGCCTGCCGGCCGGAACCAAAATAGGGCCTGAAGCAATCCTTCGCTTTTGAGGCCAGCTCCCAATAAAGCGAGTTGAAAAATGGAGTTCAAGGGCACTGCAATTCACAAACCTGCAGACTTATAAATGATAAATCTCGTCCACAAATATATTGAGGGAAGGTAACGAAGAGGATTTGAAAGCAAGGCAGAATTGAAGGAAACAGATTTCAGGAGGGAGATTCGAATCGCCTTTAAAGCACAGGAAAAGCGGCAAAACCTCGACAATGATGCCCTTGGCCAAAAAGGGCGTATGCGTTTCTTCCTGAATATATTCAGGAAGAAACGCATACGCCCTTTTTGGCCAACCAAACAACCTGGAAAGACAAATCAGCGCTACAAAGAAGTCTCGCTTCCCATCGGTCAAAAGGGCCATGCTGAATAAAGTGTCAAAACCGGAAATGCAGGACAGGCCATGGAGAAACGGGAGCCTCGCTACGCTGATGGTTGGGATGTAAATTGCCAACAGCCACTCTGGAGAAGTGTACGGTGTGTCCTGAAACATCTAAAAAACTCACCTTAGAGAGCATACGGCACTTCCACTCATGGGCGTATAAATTGGGAAAACTAAAAATCAGCAAGACACAGGCACCCCAAAGTTTAGGGCTGCTCCGTTGACAAGAACCTCCACTTCGTTACACCTTAAATATCCCAGGAAAGAGAAAAATGGATAAAGAAGTTGTGGTCCTTATGTACAATGGAATATCACTCAGCCATGAAATCAACGTGATAAGGCTAGTAGCAGCATGATGAGTGGATTTAGGTACGACGATTCTAAGTGAAATAAGTCACACAGAAAAAGACACTTATCATAAGATATCACTTATAGAGGGAATATGAAAACCGCTAACCTTGAACTGAATTACAAAACAGAACAGAGTCTCACATTTAGAAAACACACTATGGCTGCTTAACGGGAAAGGTGAGGGGGGTGATGCATAAAACAAGGGTTTCAAATTAGCTCAGATACCGTTCCATAAACCCAATAGGTAATAGACAAGACCTACTCCTTGCTCAGTGAATTGGACTCAACACCCCCTATTCACCACCCAAGAATATATCTGACTAGTAAGAATCTTAAAACCTATGTATTGATATCTCTCAGAAAGTGAGTCAGGTGGGTGTAAAGCGGCAGAAACACAGCAGTGAAAAGCAGCTAAACCCCATTATAAAAATCAATTACTTTTAAAAACATGTGAAACAAAGACAGTGAAAGAGAAATTCTTACAAAATTCGTTCAGGGGCTGTGATGCCACCTGGATTGACCATATCTAGACCCACAGCTGATTGAGACATAAGGGTGGACACTCTTGGGGCTGAGAGGTTTGGTGAGGTTGGCTGAGCAAACGCAGACCATTAAAAGTAATACTGCGTGTTACCCATCCCATGGGTCCCAAATCTCCAGGTTCAAGTGCATCTTCCTACATCGAAAACATGCATGAGAAACCCAGAAGATGGTACACCGTGTGATCGGGAAAGGTTTCCAAAACGCACCACATTTCTCATCTCCTTGTGCTCGGGTTCGCCATTTCAGCCGCTTTACTAGCAATCTCCCTCTTGGAGAATCAGCACCTTTAACCTCCTGTTCCTTACAGGTAGCAATTTGTCCTGAGGATGTACGGGAAGAGGGGGAAACAATGAGAGACTAGCGCTAGGTGTTGGGACAGGCACAGGCCACTCTAATTTACCATCAGGAAGAAGAATTAACCACAGGCTCAGCCTGCCCCTCGGAACCAGAATAGGGCCTGAAGCAATCCTGCAGTTTTGTGCCCAGTTTCCAAAAAAGCGAGTTGAAAAATGGAGCTCAGGGGCACTGCAATTCACAGTCCTGTAGAGTTATAAATGGTAATTCAAGTCCAAAAATATATTGAAGCAAGGCAACGGAGAGGATTTGAAAGCAAGGCAGAATTGCAGGAAATTTATATAGTTTATATGTTAAGTGTTTATATACATTTAACATACATTAGACTATTTAGGTTAGCCCCATAATCCTAATTTTTCCATCCTTCTCCCTTTCATTTTGGTTAACCATTAGTTTGTTTTATAAGTCTGTGAGTGTCTTTTTCTGTGGAGGTATGTTCATTGGTAGCAATCTTAGGATAACTTGTATAAATGATATCATAGGATATTTGTCATTCCCTTTTGACTTACTTTACCTAATATGATTATTTCTAGGCTCATTTGTAGTCCTGAAAATGGCACTCTTCATTTTTTTCCCGAGGCTACGATTCCATTCTGTACATATACCACTTCTTCTTTGTCAATTCATCTGTTTATGGACCTTTTTTTTGCTTCCATATCTTGGCTATTTCAATATTGCTGCAGTGCACATTTACCTGCCTCTGTCTTTCCGATTCTTGTGGACTTAGATTATAGGCCCAAAAGGTGCCCTGCTATATCATCTGGTAGCTCAATTTTTACCTTTTAAAGCAGCTCCATTCAGTTTTCGTTAGTGCTGTTACCACTTTACATCCCACCAGCTGCTAGAAGGTACAAAGTTCTCTAAAACCCCTTCAGCATTCATAGTTTGTAGAAGTTTTGCTGATGGTCATTTGACTGGTGTGTGCTGAAACCTTTTTGGAGGTTGGATTTGCATGTGGCTAATAATTCCTTATACTGAGCTTTAGGCAGGTCCTTTTTTTCTTTTCCTCTGTTTTTTTTAAAGAGTGAGTACAACTCCTCTCTTCATATTGACTTCTGGAAAAATTTGTCATGTGTTGAATTTTCTTGCCTATTCCCTACCCCAGGGCATTTTTTGAGGGGAGGTGTCATTTACAGCCCTGAACTCCTTGTGACTATTAAGCAACCATTAGCACTGGATTTAAAGCTGCTGTTGTGAGAAACAGCCACAAGGCGGCAGCATTATTACGTTCTCAACCCTTGTTACTAGGGCAACAGAGACTTCATGGAGGTAGTGTTCCGAGGTTGTATATTAGAGAAGAATGTGCGGGGACAAGCCCCCAGATTTCAGGAGGTAGATACGAATCGCCTTTAGAGCACATGAAAAGCGGCAAAACGTCGACAATGATGCACTTGGCCTAAAAGGGCCTATGCGTTTTTTCCTGAATATATTCAGGAGAAAACGCATACGCCCTTTTTGGCCAACCAAGCAAGCCGGAAAGGCAAATCAGCATTACAAATAAGTCTCGCTTCCCATCCGTCCAAAAGCCATCCAAAAAAGTGTAAAAACCAGAAGTGCAGGACAGGCCAGGTAGAAAAGGGAGCCTTGTTAGGCTGATGGGTGAGATGTAAATTGCCAACGGCCACTCTGGAGAAGTGCATGGTGTTTCCTAAAACATCTAAAAAACACAGCTAGAGAGCATAGGGCCCTTCCACTCGTGGGCGTATAAAATGAGAAACCTAAAAATCAACAAGACACAGGCACCCCAAAGTTTAGGCCTGCTCTGTTTACAAGAACCTCCACTTCAGTACACCTTAAATATGCCAGGATAGAGGAAAATGGATAAAGAAGTGTGGTACTTATGCACAATGGCATATCACTCAGCCATGAAATCAGTGTCATACGGCTACTAGCAGGAAGATGAGTGGATTTAGGTACGATGTTTCTAAGTGAAATAAGTCACACAGAAAAAGACACTTATCATAAGATATCACTTATAGAGGGAAAGTAAAAATCGCTACCCATGACCTGATTACAAAACAGAACAGAGTAACACATTTAGAAAACATGGATGGCTGCTTAACTGGAAAGGTGAGGTGCGGTGAGGCATAAAACAAGGGTTTGAAATTAGCACACATACCGTTCCATAAACCAAATATGTAACAGACAATACCTACCCCTTGCTCAGTGAACTGGACTCAAAGCCCCGTATTCACCGCACAAGAGTATATCTGACTAGTAAGAATCTTAAAACCTATGTATTGATATCTCTCTGTAAATGAATCAAGTGGGTGTAAAGCGGCAAAAACACAGCAGTGAAAATCAGCTAAACACCTTTATAAAAATAGATTACAAAAAAAACCCCAACAAAGACAGTGAAAGAGAGAGAAATTCGTAAAAAGTTCGTTCAGGGGCAGTGAAGCAACCAGGATTGACCATACCTAGACCCACAGCTGTATTAGCTATAAGGCTGGACACTCTTGGGGCTGAGAGGATTGGTGAGGTTGGGTGAGCAAACGCCTACCCTTTAAAGTAATAGTGCATGGTACCCATTCTATGGGTCCCAAATCTCCAGGTTCAAGGGATTCTTCTTACAGCGAAAAAATGCATGGGAAACCCAGTGGATGGTATACAGTGTGATCGGGAAAGGTTTCCGAAACGCACCTCATTCCTCATCTCCTGGTGCTCGGGTTCGCCATTCCAGCCGCATTACTAACAATCTCCCCACTTGGACAATCAGCACCTTTAACCTCCTGTTTCGTACAGGTTGCAATTTGTCCTGAGGATGAATGGGAAGAGGGGGAACCCATGAGAGGGTAGCTCTAGGTGTTGGGACAGGCACAGGTCACTCTAATTTCCATCAGGAAGAAGAATTAACCACAGGCTCAGCCTGCCGCCCGGAACCAGAATAGGGCCTGAAGCCATCCTGCGGTTTTTCGGCCAACTCCCAAAAGAGCGAGTTGAAAAATGGAGATCAGGGGCACTGCAATTCACAAACCTGCAGACTTATAAATAATAACTCTCGTCCACAAATATATTGAGGGAAGGCAACGAAGAGGATTTGAAAGCAAGGCAGAATTGCAGGAAACAGATTTCAGGAGGGAGATTCGAATCGCCTTTAAAGCACATGGAAAGCGGCAAAACCTCGACAATGATGCCCTTGGCCAAAAAGGGCGTATGCGTTTCTTCCTGAATATATTCAGGAAGAAACGCATACGCCCTTTTTGGCCAACCAAACAACCTGGAAAGGTAAATCAGCGCTACAAAGAAGTCTCGCTTCCCATCGGTCAAAATGGCCATGCTGAATAAAGTGTCAAAACCAGAAATGCAGGACAGGCCATGGAGAAACGGGAGCCTGGCTACGCTGATGGGTGGGATGTAAATTGCCAACAGCCACTCTGGAGAAGTGTACGGTGTGTCCTGAAACGTCTAAAAAACTCAGCTTAGAGAGCATAGGGCACTTCCACTCATGGGCGTATAAATTGGGAAAACTAAAAATCAGCAAGACACAGGCACCCCAAAGTTTAGGGCTGCTCTTTTGAAAAGAACCTCCACTTCGTTACACCTTAAATATCCCAGGAAAGAGAAAAATGGATAAAGAAGTTGTGGTCCTTATGTACAATGGAATATCACTGAAATCATGAAATCAACGTCATAAGGCTAGTAGCAGGATGATGAGTGGATTCAGGTACGACGATTCTAAGTGAAATAAGTCACACAGAAAAAGACACTTATCATAAGATATCACTTATAGAGGGAATATGAAAACCGCTACCCTTGAACTGAATTACAAAACAGAACAGAGTCACACGTTTAGAAAACACACTATGCCTGCTTAACGGGAAAGGTGAGGGGGGTGATGCATAAAACAAGGGTTTCAAATTAGCTCAGATACCGTTCCATAAACCCAATGGGTAATAGACAAGACCTACTCCTTGCTCAGTGAATTCGACTCAACACCCCCTATTCACCACCCAAGAATATATCTGACTAGTAAGAATCTTAAAACCTACGTATTGATATCTCTCAGTAAGTGAGTCAGGTGGGTGTAAAGCGGCATAAACACAGCAGTGAAAAGCAGCTAAACCCCATTATAAAAATCAATTACTTTTAAAAACATGTGAAACAAAGACAGTGAAAGAGAAATTCTTACAAAATTCGTTCAGGGGCTGTGATGCCACCTGGATTGACCATATCTAGACCCACAGCTGATTGAGACATAAGGGTGGACACTCTTGGGGCTGAGAGGTTTGGTGAGGTGGGCTGAGCAAACGCAGACCATTAACAGTAATACTGCGTGGTACCCATCCCATGGGTCCCAAATCTCCAGGTTCAAGGGCATCTTCCTACATCGAAAACATGCATGAGAAACCCAGAAGATGGTACACCGTGTGATCGGGAAAGGTTTCCAAAACGCACCTCATTTCTCATCTCCTTCTGCTCGCGTTCGCCATTCCCGCCGCTTTACTAGCAATCTCCCTCTTGGAGAATCAGCACCTTTAACCTCCTGTTCCTTACAGGTTGCAATTTGTCCTGAGGATGAACGGGAAGAGGGGGAAACAATGAGAGACTAGCGCTAGGTGTTGGGACAGGCACAGGCCACTCTAATTTACCATCAGGAAGAAGAATTAACCACAGGCTCAGCCTGCCCCTCGGAACCAGAATAGGGCCTGAAGCAATCCTGCAGTTTTGCGCCCAGTTTCCAAAAAAGCGAGTTGAAAAATGGAGCTCAGGGGCACTGCAATTCACAGTCCTGTAGAGTTATAAATGGTAATTCAAGTCCAAAAATATATTGAAGCAAGGCAACGGAGAGGATTTGAAAGCAAGGCAGAATTGCAGGAAATTTATATAGTTTATATGTTAAGTGTTTATATACATTTAACATACATTAGCCTATTTAGGTTAGCCCCATAATCCTAATTTTTCCATCCTTCTCCCTTTCATTTTGGTTAACCATTAGTTTGTTTTATAAGTCTGTCAGTGTCTTTTTCTGTGGAGGTATGTTCATTGGTAGCAATCTTAGGATAACTTGTATAAATGATATCATAGGATATTTGTCATTCCCTTTTGACTTACTTTACCTAATATGATTATTTCTAGGCTCATTTGTAGTCCTGAAAATGGCACTCTTCATTTTTTTCCCGAGGCTACGATTCCATTCTGTACATATACCACTTCTTCTTTGTCAATTCATCTGTTTATGGACCTTTTTTTTGCTTCCATATCTTGGCTATTTCAATATTGCTGCAGTGCACATTTACCTGCCTCTGTCTTTCCGATTCTGGTGGACTTAGATTATAGGCCCAAAAGGTGCCCTGCTATATCATCTGGTAGCTCAATTTTTACCTTTTAAAGCAGCTCCATTCAGTTTTCGTTAGTGCTGTTACCACTTTACATCCCACCAGCTGCTAGAAGGTACAAAGTTCTCTAAAACCCCTTCAGCATTTATAGTTTGTAGACGTTTTGCTGATGGTCATTTGACTGGTGTGTGCTGAAACCTTTTTGGAGGTTGGATTTGCATGTGGCTAATAATTCCTTATACTGAGCTTTAGGCAGGTCCTTTTTTTCTTTTCCTCTGTTTTTTTTAAAGAGTGAGTACAACTCCTCTCTTCATATTGACTTCTGGAAAAATTTGTCATGTGTTGAATTTTCTTGCCTATTCCCTACCCCAGGGCATTTTTTGAGGGGAGGTGTCATTTACAGCCCTGAACTCCTTGTGACTATTAAGCAACCATTAGCACTCGGTTTAAAGCTGCTGTTGTGAGAAACAGCCACAAGGCGGCAGCATTATTGCGTTCTCAACCCTTGTTACTAGGGCAACAGAGTCTTCATGGAGATAGTGTTCCGAGGTTGTATATTAGAGAACAATGTGCGGGGACAAGTCCCCAGATTTCAGGAGGTAGATACGAATCGCCTTTAGAGCACATGAAAAGCGGCAAAACGTCGACAATGATGCACTTGGCCTAAAAGGGCCTATGCGTTTTTTCCTGAATATATTCAGGAGAAAACGCATACGCCCTTTTTGGCCAACCAAGCAAGCCGGAAAGGCAAATCAGCACTACAAATAAGTCTCGCTTCCCATCCGTCCAAAAGCCATCCAAAAAAGTGTAAAAACCAGAAGTGCAGGACAGGCCAGGTAGAAAAGGGAGCCTTGTTAGGCTGATGGGTGAGATGTAAATTGCCAACGGCCACTCTGGAGAAGTGCATGGTGTTTCCTAAAACATCTAAAAAACACAGCTAGAGAGCATAGGGCCCTTCCACTCGTGGGCGTATAAAATGAGAAACCTAAAAATCAACAAGACACAGGCACCCCAAAGTTTAGGCCTGCTCTGTTTACAAGAACCTCCACTTCAGTACACCTTAAACATGCCAGGATAGAGGAAAATAGATAAAGAAGTGTGGTACTTATGCACAATGGCATATCACTCAGCCATGAAATCAGTGTCATACGGCTACTAGCAGGAAGATGAGTGGATTTAGGTACGATGTTTCTAAGTGAAATAAGTCACACAGAAAAAGACACTTATCATAAGATATCACTTATAGAGGGAAAGTAAAAATCGCTACCCATGACCTGATTACAAAACAGAACAGAGTCACACATTTAGAAAACATGGATGGCTGCTTAACTGGAAAGGTGAGGTGCGGTGAGGCATAAAACAAGGGTTTGAAATTAGCACACATACCGTTCCATAAACCAAATATGTAACAGACAATACCTACCCCTTGCTCAGTGAACTGGACTCAAAGCCCCGTATTCACCGCACAAGAGTATATCTGACTAGTAAGAATCTTAAAACCTATGTATTGATATCTCTCTGTAAATGAATCAAGTGGGTGTAAAGCGGCAAAAACACAGCAGTGAAAATCAGCTAAACACCTTTATAAAAATAGATTACAAAAAAAACCCCAACAAAGACAGTGAAAGAGAGAGAAATTCGTAAAAAGTTCGTTCAGGGGCAGTGAAGCAACCAGGATTGACCATACCTAGACCCACAGCTGGATTAGCTATAAGGCTGGACACTCTTGCGGCTGAGAGGATTGGTGAGGTTGGGTGAGCAAACGCCTACCCTTTAAAGTAATAGTGCATGGTACCCATTCTATGGGTCCCAAATCTCCAGGTTCAAGGGATTCTTCTTACAGCGAAAAAATGCATGGGAAACCCAGTGGATGGTATACAGTGTGATCGGGAAAGGTTTCCGAAACGCACCTCATTCCTCATCTCCTGGTGCTCGGGTTCGCCATTCCAGCCGCATTACTAACAATCTCCCCACTTGGACAATCAGCACCTTTAACCTCCTGTTTCGTACAGGTTGCAATTTGTCCTGAGGATGAATGGGAAGAGGGGGAACCCATGAGAGGGTAGCTCTAGGTGTTGGGACAGGCACAGGTCACTCTAATTTCCATCAGGAAGAAGAATTAACCACAGGCTCAGCCTGCCGCCCGGAACCAGAATAGGGCCTGAAGCCATCGTGCGGTTTTTCGGCCAACTCCCAAAAGAGCGAGTTGAAAAATGGAGATCAGGGGCACTGCAATTCACAAACCTGCAGACTTTTAAATGATAACTCTCATCCACAAATATTTTGAGGGAAGGCAACGAAGAGGATTTGAAATCAAGGCAGAATTGCAGGAAACAGATTTCAGGAGGTAGATTCGAATCGACTTTAAAGCACATGGAAAGCGGCAAAACCTCAACAATGATGCCCTTGGCCAAAAAGGGCGTATGCGTTTTTTCCTGAATATATTCAGGAAAAAACGCATACGCCCTTTTTGGCCAACCAAGAAACCTGGAAAGGCAAATCAGCGCTACAAAGAAGTCTCGCTTCCCATCGCTCAAAAGCGCCATGCTGAATAAAGGGTCAATACCAGAAATGCAGGAAAGCCCATGGAGAAATGGGAGCCTTGCTACGCTGATGGGCACGATGTAAATTGTGCACAGCCACTCTGGCGAAGTGCACCATGTGTCCTGAAACATCTACAAAGCACAGCTTAGAGAGCATAGGGCACTTCCACTCATGGGCGTATATATTGGGAAAACTAAAAATCAGCAAGACACATGCACCCCGAAGTTTAAGGCTGCTCTGTTGACAAGAACCTCCACTTCGTTACACCTTAAATATCCCAGGAAAGAGAAAAATGGATAAAGAAACTGTGGTCCTTATGTACAATGGAATATCACTCAGCCATGAAATCAACGTCATAAGGCTAGTAGCAGTATGATGAGTGGATTTAGGTACGACGATTCTAAGTGAAATAAGTAACACAGAAAAAGACACTTATCATAAGATATCACTTATAGAGGGGATGTAAAAACCGCTACCCTTGAACTGAATTACAAAACAGAACAGAGTCACACGTTGAAAAAACACACTATGGCTGCTTAACGGGAAAGGTGAGGTGGGGTGATGCATAAAACAAGGGTTTCAAATTACCTCAGATACCGTTCCATAAACCCAATATGTAATAGACAAGAACTACTCCTTGCTCAGTGAATTGGACTCAACACCCCCTATTCACCGCCCAAGAATCTATCTGACTAGTTAGAATCTTAAAACCTATGTATTGATATCTCTCTGTAAGTGAGTCAAGTGGGTGTAAAGCGGCAGAAACACAGCAGTGAAAAGCAGCTAAACCCCATTATAAAAATCAATTACTTTTAAAAACCCTTGAAACAAAGACAGTGAAAGAGAGAGAAATTCTTACAAAATTCGTTCAGGGGCTGTGATGCCACCTGGATTGACCATATCTAGACCCACAGCTGATTGAGACATAAGGGTGGACACTCTTGGGGCTGAGAGGTTTGGTGAGGTTGGGTGAGCAAACGCAGACCCTTTAAATTAATACTGCCTGGTACCCATTCTATGGATCCCAAATCTCCAGGGTCAATGGAATCTTCCTGCAGAGAAAAAATGCTTGGGAAACCCGGTGGATGGTATACAGTGTGATCGAGAAATGTTTCTGAAACGCTCCTCATTCCTCATCTCCTGGTGCTCGGGTTCGCCATTCCAGCCGCTTTACTAACAATCTCCCCACTTGGAGAATCAGCACCTTTAACATCCTGTTCCGTACAGGTGGTAATTTTTCCTGAGGATGAATGGGAAGAGGGGGAACCCATGAGAGGCTAGCTGTAGCTGTTGGGACAGGCACAGGTAACCCTAATTTCCCATCAGGAAGAAGAATTAACCACAGGCTTAGCCTGCGCTCCGGAACCAGAATAGGGCCTGAAGCAATCCTGCGGGTTTGCGGCCAGCTCCCAAAAAAGCGATTTCGAAAATGGAGCTCAGGAGCACGGCAATTCACAAATCTGCGGAGTTATAAATGATAACTCTCGTCTAAAAATGTATTGAGGTAAGACAACGAAGAGGATTTCAAAGCAATACAGAATTGCAGGAAACAGTTTTTCCAGGTAGATTGGACTCGCCTTTAAAGCACATGAAATTCCGCAGAACTTCGACAATGGTCCTGTTGGCCAAAAAGGGCGTCTGCGTTGTTTCTTGAATAAATTTTGGAAAAAACGCAGATGCTCTTTTTGGCCAACTAAACAAGCGGGCAATGCAAATCAGCATTACAAAAATGTCTCACTTCGCATTGGTCAAAAGGCCCATGCTGAAAAAGTGTAAAACCCAGAAATGCAGGGCAGGCCATGGAGAAAACGGAGCCTTGTTATGCTGATCGGCGGGATATAAATTGCCACCGGCCACTCTTGAGAAGTGTATGCTGTATCTTAGAACTTCTAAAACACAGAGCTACAAGCATACAGCACTTCCCCTCATGGGCGTATATCTTGGGAAAACCAAAAAATCGACAAGACACAGGCACCCCAAAGTTTAGGGCTGCTCTGTTTAGAAATGCCTCGATTTGGGTCCAACTTACATATCCTTGGAAGGAAAAAATGGAGAAAGAAGATGTGGTACTTATGTACAATGGAATATTACTCAGCAATTAAATCAATGAAATAAAGCCAGTGGCAGCAACTCGTGGAGACTGAGGTACGATCATTCTAAGTGACATAAGTCAGACATAAAAAGAGACTTATCATAAGGTATCACTTATAGAGAGTATCTAAAAATGCCTTCACATGAACGCAATTACAAAACAGAAACGGAGTCACACATTTAGAAAACACACTTATGGCTGCTAAAGGAGAAAGGTGGGGCGGGGTGATGCATAAACCAGGAGGTTGAAATTAGCACAGATACGGTTCCATAAACAAAATAGGTATTCGACAGGACCTACTCTATAGCTCAAAGAGCTGGAGTCAGCACACTGTTGTCACCAGAAAAGGATATATAAGACTGGTAAGAATCTGTAAAAGAATTTATTGATGTCTCTCTTTAAGTGAATCAAGTGGATAGATGTAGAGCAGGAAGAAACACAGTATTGAAAATCAGCTATACCCCATTATAAAATTAAATAACAAGAACAAAATAAAGACAGTGAGAGAGAGAGAAATTCTCACAAAATTTGTTCAAGGGCTGTGATGCAACCTGGACTGACCATATCTAGACACAGAGCTGGATGGGACCTAAGGCTCTACACTCGTTGGTCTGAGAGGCTTCGTGAGGATGGTACAGCAAATGCAGCACTTTTAGAGTAATACTGCCTGGCCCCCATTCCATGGGTTCCATATCTCCAGGTGCAGGGGACCCTTCCTACAGCTAAAACATGCATGGCACATCCAGAGGATGGTACACCGTCTGATCGGGAAGAGTTTGGAAAACTCACCTCATCTCCACGTCTCCTGGTATTCGGGTTCCCCAGCTCCTTTCCTTAGAGTCTCCCCACTTTGGGAAGGCAGCACACTCAACAGCCGGTTTTGCACGGCTTGGAATTTTCCGGTGAAGAAGGGGAATGGCGGGATGGAATGAGACACAAGCCTTAGATGTTTGGACAGGCATATGCCACTCTAGTTTCCTACCTGGAAGAAGAATTTCCCTATCCTTCAGGTGCCCCAGTAACTGGAATGGGTCTGTAGAAATCCTGCCCCTTTGTGTCTGCTTCCCTAAACAAGTTGAAAACCGGTGCTCAGGGGCACTGCAATTCACAAACATGCAGGGTTGTAATTGACACCTCTAATGGAGTCATTTCTTGAGCCAAGTATTCGTAAAGGCCTTGTAAGCAAGGCAGAATTGCAGGAAAGGGATTTCAAGGGGTAGTTTGCACTCGTCATCAAAGCACATGCAAAGCTGCTGAACATCGCCAATGATGCAGTTTGCCAAAAAGGCCGTATGCGTTATTCCTTAATATATTCAGGAAAAACCCTTACTCCATTTTTGGCCAACAAAACAGGCGGGCAATGTAAATTAATACTACAAAGAGATATCACTTCGCACCAGTCAGAATGGCCAACCTCACAAACTGTAAAACCTGAAATGCAGGACAGGGCATGGAGAAAAGGGAACCCTGACAAGATGATGGTGGGAATGTAAATTGCTAACAGCCACTCTGGAGAAGTGGGTGGTGATTCCTTAAAAATCTAAAAACCAGAGCTTCAGAGCATATGGCGCTTCCACTCCTGGGCCTGTATCTTGGAAAAAACGTAAATTGACAGGACCCAGGCACTCTAAAATTTATGCAGCCCTGTTTACAAGAGCCTCTACTCGGAAGCTACCTAAAAGTCCTTGGAGGGAAGAATGGATAAAGAAATTATGGTAGATATGTACAATGGAATATTACTCAGCCAAGAAGTGAATGAAATAAGGCCATTTAGGGCCACTCAGAAGGACCTACATACATTCATATTAAGTGTCATAAATCAGGCAATGAAAAATATCATATGATATTACTTATCGGTGGAATCTAAAAATTGATAGAAAGGTACTATCTTACAACACAGAAAAAGAGTCCCAGACTTAGAACACAGACTTATGGTTACCAAACTGGAAAGGTGTGTTGGAGGCATAAATCATGAGGTTGGAGTTAGTATATACATATTTACAGAGAGAAAACTTGTAATTAACATGGACCTGCTGTAGAGCACTTGGAACTCTTCTCAACAACCTTTAGTAACCTCAATGGGAAAATAATTCTAAAAAGAATATATAGTTATCTCTGTATAAATGAATCATGTTGGTGTATGTCAAAAATGAACACAACATGATAAATCAACTATATACTCCATTATAAATTTAAAATTAAGTTAAAGAAAAGAAAAATGATCACTAAATTTGTTTAGTCGCAGTGAACATACTAGTGTCACATCCCTGGACACAGACACAATTTGGTCCCAAGGCTGGACTGTTGTAGGCCTGAGGACCTCGGGAGGATATGCCAGCTAATTCGCCCCCCTTGAACATGGGCAACCTGGTCCCCTCTGCATGGGATCACTATCTCCAGATCTAAGTGTGCCCTCATACTACTAAACCAACCCTCTGACACCCAAAGGATGGTGGACTCTCTGGGCTGGATGACATTTGGAAAATCACCTGCTCTCAACATATCCTGGTGTTTGGGTTCCGACCTCCCTACTCCTTCATAAGGGTCATCCCACTCTACAAGACAGCACCCTCAACAGGTGATTTTGCAGGGGTTTATACTTGTTCGGGGGATGAAGGGTAAGGGGGAAGAAGGAATGGGACAGAAGCCCTTACATGTCTGGACAGGCACATTCCACTCTAATTTAATACCCAAGAACAGGACTTGCCCTACACCTAAGGTTGTGTCAGTAACCAGAGAGGGACAGTAGAAACCCTGCCGCCTTCTGTTTCCCACAACAACAATTCTAAAACTGGACCTTATACGCACTTCATATTCACAATGCCTGGGGAGCTGTAAATGACAACAGCCCTCAAAAAATGTCTTGGGGTAGGTAATCGAAGTAGACTTCAAAACAAGGCAACCTTTCAATAACCCTTTTTCAAGGGGTAAATCTTACTGACACTGTTCAAAAAAAAAGCACATATGAAGATACTCACCATTGCTTTATGTTAGACAAATGCAAATCAGATGTACAAAGAAGTATCACATGGAACCACTCAGAATAGCCACCATCACAATGTCTACAAACAAGAAATGCTTCAGAGGGTGTGGAAAAAAGAGAAACCTACTACTTTTTTTTTTTTTAATCTGCGTTGGGTCTTCGTTGCTGCGCACGGCTTTTCTATAGTTGCAGCAAGCGGGGGCTACTCATCATTGTGGTACGAAGCCTTCTCTTTGTGGTGGCTTCTCTTGTTGTGGAGCACAAGCTGTAGGCACACATGCTTCAGTAGTTGTGGCTCGTGGGCTCTAGAGCGCAGACTGAGTAGTTGTGGTACACGGGCTTACTTGTTCTGTGGCATGTGAGATCTTCCCGGGCCAGGGCTCCAACCTGTGTCCCCTGAACTGGCAGGCAGATTCTTAACCACTGCACCACCAATTCTATGCTATCGGTGGCAATGCCAATTGGTAACAGCCACTATGGAGCACAGAATGGAGGTTACCAGAGTAAGGGGAGGTGGGAGGGATAAATTGGAAATTGGGATTGACATATACACACCACTATATATAAAAGAGATAACAAATAAGGGCTTACTGTATAGCACAGGGAACTCTACTCAATACTCTGTAATGACCTGTATGGGAAAGGAATCCAAAAAGGATTGGATATATGTATAACTGCTTCACTGTGCTGTGCAGCAGAAAGTAACACAACATTGTAAATCAACTCTATTCCAAAAAAATTGAAATTGAAATGAAATGAAGTAAAATAAAATAAAATAGAGCTACCAGATGATCCAGCAAGTTCACTCCTGTGTGCATATCTGGAGGAAAGCATAAATCGAAAAGACACATCTTCCCCAATGTTCACTGCAACACTCTTTACAATAGCGAAGACATGGAAGCAACCAAAATGTCCATCAACATATGAATGTAGGTAAAGAATATGTGATACATATATATAATGGAATATGACTCAGCCATAAAATAGAAGAAAATAATGCCAGTTGCAGTAACATGGATGGACCTAGAGATGATTGTACTAAGTGAAGTAAGTCAGACAGAGGAAGACAAATATTGGATGATATCACTTCTAGGTGGAAGCTAAAAATTGATACAAATGAACTAACTTACAAAACAGAGGCAGACTCACAGACTTGGAAAACAAACTTATGGTTACCAAAGGGGAGAGGTGGGGGGTAGGGATAAATCAGGAGCTTGGGGTAAACATACGAATACTACTATATATAACAGATAAGCAACAAGGACCTACTGTATAGCACAGGGAGCTCTACTCAGTGTTCTGGGAATACCGTTATCAGAAAAGGATCTGATAAAGAATGAATATATGCATATGTGTAACTGAATCACTTGCTGTGCAACTGAAATTAACACAACATTGTAAATCAACTATACTCCAATAACATTTAAATTTCAAAATAAAGAAAATCACCTATATTTCAAAAGAAAAAAAAAGAATTCCCATCTCTTTATATGGCTTGATAGCTTACTTTTTTAGTGCTCAATATTATCCCATTCCCAGAATATATTAATACTATATCATTTCATTCACCTATTGGAGGACACCTTAGTTTCATTCACATTTTGGCAATATTGAATTAGGTGCTATAAATATCCATATGCAGGTTTTCCTCTGGAAGTATGTTTTAAACTACTTTCAGTAAATATCAATGAGAACACTCGATGGATTGTACAGTAAGGGAATGCTCAATATTCTAGCAAGTGTCAATCAGACTACCAAAGTAGCTGTATTATTTTTCATTTCCACCAATGACAAATGACATTTCATATTGTTCCACATCTCCTACAGAATTTGTTCTTGTCATTGTTCACATTTTAGCCATTCTAAGTGTTGCATAGTGGTATGGAATTGTATTTTTAATTTGCTTTTTCATGGCAGCATGTAATCTGGATTATTCTTCTGTATTCTTATATGCATAGTGTCTATTTTCTTTGGTGAGGTGTCCATAAAGTATATTGGTCCACATTTTATTTAGGTTGCTTTCATTTTTTTCTACCCAATCTGTATTTGTTTTATTTATTTTCGTGCCTTATTGCATTAGCAAGGACTTGGAGTAAAATATGGAAAAGGAGTCATGAAAGGGGACATCCTTGCTTTTACCTGAACTTAGTGGAAAAGCTTCATGATTCTGACCATTAATCATGATGTAAGATAAAAGTTTCCTGTAAATCTTTGTTATCAACTTGAGAAAGCTCCAGTCTATTTCTTTAACTGAGAGTTTTTATGAAGAATGGGTGTTAGATTTTTTCAAAGGTCTTCTGAATCTATTGATATGCTAATGATTGTCTTTAAGGTGTTGATATGATGGATATAATTACTTGATTCTAGAATGTGGAACCAGCCTTTCATACCTGGGATTATTTCCTCTCATTCATGATATAAAATTCTCTCAAAATATTGTTGGATTCGATTTGGTAATATTTTGTTGAGGATTTTTGCATTGATGTTCCTGAGAGATATCGGTCAGTTTTCTTTACTATTGATATGTTCTTCTAAGTTTGGATGTTGTGGATTTAGTGTCAGACATTCATTTGGGGAGATTCTCAGTCATTTTTAAAAAATATTTTCTGTTCTTTATTATCTTTAGTCTCCTCCTGCTATACCCATTATGTATAGGTCACAGCATTTTTCATTGTTTCTCAATTATTGATTACTCTGTTCTGTTGATTCCTTTCCTGCCCATTTTCTCTTTTCTTTTGAGATTTAAAGGTTTCTCCTGATATGTCTTCAAGCTCACAGATATTTCTCCTCAGCCAGCTCTTTGACTGCTAAAACAAAATACGAGAGAGTTGGTATTTTATAAACAACAGAATATTTTTGTTTTCTCATAATTGCTGAGGCTGGAAAGTTCAAGAACAAGTAACCAGGGGCTTCCCTGGAGGTGCAGTGGTTAAGAATCTGCCTACCAATAAAGGGGAGAAGGGTTCGAGCCCTGGTCCAGGAAGATCCCACATACCATGGAACAACTAAGCCCGTGCACCACAAATACTGAGTCTGTGCTCTAGAGTCCACAGGCCACAACCACTGAGCCCATGAGCCACAACCACTGAAACCCACACGCCTAGAGCCGGTGCTCCGCAACAAGAGAAGCCACTCAATGAGAAGCCCGCACACCGCACCAAAGACCCAACACAGCCAAAAAATTAATTAATTAATTATCTAATTATTTTTTTTAAAAAAAGAACAAGTTGCCAGCTGACTTAGTGTCTGGCGAGGGACCAAATTCTGGTTCATAATGTGGGTCTTCTCGCTCGGCAATGAAATCATGGAATGGGCATAAGATCTTCAGTGTGCTACATTTATTAGGTCACTAATCCCATGTTTGAGGTCTCTGGCCTCATAACCTAATCACCTCCCAAAAGCCCCACCTCCTAATACCATCCACATGGGAGCTGGGTTTCAAAATTTTAAAATTAGAGGTACAATATATTTACACCATAACAGGGACCACAGAGTTAACTGATTTTTCCTTTCATGTTAAAGGTTTGCACATTTATATTTATTATATAATCCCAAAACCCTTGTTTTTTTTTATAAGATTCTTTTTCCGTATACGCCAGTACAGACCACTGAGTAGAGTTCCCTGTGCTATAAAGCAGGTCTTTATCTATTTTATATATAGTAGTGTGTATAAGTCAGTCCCAATCTCCCAATTTATCCCTTCCCCACTTATTCCCTGGTAACCATAATTTTGTTTTCTATATCCATGATTCTATCTCTGTTGTGTAAATAAATTCATTTGTACCTATTTTTTTCTTTTATAGATTCCTCATATAAGCAATATCATATGATATCTGTCTTTCTGTGTCTGACTTGCTTCACTCAGTATAACAATCTGTAGGTCCATCCATGTCGCTACAAAACCCTTAATTGTTAAGGATAACTCTCAATTTTTCCCAGTATCATCAGCAATTCTTTCTGGCAGACACGTGATAACAGTTTTTAAACAGGGATATTGAGACCAAGGCTCCTGACCTGCAAACAAACAAAACATCATTCATATAGTGAAAACTTTGCAAATCAAAGGATGAAAGCACTTGGTCTAAATCCCTTTGCACCCACTGCTGACAGAGGGCAGAGGAGTTTGACTCACTAATCTTCCTTACGTGCACTTCTTCCTAATGGGGTATTCCATCTAAAACTTATAAGAAGCGGGGATGTATCATGGAACACACCAATCGCTACTACAGATTCTGAAGCAGCAAAAAAAAAAAAAACATGATAAATCCATCCAAAGGGTTCTGTCCACATTGTTACAATAGTTTCCTTCACACTGTGAACCCTTTTCAAACCCTATCACTTGAACCTATTTTTATTTTTTTCAACAAAAATAATGTTAATCTGCAGTCAGACACTCCAGTAATATTACACTATCCCTTGTGCAAGTATGTAGGGATTTGAGGAGCTATGGGAGGCCACCATGAGAGGTTGCCTAGAGTAATTTGGACATTTCATTCAATGTTGGTTCTTCTCCCTAAGATGTCTGCTATCCTCTTCTTTTTGTAGCTACTAGCATTGAGAAAGTGACCAAGATAAGGCCCTTCTCTTTTACTGCCCATGAATGGAACTGTGATTAACCCCACAGAACTTGGTGCTTCCAGAATCCCCTGAACCTACTGACCCTCCATGCATGGCACGACATAGATAAGGATGGTGACGTGTATCCTTGTATAGAGCATGTTATAAAATGTTTGACTCTTCCCTTCCTCATAATTCCAAAGAATAGGTTTCTTTGGATTTCTGCTTAATGCTGCTGGAGTTGGTACATAAGTTGAGGGAGGTATCAGGGCACACCAAAAGAGAGGGTAACTGCACAGAAAATACAAGCAGGTACATTTCTGTGTAGTTTCAAGCAGCTTATTTGCTATATCAACCATGGTGACATGTTGACCCTTCCTCTTTCTACTAGTAGTACAACAAACATAAAGGATATTTAGGCTGCTTGTTTTATCCCCACCTCTCACAATTGATCTGCATTAACATATAGGACAATGAAGGGCCCTTTCTACCATCTTAACCAATATTTGAGAACTAGAAAATGTCCAGATTTTTCTGGGGTTTATTTTCATATTCCCCAATCAGGCCTATGAAGGAATCTTACCTATTGTGTTTATTAATGAAGTCATATCTCTGACGGCATCCCATCATCAACAAAACTGGAAAGAAATTTGAAGGGTCTTCGATTTTACCATATTTGAAATAACAATATTTTAGCCTGACACGTTTTTGGATTTTAGAAAAAAATATTTTAAATCAGACAAAAAATCATTTTTATGACACAAAAAGACAGCAATAGTTTTATATTTTTATCTGTTCCACTTGCACACAAGTGTCTCATGGGGTTATGTAAAGCTCTCCTGTTGGGTGCTGTGCATGGTGCAAGTATGGATTAAAGCTTAGGAATCTTAAGCTTCAGTCACCTGAAACATTTAAATTAGGATGCAAGCAATCCTGTCCAACATTTGAAAAGAGCAAGACACTCTCTTTATTTTATTTGTTAGGTAATTAATCTATCTTTTCCCCAAGGAGAGAAACAAGTGGCATCTTCCATCAATGTGTTGCACAAATATCTTTGAACAGAGAGTGAAAGCAGAGGCTGATACAGGATGTGAAAAAAAAATGAGAGACCCTTGTGGCATTTTCTCCTAACTTATTGCAATCTCCCATTTAAAATGTGGGAATAATCAATCTTCTGAGATAAAAGACCCAAGGAAGGTTTTTGCTTCTGTGGAATAAGGGGATTGCTAAAGATTTCAGGAGGCAAGACAAATTAGTGAGAATGACCATGAGAAATCAGAGAAAAGTCAGATCCATGGATGAAGTGATGTTTACCACTCTGAATCAATGAGAAGTAGGAGCAACTGAAAAGAAAGCTGATACAACATTTTCTGAATAAATGTAACCTTTCAGCTGTCATAGAAAAATTAATACTCACTATGATACAACATATTTAGTTTAGAAAGTTAACTTAAATTTAAAGCTTAATAATTACATTTATTGAAGAAATGAAAATATATTTGTGGTTTAGATAAATAATGTGTTCTGCTACAGGTAAGAAGACTACATAAATAAATAGAAATAAGACTAAATAAATAAAGAGGAAAATAACAAATTAGATGTTATTAACATTAAAAACTGACACTCATCTAAAGAAAGAGAAGGAGAGACAGAAAGAGAGAAGAACTCATCTCAAGCATGTATTAAAAACTCCTAAATAAGAAGTCTTCAGATGTTAAAAAAAAAAGGAAGTCTTCAATAAGAAGATAATGGAATAGCAAACTGGGGGAAATATACCAAAAGATATTTCAAAAAAGAGAGTACAGAATGTTAAGTAAACATATCAAAAGATGCTTGGCTTCTTAGTAGTCAATTAAATGCAAAAGCGTGATACCTGGAATTATCACTCACCAACCAGAGGGTTCAAATGAAAATGACAGGTATTATCAAGTTTGACAAGAATGTGTATAATCCTTGAATCTCATTCACTGCTGCTGAAGATGAAAAATCATACAAATGTTTTGAAAATATTTAGAAATATCTAAAAAGATAAACACAAGAAAGCTATGACTCGAAAATTTTACTACTACGTGTATACTGAACAATAATTTATACACACACCACCAAAGCTCAAGTTCTAGAATTTATATACCAGTGCTGTTCTCAATAGACACAAACTGAAAATCACTCATATTGTAATACACATTGGAATAAATTAATTAATAGTTAAATATTTACATTATGGAATCCTATGCAACAGTGGCAATGCATGATCACAACAACAGGCAACCATATAGGCATATTCACAAACAACATAAAATAAAAAAGCCCAATCCAAAAGTGATTTTACTGTGCCATAACATTTATATAAAATACAAAATACAGGTAAAGTTATCTTTTTGTTAGATACCAGAACAATATTAAACCTTAAGGGGAGTCACTAGAATGGGACCAGGGGGCCTCTGAGTATCTGGCAATTTTCTGTGTCTTTATCTAGAAGCTATGTTTAGAGTGTATTCAGATGCTGAATTTTCTGAAATTTGTCATTTCCTTACAAACCATGCATGTTTTTCGTTGTTTTTTATACATAACAAAAACTAAAAAAGATAGACCAGGGAAGGCAATTGTATTAGCACTTTAATATCCATGCTTTTCAAGGTGGAAGTGAAAAGTATTAAATACTTGACATTGTGATTACTTCTTAAAAGTAAGGTGAAAATTTGAGGTTAATAAATAAGACATACTTCTTCATATATAATCCTCAAAGAGGAGGGGTAGAAAGGAGTATTATTCTTTTTCTTTAATACAGAATCGTTAAGATACAAAATAATGAAAACAGACTAGGTTTAAAAAAGAGCACACTGGACTTCCCTGGTGGCACAGTGGGTAAGAATTTGCCTGCCAATGCAGGGAACAGGGGTTCCATCCCTGGTCTGGGAAGATCCCACATGCCACAGAGCAACTAAGCCCGTGTGCCACAAGTACTGAGCCTGTGCTCTAGAGCCTGCAAGCAACAACTATTGAGCCTGCATGACACAACTACTGAAGCCCATGCACCTAGAGCCCATACTCCACAACAAGAGAAACCACCGCAAGGAGAAGCCCGTGCACCACAACGATGAGTGACCCCTGCTTCTCTAGTAACAACTGGAGAAACCCTGTGCAGCAACGAAGACCCAACACAACCAAAAATTTAAAAAATTAAATCTTTTGACTTCTGAGATGACTCACTCACGTGGCTGTAGGTAAGAGGCCTCAGTTCCTTGCCACATGGATCTCTCCTTAGGGCCACTTGAGTGTCCTCATGACATGGCAGCTGGCTTACCCTAGGATGAGTGATCTAGCAGAAACCAAAGCAGAAGCTGCAATGTCTTTTATAACTTTGGAAGCTGCACTTTGTCATTTCTGCAATTTCTTATTAGTTAAACAGTCAACCCTTTTCAAGTGCGAGGAGCCACACTGGTACATGGAGACTGGGAGATAATTAGGGGATAATTAGGTCCATCCTGGAGGCTGGCTAACAAAGTGGCTGACTAGCCAAAGTCTGAATTTTGTTTTCTTCACTTCTGGAGAGAAAATGGTTAGTGAACCTCATTGGTGGTCTTTGAGATGTACCAAAGCTACCTCTTGCTCTCACCCCCAGCTGTGTGGCTGACAGGGTCTTGGTGCTCCAGCCGGGTGTCAAGCCTGTGCCTCTGAGGTGGGACAGCCGAGTTCAGGACATTGGTCTACCAGAGACCTCTGGCACCTTGTAATATCAAATGGCGAAAGCTCTTCCAGAGATATCCGTCTCAACGCTAAGACCCAGCTCCACTCAGAGACCAGCAAGATCCAGTGCTGGACATCCCATGCCAAACAACTAGCAAGACAGGAATGCAGTCCCACCCATTAGCAGAGAGGCTGCCGAAAATCACAATAAGGTCACCGACACCCCAAAACACACTACCAGATGCGGATCTGTTCACCAGAAAGACAAGATCCAGACACACCCACCAGAACACAGGCACCAGTCCCCTCCATCGAAAGCCTACACAACCCACTGAACCAACCTTATCCACTGGTGGCAGACACCAAATACTACGGGAACTACGAATCTGCAGCCTCTGAAAAGGAGACCCCAAACACAGTCCCCAAAGCCAAATGAGAAGACACAGAAACACACAGCAGATGAAGGAGCAAGGTAAAAACCCACCAGACCAAACAAATGTGGAGGAAATAGGCAGTCTACCTGAAAATGAATTCAGAGTAATGATAGTAAAGATGATCCCAAATCTTGGTACCGGAATGGAGAAAAGACAAGAAACGTTTAACAAGGACCTAGAAGAACTAAAGAACAAACAAACAATGATGAACAACACAATAAATGGAATTAAAAATTCTCTAGAAGGAAACAATAGCAGAATAACTGAGGCAGAAGAATGGATAAATGACCTGGAAGATAAAATAGTGGAAATAACTACTGCAAAGCAAAATAAAGAAAACAGAATGAAAAGAATTGAGGACAATCTGAGACATCTCTGGGAAAACATGAAACGCACCAACATTCGAATATAGGGTTCCCAGAAGTAGAAGAGAAAAAGAAAGACACTGAGAAAATATTTAAAGAGATTATAGTGAAAACTTCCCTAATATGGGAAAGGAAATCGTTAATCAAGTCCAGGAAGCGCAGGGAGTCCCATACAAGATAAACCCAAGGAGAAACATGCCAAAACATATATTAATCAAACTATCAAAAATTAAATACAAAGAAAAAATATTAAAAGCAGCAAGGGAAAAACAACAAATAACATACAAGGGAATCCTCGTACGGTTAACAGCTGAACTTTCAGCAGAAACTCTGCAAGCCAGAAGGGACTGGCAGGACATATTTAAAGTAATGAAAGGGGAAAAGCTACAACCAAGATTACTCGACCCACCAAGGATCTCGTTCAGATTCGACAGAGAAATTAAAACCTTTACAGACAAGCAAAAGCTAAGAGAATTCAGCACCACCAAACCCGCTTTACAACAAATGCTAAAGGAACTTCTCTAGGCAGGAAACACAAGAGAAGGAAAAGACCTACAATAAGAAACCCAAAACAATTAAGAAAATGGTAATAAGAACATACATATCAATAATTACCTTAAAAGTAAATGGATTAAATGCTCCAACCAAAAGACATAGACTGGCTGAATGGATCCGAAAACACGACCGGTATGTTTGTGGTCTACAAGAGACCCACTTCAGACATAGGGACACATACAGATGGAAAGTGAGGGGATGGAATAAGATATTCCATGCAAATGGAAATCAAAAGAAAGCTAGAGTAGCAATTCTCATATCAGACAAAAAAGACTTTAAAATAAAGACTATTACAGGAGACAAAGAAGAACACTACATAATGATCAAGGGATCAATCCAAGAAGAAGATATAACAATTGTATAATTTTATGCACCCAACATAGGAGCACCTCAAAACATAAGGCAAATGCTAACAGCCATAAAAGGGGAAATCGACAGTAACACAATCATAGTAGGGGACTTTAGCACCCCTCTTTCACCAATCAACAGATCATCCACAATGAAAATAAATAAGGAAACACAAGCTTTAAATGATACATTAAACAAGATGGACTTAATTGATATTTATAGGACATTCCATCCAAAAACAACAGAATACACTTTTTCTCAAGTGCTCCTGGAACATTCTCCAGGATATAGATCATATCTTGGGTCACAAATCAAGCCTTGGTAAATATAAGAAAATTTAAATCGTATCAAGTATCTTTTCCGACCACAATGCTATAAGACTAGATATCAATTACAGGAAAAAAAAATCTGTAAAACATAAAAACACATGGACGCTCAACAATACACTACTTAATAACCAAGACATCACTGAAGAAATCAAAGAGGAAATAAAAAAATACCTAGAACAAATGACAATGAAAACATGAAGACCCAAAACCTATGGGATGCAGCAAGAGCAGTTCTAAGAGAGAAGTTTATAGCAATACAATCCTACCTCAAAAAACAAGAAATATCTCAAATAAACAAGTTAACCTTACACCTAAAGCAATTAGAGAAAGAAAGAAAGAAAAAAAAAAAGTCAGCAGAGGAAAGACATCATAAAGATCAGACCAGAAATAAATGAAAAAGAAATGAAGGAAACAACAGCAAAGATCAAATAAACTAAAAGCTGGTTCCTCGAGAGGATAAACAAAATTGATAAACCATTAGCCAGACTCATCAAGAAAAAAAGGGAGACGACTCAAATCAATAGAATTACAAATGAAAAAGGAGAAGTAACAACTGACACTGCAGACATACAAAGGATCATGAGAGATTACTGCAAGCAACTATATACCAATAAAATGGACAACCTGGAAGAAATGGACAAATTCTTAGAAAAGCACAACCTTCCAAGACTGAACCAGGAAGAAATAGAAACTACAAACAAACCAATCCCAAGCACTGAATTTGAGACTGTGATTAAAAATCTTCCAACAAACAAAAGCCCAGGACCAGATGGCTTCACAGGCAAATTCTATCAAACATTTAGAGAAGAGTTAACACCTATCCTTCTCAAACTCTTCCAAAATATAGCAGAGGGAGGAACTTTCCCAAACTTATTCTATGAGACCACCATCTCCCTGACACCAAAACCAGACAAAGATGTCACAACGAAAGAAAACTACAGGTCAATATCACTGATGAACATAGCTGCAAAAATCCACTGCACAATACTAGCAAACAGAATCCAACAGCGCCTTAAAAGGATCATACACCATGATCAAGTGGGGTTTATCCCAGGGATGCAAGGATTCTTCAATACATGCAAATCAATGGGATACACCATATTAAAAAACTGAAGGATAAAAACAATATGGTCATCTCAATAGATGCAGAAAATGCTTTCGACAATATTAAACACCCATTTATCATAAAAACCCTCCAGAAAGTAGGCATAGAGGGAACTTTCCTCAACATAATAAAGGCCATATATGACAAACCCACAGCCAGCATCGTTCTCAATGGTGAAAAAGTGAAACCATTTCCACCAAGATCAGGAACAAGACAAGGTTGCCCACTCTCACCACTATTATTCCACACACTTTTGGAATTTTTAGCTACAGCAATCAGAGAAGAAAAAGAAATAAAAGGAATCCAAATCGGAAAAGAAGAAGTTAAGCTCTCACTGTTTGCAGATGACATGATACTATACATAGAGAATCCTAAAGATGCTACCAGAAACCTACTAGAGTTAATCAATGAACTGGTAAGGTTGCAGGATACAAAATTAATGTACAGATATCTCTTTCATTCCTATACACTAAAGATGAAAATTCTGAAAGAGAAATTAGGGAAACACTCCCATTTACCACTGCAACACAAAGAATAAAATACCTAGGAATAAACCTACCTAAGGAGACAAAAGACGTTTACTCAACAAACTATAAGACACTGATGAAAGAAATCAAAGACGACACAAACAGAGATATACCATGTTCTTGGATTGGAAGAATCAACATTGTGAAAATGACTCTACTACCCAAAGCAATCTACAGATTCAATGCAATCCCTATCAAACTACCAATGGAATTTTTCAGAGAACTAGAACAAAATAATTTCACAATTTGTATGGAAACACAAAAGACCCCGAACAGCCAAAGCAATCTTGAGAAGAAAAACAGAACTGGAGGAATCAGGCTCCCTGACTTCAGACAATACTACAAAGCTACAGTAGTCAAGACAGTATGGTACTGGCACAAAAACAGAAATATAGAGCAATGGAACAGAAGAGAAAGCCCAGACATAAACCCATACACATATGGTCAACTTAATTTTGATAAAGGAGGCAAGACTATACAATGGAGAAATCACAGCCTCTTCAATAAGTGGTGCTGGGAAAACTGGACAGCTACCAGTAAAAGAATGATATTAGAAGACTCCCTAACACCATACACAAAAATAAAATCAAAATGGATTAGAGACCTAAATATAAGACTGGACACTATAAAACTCTTAGAGGAAAACATAGGAAGAACACTCTTTGACATAAATCACAGCAAGATCTTTTTTGATCCACCTCCTAGAGTAATGGAATTAAAAACAAAAATAAACAAGTGGGACCTAATGAAACTTCAAAACTTTTGCACAGCAAAGGAAACCATAAACAAGACGAAAAGACAACCCTCAGAATGGGAGAAAATATTTGCCAATGAATCAACGGACAAAGGATTAATCTCCAAAATATATAAACAGCTCATTCAGCTCAATAGCAAAGAAAAAATCACCCCAATCCAAAAATGGGCAGAAGACCTAAATAGACATTTCTCCAAAGAAGACATACAGACGGCCACGAAGCACATGAAAAGATGCTCAACATCACTAATTATTAGAGAAATGCAAATCAAAACTACAATGAGGTATCACCTCACTCCTGTTAGAATGGGCATCATCAGAATATCTACAAACAACAAATGCTGGAGAGGGTGTGGAGAAAAGGGAACCCTCTTGCACTGTTGGTGGGAATGTAAATTGATACAGCCACTATGGAGAACAATATGGAGGTTCCTTAAAAAACTAAAAATAGAATTACCATATGACCCAGCAATCCCACTACTGGGCATATACCCAGAGAAAACCATAATTCAAAAAGACACATGCACCCGAATGTTCATTGCAGCACTATTTACAATAGCCAGGTCATGGAAGCAACCTAAATGCCCATCAACAGACAAATGGATAAAGAAGTTGTGGTACATATATACAATGGAATATTACTCAGCCATAAAAAGGAACGAAATTGAGTCATTTGTTGAGACGTGGATGGAGCTAGAGACTGTCATACAGAGTGAAGTAAGTCAGAAAGAGAAAAACAAATATCATATATTAATGCATGTATGTGGAACCTAGAGAAATGGTACAGATGAGCCAGTTTGCAGGGCAGAAGTTGAGACACAGATGTAGAGAATGGACATATGGACACGAAGGGGGGAAAACTGTGGTGAGGTGGGGATGGTGGTGTGCTGAATTGGGCGATTGGGATTGACATGTATACACTGATGTGTATAAAATTGATGCCTAATAAGAACCTGCAGTATAAAAAAGCAAACAAAACAACTAATACTAAACTTTCATTGGGTTATTTGTATGGAAATATGTTAATATAAATGTTTCAGACATTACATGAAATTTCTAAAAATCTTATATTTGTATTTGTATGGAAATATGTATGGAAATATGTTAATATAAATGTTTCAGACATTACATGAAATTTCTAAAAATCTTATATGTTCTGGTATAATGTTATAAGTAATAATCCTAGTTATTACTTTAAAATGTATATCTCAGAAATAACTAATTTTCTTGTCAACTGCATTATTATGAACTTTCATCAAATCTTTTACCATGGTCATTTTTAAGGCTTTTGTCATTTACAGACAGTTCTGGGTGTACTCTGATGATTTTGCAAATATGTTCCTATAAAAGGGTTTCATCTTCAAGAAATTCATGGAAAAGACTCTGACATGTACAGGTTTCTGGTAACTGACTGTACTGCTGAACTGAATGAATAAGCATTTTCAGAACTCTGATGAAAAACTGATGAACTCATAAAAGTGCTAACAAAAGATCAAGATGAAAAAAAACAATTAATTACATGGGACTGAGTGAACTGATGAGGATGAGTATAATTTTTGTGACTTTCTGTCTGAATTAAAAAAAAAATCCCACAAGGATTCAGAGGCAAAGAATATACAAATCAATTTTCACTGCAAAGTAAAGGAGCTGTTACAGTGGAGGATTACTGGACTGAATGTCAATATTATGACATAGTATGAGTGTGTTTCATGTTTGGTAATGGCAATCATTGTTGCTTTTGTTGTGGTCATCCATGTACAATGCTTGGTGTCAGTCTATTTATCTCTTGTAAAAATAAAATACAGTGTGTCTGTGTGTGAAAAAAAAAAAAAGGAAATGATATAAATGTGACTATGAATGAGTGAATTCAATAGTTAAAATGATCTATTATATTAGTGATATATATTGTGGAATTAGTATTGTTTTTCTCTAAAGAGCAATGTGGAATAAAAGTTATTTGTTTCATTTAAAAAAAAAAAAAAAAAAAAAAAAAAGAGCACTCCATGACATGGAACGCTAAACCTAAGTATTTTCAGTACTATAGTAAATGTAAATGGATTAATATCTCCTATTAAAGTGTAATTTTTTTATATTATGTGGAACTAAATTTTTTTCACAATATACAGGTAAAATAAAAGAATTACCTTAGAAAGGAGAAAACATTCCATGTATTTAAAAACAATAAAACAATAAGCATATAATATGCATCTTAGATATAAGTAGTCTTTAATTTCAGAAAAATTTGTCATTATTGTAATTAGTATTATTATACCAATTTCTTTAAAACATTTCAATACTTTTTGTATTTGAAAAAATATTTTAATATTTTTTCTTCTCTCTTTTGTGGGCTAATACATGGTAAGTATTTAGCTGCTAACATAACTTAAAAATATATTTTGTTTTTTTACAGCCGAACAAAACTGAATCAAGAAGAAATAGATAACTTGAACATACTGATCACTAAAAGCAAAATAGAGGGCTTCCCTGGTGGCGCGGTGGTTGAGAATCTGCCTGCCAATGCAGGGGACACGGGTTCGAGCCCAGGTCTAGGAAGATCCCACATGCCGCGGAGCAAATGGACCCGTGAGCCACAACTACTGAGCCTGAGCGTCTGGAGCCCGTGCTCCACAACAAGAGAGGTCACGATAGTGAGAGGTCCACTCACCGTGATGAAGAGTGGCCCCCGCTCACTTCAACTAGAGAAAGCCCTCACACAGAAACGAAGACCCAACACAGCCAAAATAAATAAATAAATAAATAGAATTTAAAAAAAAATAGAATCTGTAATTTAAAAAAACTCCCTACCAACAGAAGTCCAGGATCAGATGGTTTCACAGGCAAATTCTACCAAATATAAAAAGCAGAACTTACACTGATTCTTCTCAAACTCTTCGAAAAGATTGAAGAGTAAGGAATACTTCCAAAGACATTCTATGAAGCCACTATCACGCTGATATCAAAAACAGATGGGGAGGGGGGACTTCCCTGGTGGCACAGTGGTTAAGAATCTGTCTGCCACTGCAGGGGACATAGGTTCGCGACCTGGTCTGGAAAGATCCCACATGCCATGGAGCAACTAAGCCTGTGTGCCACAACTACTGAGCCTGCGCTCTACAGCCCACGAGCCACAACTACTGAGCCTGATAGCCACAACTGCTGAAGCCCACGCACCTAGAGCCCATGAACTGCAACAAAAGAAGCCACCACAATGAACAGCCTGCACACCACAATGAAGAGTAGCCCCCGCTCACCTCAACTAGAGAGAGCCCGAGCACAGCAACGAATGTCCAATGCATCCAAAAATAAATAAAGAAAGAAATTTACTTAAAAAAAAACAAATAAAACAGATGGGGACTTTTCTCTTGGTCCAGCAGTTAAGATTTCGCCTTCCAGTGCAGGGGGTGCGGGTTCGATCCCTGGTTTTGGAGCTAAGATCCCACATACCTCACAAACAAGAAACCAAAACATAAAACAGAAGCAATATTGGAACAAATTCAATAAAGACTTTTAAAAAAAACACAGAGAAAGACACTACCGAAAAAGAAAACTGCAGGCCAATATCGTTGATAAATATAGATGCAAAAATTCTCAACTGAATATTAGAAAACCGAATCCGACAACACATAAGAGGATCATACACCATGACCAAATTTGATTCACCCCAGTTTCACAAAGCTGTTTCAACATATGCAAATCAATCAACATGATACACCCCATCGACAAAGGAAAAACAAGAAACAAACGATCATCTCATTAGATGGCGAAAAAGCATTTGAAAAGCTTCAACATCCATTCATGGTAAAAACACTTACCAACGTGGGTACAGAGGAAACATATCTCAACATAATAAAAGCTATTTATGACAAACCCACAGCCAATATAATACTCAACGTTCATAAGCTGAAAGCCTTCCCGCTAAAATCTGGAACAAGACAAGGATGCCCACTCTCACGTCTTCTCTTCAACATAGTATTGGATGTCCTAGCCACAACAATCAGACAAGAAAAAGAAATACAATCTAACCAAATTGGAAGGGAAGAGGTAAAGTTGCCATTATATGCAGATGACATGATAATATATATAAAGGAAACCCTAAAAATTCCACACAAACACTACTAGAACTGATAAACAAATTCAGCAAAGTAGCAGGATACAAGATTAACATATATAAATTGGTTGCATTTCCTGGTTTTTCTTTCTTTTTTTTTTTAAATTTATTTTGGCTGCATTGGGTCTTCATTGCTGTGCACGGGCTTTCTCTAGTTGTGGCCAGTGGGGACTAGACTTTCTTGTGGTGCGCAGGCTTCTCATTGCAGTGGCTTCTCTTGTTGTGGAGCACGGGCTCTAGGCATGCAGGCTTAAGTAGTTGTGGCACATGGGCTCAGTATTTGTGGCTCACTGGCTCTAGAGTGCAGGCTAAGTAGTTGTGGCACACAGGTTTAGTTGCTCCACGGCATGTGAGATATTCCTGCATCAGGGCTCAAACCCATGTCCCCTGTATTGGCAGGCGGATTCTCAACCACGGAGCCACCAGGGAAGTCCCTGGTTGCATTTCTTTATACTAACAATGAAATATCAGAAAGGAAATGTAAACAAGCAATCCTTTTTTTAATGGCATCAAAAAAATAAAATGCTTAGGATTAAACCTCACGAAGGAGGTGAAAGACTTATATACTGAGAACTACAAAACATTAGTAAAGGAAGCTGAAGATGATTCAAAGAAATGGAAAGACATCCCACGCTCTTGGATGGGAGGAATTAATACTGTTAAAATGGCTATACTACCCAAAGCAATCTAAAGACTTAATGTGATCCTTATCAAATTACCCATGACATTTTCCCCAGAACTAGAACAAATAATCCTAAAATGTATCTGGAACCATAAAAAAGTCAGAAATGTGAACACAATCCTCAGGAAAAAGAACAAAGCAGGAGGCATAACCCTCCTAAACTTCAGAAAATACTACAAAGTTACAGTAATCAAAGCCGCATTGTATTGGCACAGAAAGAGATACATGGATCAATGGAATAGAATAGAGAGCTAAGAAATAAACCCACACACCTATGGTCAATTAACCTTTGACAAAGGAGGCAAGAATATACAATGGGGAAAAGACAGTCTCTTCAGCAAGTGGTGTTTTGAAAGTTGGAGAGCCGTATGCAAATCAGTGAAGTCAGAACATACCCTCACACCATTCACAAAAATAAACTCAAAACGGCTTATATGCTTAAATATAAGATAGGACACCTTATAACTCCTAGAAGAGAACATAAGCAAAACATTCTCTGACATAAGTCATACCAAAATTTTCCTAGGTAGTTCTCCCTAGGCAGTACAAATACAGTAAGTCACCTACATACGAACCTTCAAGTTGCAAACTTTCAAAGATGCAAACGTCCATTCGCGTGTCCAATCATGTAAGTTAGTTCACGTGTCTGACATACATTGTCACGTGCGTGCTTCCTCTATATGTGGTTGTGCTTTTGTGTACTTTACAGTACTGTGTAGAGTACAGTAGTACAGTACCTTTATTTTAAGCCCAAGATGTCTGGAAGCAAGCGTAAAAGCAGACGTGATGTAGCTGGTACTGTTAAGAAGCGCCAAGCGATAATGACGGAAACAAAAGTGAAAGTAATTGAGAGAGTGGAGCGAGGCAAAAAGATGTTAGACATCGCTCATTCTTATAATATGAATCATTCAATCATTGGCACGAATCTAAAGAACAAGGACAAGATCATGGAATATGTGAAGTCTGCTGTGCCGACGATGTTGACACAATATCCAAGAAGCATGGAAAAGTGATGGAGGAGATGGAGAAACTTCTCAGTGTGCGGATGCAGGATCAACATCAGCGCTGAGTCCTGCTCAACTTAACGCTGATTCAAGAGAAAGCTAAAAGCCTTTATGAAGACTTGAAGAAGAAACACGGCAAAGAATCAGAGGGCACTTCTTTTAACGCCAGCCATGGCTGCTTTCATCGGTTCAAGGTTAGAGCCAGCCTTCACAATGTAAAAGTAAGTGGAGAGACAGCAAGTGCAGATAGGGTAGCTGTCCAGGAACTTCCAGAAACACTTTGAGAAATTATTGATGATGGTGTGTATTTACCCAACCAAGTTTTTAATGTGGATGAGACACAACTGTACTGGAAGAGGATGCCAGACCGAAGTTACGTCAGTAAGGAGGAAAAGTTGATGCCGGGCTGTAAAGCAGCAAAGGATAGGCTAACTGTTGTTTGGTGGCAATGCTTCCGGTGAATTGAAGCTGAAACCTCTCTTAGTTTATCATTCACAGAACCCAAGAACCCTTAAAAACATAGCCAAGGGCTCTCTTCCTGTTGTGTGGAAGTGTAACCCCAAATCCCGGATTACACAGGCCACGTTCCAGGACTGGTTTTGCCACCACTTTATCCCAGATGTAGAGAAATATTGCTTGGAGAAGGACGTTCCAGCAAAACATTCTTTTGCTGCTCGACTCTGCTCTGGGCCACCCCCCATTCATGGATGACTTTCATCCCAACGTCAAAGTACTGCATCTGTCACCAAATACTACGTTGCTCATCCAACCTATGGACCAGGGCGTTATAGCGACTTTCAAGAAATATTATTTATGTCACACTTTTTGTCAGGCAGTAAAGGTAAGTGACAAATCAGGAACAACCTAGGGACAACTTTGGGAGGACCATAACATCTACAAGACCATAAAAAACATTGACTTTGCATGGTGTGAGGGTATGGCGGTCACGATGAATGGGGTTTGGAAGAACCTTTGCCCACAGTTTGTTCATGATTTTTGTGGATTTGAGAAGGTAGATCAGAAGTCCGAAGAGGTCTTCAGCAACGTAGTGACCCTCAGCGAGAAGCTGGAGCTAGATCTGCAAGAGGACGATTTCGCTGACCTCCTTGCTGTGCAACATGAAGAGCTTACTGATGGAATTGGAGGCCCAGAGAAAGGATGAAGAGGGACAGGAGGAAGAAAAAGTAACTGAAGAACTGAAGAGATTCACGACACAGAAAATGGCAAGGGAATCTTCGTTATTTGAGGAAGCACTGTTAGTTTTTGAGGCACAGGACCCGAACCTAGAATGGGACCCAAAGGTGGCAGCAGCCATTCAGATTGCAATCCAGTGTTACCTTGTCATCTATGATGAGAAAAAAAGAGCTACTACCCAGACATCAATGGATCATTCTTTCAAGAGGGTAGATAGAATTAAATCCAGCAAGGAACCAGAACCTTTGCCATCAACGTCAGGTATGAGTGAAATTGCAGCTTGCCCTCTGTCTCCTACTGCTGATAATCCTTCACCCCTACCATCTCCCACCTCCCCTCCCTCCTCCAATCAGTAACTCTGCTCGCCTGTTCCCTCGATGCCAGCCCGAGTATCCCAGCTGTTGTACTGTATTACTGTACTTTTCAAGTTACTGTACTGTAAGATTAAAAATGCTTTCTTTGTTTTTGTGCTTGTTTTTTATGTATTGTTTGCGTGAAAAGTATTATAAACCTATTACGGTACAATAGCATATAGCCGACTGTGTAAGTTGTGTACCTAGGCGAACTTTGTTGGACTTACAAACAAATTGAACTTACAAACGCACTCTTGGAACAGAACTTGTTCATATGTAGGGGACTTACTGTCAAAGCAAAAAAGAAACAGGAACTAATCAAACTTATAAGCTTTTGCACAGCAAAGGAAACCATAATCAAAATAAAAATACAACCTATGGACTGGGAGAAAATATTAGCAAATGATGAGACTGACAAGGGCTTAATTTCCAAACTATACAAACAGCTCATACAACTCAATAACAAAATAACAAATAACTCAATGGAAAAATGGGTAGAAGACCTAAATAAACATTTCTCCAAAGAAGACATACAGAGAGCCAATAGGCGCATGAAAAGATGCTCATCATCACTAATTATTAGATAAATGCAAATCCAAATTACAATGAGGTATCACTTCACACTGATCAGAATGGCCATCATTAAAAAAAATCTACAATTAACAAATGCTGGAGGGGGTATGGAGAAAAGGGAACGCTTCTACACTGTCGGTGGCCATGTAAGTTGGTGCAGCCACTATGGAAAACAGTATGGAGGTTCCTCAAAAAAACTATAGGGTTGCCATATGATCTAGCAATCCCACTTGTGGACATATATCTAGACAAAAATATAATTCAAAAAGATACATGAAACCCTATGTTCATAGCAGCACTATTTATAACAGCCAAGACATGGAAACAACCTAAATGTTCATTGAAAAATGAGTGTATAAAGAAGGTGTGGTATATGTATACAAAAGATATTACTCAGACATAAAAAAGAATGAAATAATGCCATTTGCAGCAACATGGATTGACCTAGAGATAATGATACTAAGTGAAGTAAGTCAGAGAGAGAAAGACAAATACCATATAATATAACTTATATGTGGAATCGAAAACAGGACACAAATGAGCATGTCAGTGAAACAGAAACAAACACACAGATATAGAAAAGAGAGTTGTGGTTGCCAAGGAGAGAGTGAAGGAAAGATTGGGAGTTTTGGAATAGCAGAAGCAAACTTTTCTACATAGGATAGACAACCCACCAAGACCTACTGTATAGCACAGGAAACTATATTCAATACCCTGTGATAAACCATAATGGAAAAGAATATATATAGATATATAGATATAGATATATAGATATAGATAGATATATAGATAGATATATATAAAACTGAATCACTTTGCTGAACAGCAGAAATTAATACAACAATGTATAAAGGCTGCAGAGGGTGTGGAGAAAAGGGAACCCTCCTGAACTGTTGGTGGGAATGTAAACTGATACAGCCACTATGGAGAACAGTATGGAGATCCCTTAAAAGCTAAAAAATAGAACTACCATATGACCCAGCAATCCCACTACTGGGCATATACCCGGAGAAAACCATAATTCAAAAAGATACATGTACCCCAATGTTCACTGTAGCACTATTTACAATAGCCAGGACATAGAAGCAACCTAAATGTCCATCGACAGATGAATATATATAGAAGATGTGGCACATCTATACAATGGAGTATTACTCAGCCATAAAAAGGAACAAAATTGAGTTATTTGCAGTGAGTTGGTTGGACCTAGAGTCTGTCATACAGAGTGAAGTAAGTCAGAAAGAGAAAAACAAATACCGTACGCTAACACATATATATGGAATCTAGAAAAATGGTACTGACGAACCTAGTGACAGGGCAGGAATAAAGACACAGATGTAGAGAACGGACTTAAGGACACAGGGGGCAAGGGGAGACAGGGACATAGTGAGAGAGTAGCACTGACATATATACACTACCAAATGTAAAATAGCTAGTGGTAAGCTGCCGCATAGCACAGGGAGATCAGCTTGGTGCTTTATCTCCCCCATAGGGGTGGGATAGGGAGTGTGGGAGGGAGGCTCAAGGGGGGGGGATATGGGGAATATATGTATACATATAGCTGATTCACTTTGTTGTAAAGCAGAAACTAATACAGTGTTATAAAGTAAGTATACTCCAATAAACATGTATTTAAAAAACCCACAACATTGTAAATCAACTACACTTGAAAATATTTCTTAAGTGCAAACAATTTTCTGAATGTAAGTTTTACTGTGTGTGTGTGTACCACAGGTTCAAAATATATGAATTATGTCAAATTGATTACATTACTTTTCAAAATAAAGAATTTTTGATATTTTACATCAGCCTCATGTTATAAATGCAGAAAAACCATATTATTTTTTTCTAAAGTTGAGAAATAGCCATTTTGCTCATTCGGTATGCTATAAACCATTAACTCTTAAAAAGGGATTCGTGACCTCTTCCTTCCAAAGAAATATTTCTCCACTCACACAATTTTAATAGAATGTTCCACCATGAACTGACTTCCCACCTTAGAGACACGAGATTTGCATCCTGAAATCTCTTTCTTGCAAAAATGTCCAATTATCATCCTAGCATTACAGAAAAGAAATGCTTTTTTCCAGATCTCAAATTCCATACAACTTTAGTCAAGACATCATGTATGTTTTTTTTTCACACACACACACAGACTGTATTTTATTTTTACAAGAGATAAATCAACTGACACCAAGCACTGTCAATGGATGACCACAACAAAAGCAACAATGATTGCAATTACCAAACACGAAACACACTCATACTATGTCATAATATTGACATTCAGTCCAGTAATCCTCCACTGTAACAGCTCCTTTACTTTGCAGTGAAAGACATCATGCATTTTTAAATAATCAGCACTCACCTGAGGTCTTTAAAAATCAACATAAACATAATTTTGTGTTCTCTTTCATTTACTCTGGTTCTAAGTGGTCATTTCTAAACGAAAGTATTTAAGTATGTTAACGTCATCTTTTTTTTTTTTTTTATTAACGTCATCTTATAACATCATATTGCAAATGACTACCGTGTCTTCAAAGATGAAATATGAGGAACTCACAATTAGGCTCTCCAAAGTTTTCATCTCTGAATGTGTATGACTCTTCTGCTGAACTCCACACTGTTCATTATTCTCTGAGAATATTCTTTTTCTTGTATGGCCATCTCACATGCTCTTTCATTTCATGAAGTTTTTTCCTACAATGTTATGCCTAGTTTATTTCTGAGAATATGCATTATTTCAGAATGATATTTATAGACACAAAGACTTCTCTATAATTCTCTGAGAGTTTCAAGAACTCCTTCTTCTTTTTTTTTTAATACCTAGATTCTGAAGCTCTCCACAAAGCATTACTAAACTTGCATTTACATAAGTATCTACACATTAATCACACATTAATGCATTCACAAATGTATTATGATTTATTGCTAATTTTGGAGCTGTCTTATTTACCACCCTCTTGGAAATCACTTTAATATTTGCACTTAGGACTTGAAAGAGAATGGATAAATAAAAACCGGAAGAATATGCAAATACAATTTATATATTTCTCATAAAATTAGGTGATGATCTAACCTTTATCCAGAAGAAAAGAAGAGCCCAGATACTCTGCAGGCATGATCCTCGAGAATGTGTGGTCTTCCAGCAGGAAAACATGCAGTAATCCATGTGGCAGAGTTTACCTGTGACCAGCTGGGGTTAGTGACCTATGCATTCCTTACATGCAACATATCAGGAGTGGAAAAAGGGAATTTGTCCGTTGTGGCAATAAGTATAATGAAGATTTGTAGCAGGTCATGCTCATATGTTCAACACAGGTACAATCAAAAGTTTGCTCAATTCTGGTAGATCTAAGTCTGTATCTGTTACCTTGTCTTTAACGAGGAAATGTCAGAACTGACTTACCAAAAAAAAAAGTGTTTTGTTTGTTTGTTTGTTTTAATTAGAGTCACGGTGAGTAAGGCAGAGTTCAGAACAGCTAATGTGACTTAGTGATTCTCTCATCAGGAAATACAGTTTCTACTTCCCTGTTTATTCTCCACATCCTGTAGTAAGTAAAGTTTCCATGAAAGATAAATCTACAGCGTGAAAAGAAAAGAAAACTTACATGTGTTGATAAGGTCATTTTGACAGGTTTTACCACGTATGTCAGTGTTTCTGGGGATGGACACAAGCCAGAGCTCCCTACTCTGACATTTTCACTGATGTCATTCTCCTTGATCCTCAATTTGAAAGTGGATAAAAATGTTTTCTATGCTTTCTTCTTTAAGAAATTAAATAAAGAATGCTTTCTAGACATGATCCTCTAATGATTTGCAGTCAGTGGTCATCAACAGAGGAAAAGCACACAGAAGGGTGACATTCAGTCAGGTAAGAAAATTCTCCCTGAAATCAGAGCTTCATCTTTAACATGCAATCAAAGGCTTTCACAGGTTCTTCATCACTCTGCACTCAGCCCTACCATATGGGATTGGCTCTGAGAATCTCACATCAGATGACTGACAAACATGTCATAGTACACTGATCAGGTACCAGATCCTGCCTCTCTTAATGATCTCCCACAGGGACATTGGAATATTCTAGGATATTTCCTGGAGCCCTCTATTCTACACAGGTACACTTCCAAGTAGAAGCAGAAGCTTGGATTCTCACTGGGACCCCTGCTCTGTCCAACCAACCTCTCTAGAAATATGATGTTCTAATCTCTCCTGATTAGAACATTTCAAGGTCTCTCCCTGTGCTAATTTAGTAAAGGTAAAAGAGAAACAAGAAAGAACAAACTATGCAGGGAGCAATATATAAGATTCCTTTACTTAACGTATTTATCTGATATACCCAAATACTGAGAAATATAGATTCATTTCATAATGGTCAAGGAAAGAGGAGGAGGAACCTCCATGTCAACAGTATATATAAAATGGAATCAATATTGCATAAGCTCCAGCTTAAGCTTAGCTACGAGGTACTAACCCTTCTCATAAAGAAGCAATAGTTCTCCATCATTTGAAGCACACTGAGGACTCAGACAGCTGGACACTGAAGGTGTAGCCTCCTCACTCGAATTCTGTACCTGCATCACAGAGTAGTGAAATATTCCCAAAGAATTATTAAGGATGAGGGGGGGAGGCGAAATAAAAAAGATGAATCCATAGTCTGTCCTACCGTCTGTTCTGTTGGATATTACCACCATCTTGGCCCAATATGACCTTCCCACTTTTCTCTGGGTCTCCCTACTTTCCACCTCCATCCTCTCATTATATCTTACCTACACTTGGGAACGACTCTAGTTTTTCCACTTATCTTTATCAACAAGTAATCCAAATAGCAACTGTGTATATAACTCCTTAGAAACCTCAGGTCTGACTCAGTAATAATACATGACCTTCAAAGTCCAAAGTTTTCCTAATTCCCTTTATTATTATTTTTTTTCTAATTTCCATGTACTTACACTCTTAAGACCTCCACTGTTCTCAGGTTCGTCTTCCCTGCAAAATCTGTCAACCTAGACATAGACTTAAGTACCACCCACTAATTATCTCCTAGGGAATCCAATTTTTAAAAAAGCCTCAGCAAGCCTTATGGACTTTATTAAAGACTCTTTAAGATAACCCATGGGAGATAGCAGCACACCCACAGATATCTATCTAATACACCCTCAGAGTAATTTTTTTTTCTCTTTTATAAAGTCTCTTCTGGCCAATGAAGACTCTCAGCTCTTCTTCTTCAACATATGCAGTGTCTCACCCTTCTGATTGCTCTCTGCTCTATCCCAGGTCCACTCCCTTTCCTGATATTACATTCTTTCCCAATTTTGTATGTTGGTAAAATCAAATAACATAAAATACAACATGTAAGTTATTATAAAGTGCACCGTTCAGTGATATTAAATGCATTCATATTATTGGGCGATCAACATCACCATTTATCTTTCTAATTCTTTTCTACGTTTTAAAACTGTAACTCTATATCCTTTAAATATAACTTTCCTTTTTGTTCCATAACCACCTGAAAAGCATCATTACCCTCCCAATTTCTATGGTTTTGACTACCCTAAGTACCCCCATAAAATTGAAATAAGTAGTTGTATTGTTATGACTCACTAAAAGTCACAAAAATGGCATTTTTGGTAGCTAAATTTCCTCAAGATTCATCCATGTTGTAGCATATTCCTAGATCTTTTCCTTCTTAACACTGAATAATATTGTATTATATGGGTATACCACACTTTGCTTATCCAGGAACTAGTGGATGAACACTTAGGTTGCTTTCATATTTTAGCTACTGTGATTATTACTGCTCTAAACACTGGAGTACAAATAGTTCTTTAAGACCCTGATTTCAATACCTTTGGGTATACCTCATAGTAAAATTCCTGGATCATGTAGTAATTCTATTTTTCAATATCTGAAAAATTGCCATACTCTTTTGCAAAGCAGCTGTATCATTCTGCATTCCCTCTGACATAGCACAATGGTTCCAACTCCCTCACATCCTCACCAATAGTTGTTTTCTGCTTGTGTATGTGTGTGTGTGCTTGTGTGTGTATGCATGCACACAAATATATAAACATGCATTTAGTGATATGGAGCATCTATTCAAGTGCTTAGTCATTTGTACATCTTTTGGAAGAACCATCTATTGAAGTCTTTTATCCATTTTTGAATCAGGGTGTTTGCTTTTTGTTCAGTTGTAGGAGTTCTCTGTATATTCTGAATAGAAATCTCTTGTCAGATAGATGGCTCTGAAATATTTTCTCCCATCTTGTGGGTTGCCATTTTATTCTGTTTACATTTCTTTGATACACATTTTTTTTAACTTATGTACTGCAAATTGTTTATTTTTTTTGTTAGCTGTACCTTTGTTGTTCCTTCGTTTCATATGGAGGAAAACACTGCCAAATCCAATATCATGAAGCTCTTGTCCTGTATCTTCTTCTAAGACTTTTTATATTATTAGGTCTTATATTTAGTTTCTTCATACGTTTTCATTAATTTTTGCATATGATGTTAGGTAAGGGTCCATCTTCCTTCTTTTGCATGTTGACCACAAGACTTCTCAGCACCATGTGTTGAAAATACTATCCTTTCTACTTTGAAAAGTCTTGGCAACTTGTCAAAAATCATTTGGCCATATATCAGGGTTTATTTCTGGGTGTTGTATTCTATTCTATTCTATTGGTCTTGAATAAGGGAGAAAATAGCATAACCTATCCAGGTTGATGAAGAACATAAAGAAAGACCAGGACTGAGAATTAGGAGGGCAATATAAAACAGCAGGGAGTAAAAGACAGTGTGAGAGAAGATCTTGTATTTGCGAGTTCATGGAAATAGGATCATGCTAAAACCACTAAACGCCTGACTTTGAACAATACGGTAAATGTGCCAGCAAGAAACATAACACTTACCCATCTCTGGGAAATATAGTATGGGCATAAAGATAAACTACACACAAATATATTAAAAAGGGAAGGGTTTTCATGGTGTGAGAATATTGTGGCATTTGAAATACAATTTACTTCTGTTCTACCATTGTCTCTAAAATTTATCAAAGTGTATATACAAGCAATTCCAATCCTGGTAATGTGCTTGACAGGTTTATATATGAACTTCAGTAGAGCAGTAAATGTACATTCATAGTAGGACTGTTCCCTAAACCAAAAAACAAAACACAAAAACTGCAAAGACTAGAGTTCACTTTGTCAACACACATACAGATGCAATGATGGTTAACGGTCCGAAAACAGAAGGTGAGCATGGGTGCAAGAGGTTAATCCCCAGGCTGGGGTGGGGTGCAGAGTTTGAAGGTAACACAAGTAGAAAAGGCTTTTGTCCTATCCTTGATTTTTGAGGTATGGAAATTCACAGGTCACTACCTTCATTTCAAACTGAATGAATGCACTATTCAATTTTTTTAAACAGGCGAAGTAAACATGAGTGATAATAAATTTCAAACTGTCGCTAATCAAATAAGATACTAAGAAAACTTAAATAATATGATTTAAGAATGAAGTAGAGAGATTGTCCAACATGGTAGCATTCAAAGACCCAGAGCTTGATGCCTCTCATGGGCACACCAAAGTCACAACTGTTTACAGAACAGCAATTGATGAAAAAGGCCGGGACCTACCATAAAAGATGTTTTACAGCTAAAGATATAAGGAAGGCACCTCGACAAGACAGAAAGGAAGGGCAAAATCTCAATAGAGTCAAGACCCATACCACCAAGTGGGTGGCCCACAAATGGGAGAATAATTACAATTTCAGAGGTGCTCCCAGGTAGCAAGGGGTATGAAGCCAACATCAGGCTCCCAAGCCCAGGGATCCTGTTGTGGAAAGAAGAGTTCCTAGAAAGTTGGGCTTTGAAGACCAGTAGTGCTTATTTTCCAGAGAGCCAGAGGGTTGTGGGAAATAGAGATTCCACTCTTAAAAGATGCTCACAAAATCCCACATGATCTGAGAATCAGAACAGAAGCAGTCATTTGAAAGGATCCCGGGTCACACCTACCTCCTGAGCTTGGAGAGTCTCCCAGAGAGGCAAGAGGCAACTACAGCACAGCCTCAGGGACAGAGACACTGGCAGCAGCCATTCGGGGGAGCTCCTTCTACCTCGTGGACGCTGGTAGCAGCAAGCATAATTTCAGAATCCTCCCTGTAGCTTATCAGCCTCAGGACCGAGCCCCACCCATTTCCACCAGACTACAGACACAAGTACTAGGATGCCGCAGGCCAAGCAACTAACTTGAGCAGGGGCATAGCCCCATCCACCAGCAAACAGGCTGCCTTCAGATCCTCTCAGTGCACAGCTGCCCCTGGACATGGGTCCAGCCACCAAAAGCCCCAGGACCAGCCTCCACACCTCAGTGGACAGGCACCAGCCCCAGAGTCCCTGGCCCCTCTGACAAGTGAGCCTGCTCTGGCCTTGGAGTCAGCCTCACCATCGGCAGGTGGTAACTGCACAGGGACTGGATGGAGCTTGGACCTACCCAACAGCAAACCTGCTTTAGCAGTGGGATCAGCCTCATACACCGACAGGCACACACCAGCTCCAGGGATACCACAGCCCAGCAGCCTGTGTAACCAGGCCACTTAATTGCAGGCCAGAAGCAGCCATGGACTCAGCTGGGTCCTGACCCTGCCCATCAGAATGCCAACACAAGATTAGGGATACCCCCGGCCCTGCAGACAGCTGTGTCAGGAACAGTGATCCAACACCAACTCTGTGGCTCCTGGGCCCTGCAGCCAGAACGCAGAACCTGTCTCTTCCTCCCAGTAGCCAGCATAGCCCCAGAACCAGTGACTGGGCACTAGCCCTGATATCACCTGGACTGCAATTCTACCCATAAGTGAACCAGCACCAGATTTGGTGTCCCCCAGAGTTGTGCAGCCAGCTGCCTTATGATTTAGTCTCACCAAGCAGCACAGACAGCCTCCATACAAGGCAGAGCCTGGCAAACAAGCAGTCTGGGGGCAGCCAAGCCTACCAGACTACCCACAGTAGTCAGCCCACCACAGCAGAAGAGCCCAAGCAGCCCACATAGGGGGTACATACACCTAGAATATATAGCTCTAGTGACCAGGGGAGAGGGGGCTGCTGGGACCCATAGGACAGCTCCTACAAAAGGCCACTTCCCAAAGGTCAGGAAATGTAACGAACCTACTACACACATAGCAATAAAAACAGGAAGTTAAGAAAAATGAGGTGACACGGAAACACGATCCAAATGAAGGACCAAGATAAGAATTCAGAAGAAGATCTAAGTGAAGTGGAGATAGCCAATCTCGTCAACAAAGGGTTCAAGGTAATGACTGTAAAGATGATCAAAGAACTCAGGAGAAGAATGGACGACCAGAGCAAGAAGTTAGATTTTTTTTTAAAAAGAGTTAGACATTAAAGAACAACAAAACAGAGATGAGGAATACAATAACTGAAATGAAAAATACATTAAAGGAAACTACTGTAGACTAAATGATACAGAGGAATGAATCAGAAAACTGAAGGACAGAGTACTGGCAATCACTGAAGATGAACGGTAAAACAATAGATTAAAATGAAATGAGGAAAGTTGAACAGACTTGTGAAACAACATCAAGTGTACTAATATTTGCATTATACTGGTCCCAGAAGCAAAAAGGAAAGACAAAGCAGTGTAGAGCATACCTGAAGACATAAGAGTTGAAAACTTCCCTAACCTGGGAAAGAAAACAGACATCCAAGTCCAGTAAACACAGTAAGGCCAAAACAGGATCAACCCAAAGAGGACCACACCAAGACTCATTGTAATTAAAATGGAAAAAAAAATAAAGATAAAAAGACACTATTAAAAGGAGCAAAGGAAAAGCAACAAGTTACAAACATGGGAAATTGCACAAAGTTATCTGCTGACTTTTCAGGATAACCTCTGCATGCCAGAAGGGAGTGGCATGGTATATTTAAAGTCATGAAAGGGAAAAGCCTATAAGCAAAAATACTCTACCCAGCAAGGCTCTCCCTCAGCTTTGATGGTGAGATCTAACGTTTTACAGAGAAGCAAAACTAAAAGAGCTCAGCATCGCCAAACCAGCTTTAGGAGAAATCTTAAAGGGGCTTTTCTAAGTGAAAAAGAAAAGGTCACGATTGAAACATAAAAATTAGGAAAGGAAACTTACTAAAGGAAAAACCTCATTGGTTAAGGCAAATATTCAACAAAGGTAGTAAATCAACCATGGACACAGCTAATAGGAAGGATGAAAAAAAAAACAGTAATAAAATCATCTATATTCACAATAAGAAGTTAAGGGACACACTAAACAAGTAGATGTAAAATACAAGGTCAAATTCAGTAACTGTGGGGGAGCAGAGTAAAAATGCAGGGTTGTTAGTGTCCATGTGAAATTAAGAGCTCAGCAACTTAAATAATCACACACACACACACACACACACACACACACATCTGAAAGAAATCCAAACATAATATTAAAGATAGTCCTCACATCACAGATGAAGGAAATAAAAGGGGAAGAAAGGAACACTGAAGAAATTAAAGAGGGATTCTAAAAATACCCAAGACGAATGAAAATGAACACACAATGATCCAAAATCTATGGGACACAGCCAACGCAGTTCACAGGGGGAAGTTATAGTGATACAAGCTTATTCTTAGGAATCAAGAAAAATACCAAATAAACAACCTAACATTACACCTGAAGGAATTAGAAAAAGAAGAAAAAACAAAACTCAAAGCTGTCAGAAAGAAAAATTAAGAAAACTATACCATATGCAATGACATCAAAAAGAATAAGACACCTAGGAATAAACACACCTAAGCAGGTAACAGACATGTGCTCAGAAATCTATCAGCCATTGGTGAAAGAAGTTGAAGACAACACAAAAAGATGGAAAAATATAGCATGTGCATCGACTGGAAGAATTAATACTGTTAAAATAACCATACTACCAAACACAATCTACAGATTTAATGCAATTCCTATCAGAATACCAAAACATTTTCACAGAACTTGAAAAAGTAATTTTAAAATTTGTATAGAAACACAAAGACCCCAAATAGCCAAACAATCTTGAGAAAGAACACAGCTGGAGGCATCAGGCACCTTGACTTCAGACTATACTGCAAAGCGACAGTAATCAAAGAGAAAGGTACCAGAGCAAAAAGAGACACAAAGATCACTGGAATAGAATAGAGATCCCAGAAATAAGCCCACACACTTATATTTAATTGATTTATGACAAAGCAGGCAATATGGAGAAAAAACTGTCTCTTCAATAAGTGGTACTGGGAAAACTGGTCAGCTACATGGAAAAGAATAAAATTAGATTATTTTAGCACACCATATATAAAATAAATGCAAAACTGAATAAAGACCTAAATGTAGGACCAGAAACCATAAAACCCCTAGAGGAAAATATAGAACATTCTTCAACATAAATGATAGCAACAGTTTTAGGTTCAGTCTACTAAGGCAAATGAAACAAAAGCAAAAATAAACAAATGGGACTTCACTAAACTTAAAAGATTTTGCACAGCAAAGGAAACCAAAGACAAAATGAAAAGACAACCTGCTGAGGGAGAGACCATATTTGCACATGATAAGAGGTTAACATCAAAAAAGATGACCAAGCAAGGGTTCATACCTAAACTACAGAAACAGCACATACAACTCAATATCAAAAAAAATACCCAAAATCTTTTTTAAAAAAATGAGAAGACCTAAATAGACATTTTTTTCCAATGAAAAACTACATATAGACAGCCAGAACTCACAAAGATGCTAAACATAGTTAATCGGCAGTAAAATGCCAATCAAAACTATGAGATATATCACCTCAGTCTTGTCAGAATGGCTGTCATCCAAAAGATCACAAATAACAAAGGTTGGTGAGGATGTGGAGAAAGGGAAACTCTTTTACACTCTTGATGTGAATGTGAAGTAGTGCAGCTACTGTGGAAAGCAGAATGGAGGTTCCACAAAAAACGAAAAATAGAACTACCATAATATCCAGCAATTTCACTGTTGGGTATATCAGAAGAAAACAAAAACACTATTTCAAAAAAAATAACTGCACACCAATGTTCATAACAGTGTTATTTGCCATAGCCAAGATATAGAGTCAAACTAAGTGTTCATCAATAGCTTCGTGGATAAAAAAGATTTTTTGTGATGACTTCAGCAAAAAATGAAATTTTGCCATTTGCAAGAACATGGATGGATTTGGAGGGTATTATGCTTAGTAAAATAAACCGCAGAGAAAACAAGCATGGTATGTTATGAGAAAAAAAGCATGGTATGGTATGAGAAAACAAGCATGGTATGTTATCACTTACATGTGGCATCTAAAAAATTGAATACAATAACAACAAAAAAACAGACTCACAGATTAAAGAACAGACTAGTGGTAACCAGCAGGGAGAGATAGGGTGGAGGGGCAAAATAGTGGTAGGAGATTTTGAGGTACAATCCACTATGTATAAAATCAATAATCTACAGTGATGTACTGTATAGCATGGGGAATATAGCCACTCTTTTATAATAACTATAAATGGAGAAGAACCTAAATATTTATGAATCACTATGCTGTACCTCTGAAACTAATATAATAATGTAAATTAACTATAGATCAATAAAATATAAAGTAAGAAACAATAAAGGGGAGACACAGATTATTAGATAGAAATCAATTAAATAAACACAAGTTTTGGAAATCAAGGAATTAAAAAACAACACGTAAGACACAACATTGGCATTTAAAGTGTACAATCTATTCATTTAAAAGAAATCATTTAAGTGGTAAAAAATGGTACCCATTCTCACAATTTTGTATATCTAGGATAAATTATTATCTACAAAAATATGTTACAAATATTCACTCAAAAGGAAAGAGAAAATTGGGATAAACCCATTTTAGTATCCAAATTTAATATCAAAGTCTCTATGCAAAATTGATTTGAATAAGTTCTGTTAGCCACTTCTAGTTTCTTTGTGATGTAAAATCTTTTAAAGCATAAAAATCAGCCTTTCTACATTATTCCATTAGACATACATAGAAGTTAAAAGAAATGAGAAGACAGAACAATCAACCAGGAAGGTGAATTTATTGAGAAACAGTCATTCGTTCTCCCTCCTCCTTTTCTTTTCCTCCTTTTCCAGGTCTCTTTCGGTTCCGATCAAGAGAAATCTTGAGAGTTCTGAGAATATTTCTTTGAGGGCTTCAAATCACCATACCTACATCCTCTGCCACAACTACACACACGGGAACAAAAATAAACCTCTGCTATCTACTCACGTAGGAGGGATTCATGCAAAATAAACTCCTACATGGAGACCAAAAGGTGAGTTTTCTACCTGTTCTTTCTAATGTCCTTCCATTATAGTAAATCCCACACATTATGAGGAAGAAACGGTTATGTGAGCTTTTCCTTGAAGTCAAAAAACTAGCATTCATTTCAAGTACCTGGTGATCATAGGGTACAGCCAGGGAAGGTGCCATCCCCCTTGGGGGGAGGGGCGGTGGATGGGCTCCCGCACCCATGCACCTCCTGATGCACAGATTCTGGAGAAACAAAGGGCAGTCACACCGCAGTCAGCCTGTCAGGCTGTCGGGCCACTGGGCAACCCGACCAGCCTGGAAGTGCCCCATCAGTTTGCTGAAAGCAAAACCCTGTCCCCCCTGTGAAGCCAGGCAATTTGGGTCAGAGAGTCAGAGGAGACCGGTAATCAACTCCTCCTCTCTGCTCACCTCCTTGGGGTTACAGCAACCCCATCTCCAAACCCAAATCTGACCCTGGAGTGCCAAACTGGGAGTGGCAGGTGGGCTCTGCCGGTGCTTCAGCGCCCTCTGGAGGTTGTCTGCTCTAATGGCAACTCTCAGCCCTTCCTCCTCCTCCTTCCCTAGTCCTGGGGGCTGCCTTGGCCTCCTGCAGCTGCTGGCCTGAATTCATTCTTCTTTTTTCTCCAATTACAATGAAGAGTCTTTCAGAGGTTTGGAATCTCTTGAAGAAGGAAGATCTTTTAGCCAATACACCTTAACCGTGAGAAGTTGGTTTCAAGAATGAACCTGAAATACTGTATTTTTCTCCTGATGATTCCAAGGAGAGACAGCTCAAGTTTTCTAAATCATAAGAAAAACCAAGGTAAATATGATATTCTGAGCCAGAAATGAAAAAGCAGTTTTTAGCACCCCCTCCTCATGACATATGACCGGGATTTAAATCAATCAACTGCCACTGGTTTTTAAATCAAGTGACCCAACTTTAAATCCATCAGCTGCTTCCCTGTAACTCACGTGACTTGGCTTTGAATAGTAAGAAATGCAGAGGTATAAAAATGATGTTCTGAACAATAAATGGAAAGACAACATTTTAGGAAGTTTTTTCCTTTTCGAATGGACCATTCATTGCCTACAGAATAAAGGATTCCCTTGTGGATTTCTGGAACTGTAAACACATACATTGTCTCCGTTGGCTTGATTGACTTAGATTTTGGGTTTCTTCTTGTTGTTGTTGTTGTTGTTAACATCTTTATTGGAGTATAATTGCTTTACCTTGTTGTGTTAGCTTCTGCTGTATAACAAAGTGAATCAACTATTCGTATACATATATCCCCATATCCTCTCCCTCTTGTGTCTCCCTCCCACCTTCCCTATCCCACCCCTCTAGGTGATCACAAAGCACTGAGCTGATCTCCCTGTGCTATATGCAGCTGCTTCCCAATAGCTATCTATTTCACCTTTGGTAGTGTATATATGTCCATGCCACTCTCTCACTTCATCCCAGCATACCCTTCCCCCTCCCTGTGTCCTCAGGTCCGTTCTCTACATCTACGTCTTTATTCCTCAGCAGCGACTCCTGCTAGGGACGGATACTTCCTTTTATGCTCAGGGAAATCCCCTAGTTTGAATATGATTTGAGTTTGATCCTGTGAAACCATCAGAACTTCCCACCAGAGATAAATGAGGAGATTCTGGCCTTTATTAGTATGCATGATGAACACGGGTGTCCTGGCTGTACTTGCCAACCCTCCTATTTTACCCACCTATTTTTATCCACCTTCCTCCCTGTGAGTACCTTTGACCAACCCTGAGTTCACACTCCTGACCTATTACAGTGACTTTGTCAGCCTTTCTTTAAAAATGGACAGGTAATAAAACGAATTTAACCTAGAAGCAGCAGCTCAGTAAGGGAAATAAAATCATCAGAAGTTATCTAATCACAGCCACAGCCATCCAGGGCTCTGTCTTACCTGCTGGGTCATAAGAATGGGACCTTCCTAAACTTGAAGGGCATCCAATCAAATAAGTAAATGTCTGCTCACCTCTGGCTCTTGGAGGGATTGCTAGGCACTCTACCCAGTGTATACTAACTGCAAACCACTGTCATGGTTGTGAAACACCTATGTTCCAGGAAAGCTTTTTGGGGTGCATGGGGAAGGTTTCTTTTTGACATCAAGCAAAAAATAAATCACCAAGCTCTTTGAGCACAGGGGTTCTTAAGAGGGCAGTAGAAGGAAGGAATGGGCAGAAAAGATGATCTCCAGTGAAGTGAAGGCCGTTTTTCCAAAAGAGTAGGATTTAGTCTCAGTTTAAGGAGAACACTTTTAAATAGCTGGGACAGCTCCAAACTGCAGTTTAGGGAACGAGTGCTTCAAAAGAACAGTGCTTTAAAAGTCCTGGCAAGGCAGCAAGAGGATGAAGAGTTGGTTTTGCATAGTTTTGAACACAGGAGTAAAGAAGCAGAGGCATCTCTGACTAAAAGGCCCTGTGATCCTATGGCATCAATGGGTCAATTGCAGGGAAAAGGGGTGTGGGGGGCTATATTTCTCTCTCAACGTCTCCCAGGGCAGCCACCCTTCCCGACCCCACCCCCCCACTCCCTTCACCCTTCCTCCCTCCACTGTAGGGTCCCCAGGGACAGCACTTTTCAAGCTGGAGCCCTCAGGCACCATCTCTGCTGTCTGGATTCTTCCTGGAGCCTGGCACGTTCTGGAAGAGGAAGGCGGGTCTGCAAGGCCGCTGTGGTGCAGTCGGACCTGGAGGCCTGGAGGGGAACTGGAGCCCTGAAGCCCACCCACGTCCTTGAAGCCGAGGGAGGAACACATCCTCCTAACACTACTTCTCAGGGGTCAGCGTGCTCCCCACCCGACGGTGATCCATACTCACTTGAGGCAGCAAGGACTGCCTCTAACTGGCCCCCTCGATTCCACCTTAAGGGTCCTCGCACATGTGTGATAGCACAGGCCCCGGATCTCTTTAGTCAGCTGAGGCCAGTGCTGCCGGCATCCCTCCAGTCCCATCCCCCAGCCCCTCCCTTGGGATTGTATCTAATAGAAGAAAGAGCACAGAGGAATTGGCTGAATCAAGGGACCTGGGAGCCTGGGGATGAGTTTGAAGACCGAGAACCTAAGGCGCAATTACATATTATTGGAAACTCTTGTGGAGTGTGTGGGGGGGGAGGTTAGGAGGCTGAGAGGCTGAGTCGACTTGCTGAGTCCAGCCCCAGGACACCACACAGCCCTGTCCCCCTTTCCCTGCCATCAGATAAGCGGTGCCGCAACTCCAGCCGGGACTCTGCACTTCCCCCTCCCTGATTCTCCAGAAGAGCAGGTGGCCCCCCTCTGAGGGCAGGGGCAAGACAACGGACCAAGTCCCCCTGCACTAAGGCGCTACTGGAATCTCTTCCTGAACAGCAGTGCTGGCTTGGAACGAACCCGTGCACCGCCAAAGTTGGTCTCGTCCTGCAGCTGAGGGACGCAGGCTTTAAGTCAGCTGCCTTGGCTTTAAATCAATCAGTCCCCCCTTTATTCAGGTGACCCGACTTTAAATCACTGTGTGCCCCTCAAGCCTGCCACTTCAAAAGTTGGGAACTTCACTTTGATCCCAACACCTCACACAGCTGAATGCACACTGTAGTCACCCCAAGCCTGGCTTAGAGGCAGGATATAAGGTAAGGGGATGGGCTGCACACATGGTGAGGAGGGTGCACTTCATGTATCAGAAGGGTCCAGGTACTCTGGATACAGCAAGCAGTGCACGATACAGCAGCTCCCTGGCAAAGCTGGTGATGCACAGGGGGAGCAGGCACACCCAGGCACGCAGAGGTTCCAGGCCGGGAGCTGGGGCACAGCCAGCCGGGAGGGTGTGAAAGCCAAGGATCTGAGCCTTCTTGAGAAAGGCAGACACAGAGGATGGATGAGAAACAAAGACCAGATGAAACATGGATTTGAAAAGCAAACCCTGCTCTTGAAATTGGGGTGGGGTCACCCCAGATTTGAGTCTTCTTACGCCCCAGTACCTAGTGCTTTGGCATTTGCCCAATTACTTATAAAATGTGACTGATAATATCTAAACCACAGAATACTGCATTTGGAGTGGTTTTGCGTGTTTATGTTTCTATAGTGGAATAATCTTTTCTACAAGAAAAATGTACACAATCTGAAATAAATTCAAACCCCTCTTTAAAAAGTACTATAACAGACTTTCCTGGTGGCTCAGTGGTTAAGAATCTGCCTGCCAAGGCAGGGGACATGGGTTCGAGCTCTGGTCAGGGAAGATCCCACATGCCGCGCAGCAGCTAAGCCCATGGGCCACAACTACTGAGCCTGCAGACCACAACTACTGAAACCGGCGCGCCTAGAACCGGTGCTCCACAACAAGCGCAGCAGAAGCCACCGCAATGAGAACCCCGCGCACCGCAACAAAGAGTAGCCCCCGCTTGCCGCAACTAGAGAAAGCCTGCGCATAGCAACGAAGACCCAACGCAGCCAAAAACAAATTAATTAATTAATTAGTTAACTATTTTAAACAAAAGTACTACATCCTTCAGTACAGCTTCTCTGGGAAGAACACAGAGATGGCGTAGGAGAGTGAGAAAGACCAATATTTAGTGCACATCTCTCATGCAGGTGCTCTGCTGGCTCAGATAGATTTATCCCCACTTTACAAAGGAGGAAATAATCTCAGAGAGGTTTAGTAATTTTCCCAAAGCCAAACAGCTATGGAGTGGCAGAACCAAGATCTGAACCAAGTCTGTTACCTTCAAAGCCTAAGTCCTCATCACAACAAAACTCAATTAATATTTACATTTATCGAATTAGTTTGCAACCTGGGGAGTTCTTGGCACACTCCTGAATAAGAGTGAGAAAGAAAGAAATAGCATTTTTCTTACAGTCAACCCAAATTTTTGGAGCAGCTGCTAGATGCCTGGTCCTTTTTGGGGTTCAGCAGTGATTAAGACAGGAAGAGTCCTGCTTTCATGAACCACGTAGTGGGGAGGAGAGACGGGTGCAACTTGGGTGAGGGATTTCACCTTGCTGGACCTCTGTTTTGTCATCTGCAAAATGGGATGGGTGTTCCTCATTTTCTGGGATTGTCCAGCCCTCACACTCTCTGATTCCATAAGAAGCATTTGCTTTCCTGTTTCTTTAAAATTCATTCAGGCCGAGAGCTGGGATGAATGTTGTTAGCTGCTCCCCAAAGCACTCTTTTCCCACCCTTTTCCTGTGATGAATGTTGTTAGCTGTTCCCCAAAGCACTCTTTTCCCACCCTTTTCCTGTGATCAGGTCTTTCCCGAAACATGACTCACAGTCAGTCAAGTCACAGAACCTAAGGGGCACCCAGCAGAAAAATTCCAACCCATGCTTCCCAGGAGCTCTGCGGTTTACTTGCCAGGTAAACTTAACTCACCTGGCACAAGGTGGCCATCCCTGGTTTCACATCAACATGATCTCAGGCACAAACCTCCTTGTTTTTCCATTATGTCTTTAAGTAACTTGTTGAAACAACTGCACAAATATGACACAGATATAAAATCAGGCATCTTCTGCCCCCAGTGCCTACTAATAAATGATTTTCTGCTACTTTAATGATAAAGATAGAACATTTCAACATTCTGCTACCCTTATTATTTGTCATTTTTGTTGATATTTCTATTGACTACATCTTTCAATATTTTAACAATGGAACATTTATTTAGGGTGTTCCAGACCCAGCCTTTAGTGGTAAAGGTTTTGTTGTTATATTTCTATTATGTTTCCTTTAAAAATCATTATCCTATTTAAATGGATTAAGTCAATTATATAGGCATTTATCTTATGATATTGATGAAATTGATACATAGAGGGCAGTAGTACAAGTTGATTGGACTTGAGAACCTGTATTAGCACAGTTAAGTATAAATATTATCTATATGTAAACCAAAGTACAGGCCGAGTGAGATTCTCTGACTTTTTTCCACTGTCTGCCCCTCAAGCCTGTGAGAAATGGAATAGTTCTTGCCCTATCAGTAAACAAAGGATGTCACAGTCTTCAGCACTTGCAGCCCTCCAATGTGAGCCGGCGGGCCCTGAGGCACTCAGGATATGCAAATACAGAATGCAGGCCCCAGAGAGCTGAGGTGCATATCAAAGGAAGGATTTCAGTGAGCCCAGGCAAAGAAAAGCGCCGCATTCCTCACCTTGGGAGAGCTGGTTTTCCTTAGTTAACAATCACCTTTTGATGTTCCCCATTACCTGAGCCGTCCCCTGCCCTGTCCCCTCCTCCCAGTACTTTAGCTCAGGGAGGAAGGAGCGCAGAGGGACTTGGCTGAATAAGGGGCCTGCGCGCCTCGGGAGGATTTTTCAGCCGCTTTCCCCGCAGTCGGGAAGAGGGGCGCTGACTCTGCAGCCGGACCCTGCGCCTCCCTTGCCCCGTTTCCCCTTAGGACGCTCAGGCCGACCCCCTCCTCACGCCCACCAGGCCTCGCGAGCCAGGACGAGGGAAGGGGCGAGAGGACGGACCGAAGTTCCCGGGGACCAGACGCTGGAGGCCACTCTTTCTGCACAGCAGCGGCGGGTGGCAGCGAACCCCTGCCCCTCAGAAGCTGGTCTTGTGCTGCCGCCCGGGCACCGGACCAGGCGGAAGCTCAGCGCCCACTTACCCGGCCCGCCGTCCCCGCGACTGTCATGGCTTCAGCCGGCGGGGCACCTCCAGAGCCCGCAGCCTCAGTGAGGTCGCCCTCCCCTCGGGCTCCGGGACAGTTCCTTGAAGGCGGAGGGAAGAGACCCCGCCTGAGCCGGGAGATGGGAGGAAACGCGGGCTCTGTTCAGCGCGCAGTGGGTGGGACCGCTCTGCCCCGAGGCCTTCCGGGAAGGAGCGGGGCGGCGGGGGAGGGAGCCGCCAGGAGCGCAGGGCCCCGTCGCGGGTCCTGGAGGGGCGGCCCGGCCTGGGGGCCATGCCCATTGTGGCCGCGGCCCAGGCCTTTTTCCTGGAATCCTACACAAAAAAATTAGATACACAGTCTATAGTAAATACTCACAAATGATTGTTGCTGCTGTGCTCACTATTCTATTAAAGGTGTAAAATCCATAAAACACTTTATGTTCAAAATTAAATATGAATTTTTACCTTTCTAATTATGTCTCTGATATTCACAGTTGTGGTTAATGAATCAGAGACTGTGGCATCACTAGTTAAAAATGAGCTTGTGAAAAAAATAGAACTCAGGCCCACCGGACCTACTGAATCACAATCTGCACTTTTACAATCTCCCCAGTGTACTCGTGTACCCATGAATAGTTGAAAGGTACATTTCTACCTCGACAGGTCTTTTCTCTGTGAGAAATACACACATTTTATCCAGTTTGATATAAATAAAACACTCAAAAATGCATATGCCTGTGTTGAAACCATCATTTTATCATTTCTTTTCCAGACAAGTATAGTCTCTATACTGGTTTTGTGGATCACATGCCATACTCTTTTCTTGTAGTTAGAAATAAGGTACAGAAAGTTACTTTAAAAAAAAATTATATATATATATATATATATATATGTATTAGTGGATAATTGAAGACACTCTTCTAAATTAAAACCTTCTCTTAACTTGCTGTTTTCTTCTTGGGTCATATTATGAACTCTTCCTGTGGCCACATGGCATCTGTACGTTTAATTTCAGGGACTGCTGACATTTCAGGATGTGGCCATAGATTTCTATCAAGAGGAGTGAGAATGCCTGGACCAGGATCAATGGGAATTGTACAGGGATGTGATGTTAGAGAAGTATAGGAACCTGCTCTCCTTGGGTGAGGATACCTTCCTTCCAGAATTCCTTATTCAACCACAGGGTTTGAAGTCCTTCATTTGTAAAATGTCTCCTGGAATCTTCTGCTTCCTACAATAGGGTTTCAGATTGCAACGTTTCAGGAAAGATTGGGAGTTTGTGGGTATAATTTTTCTTATTCTTTTAAAATTGCAGCCTCCCTTTTAATATACTTTGTAACTGCTTGGGATGTGTCTATATGAACTGTGTACTATATGCTTCTCTTATAGTCCTTACAATATTTTATTGTCTTATTTTCTCTAACAATTTTCCATGGATTCTTTGGGCTTAAGGTATATTAAAAGGGAGACTGCGAATCTGGGACTTCCCTGGTGATGCAGTGATTAAGAATTCGCCTGCCAATGCAGGGGACCCGGTTCGATCCCCGGTCCGGGAAGATCTCACGTGCCACGGAACAACTAAGCCATTGGGCCACAACTACTGAGTCTGCACCCCGCAACTACTGAAGCCGGTGTGTCTTGAGCCCGTGCGCCATTTATATTTTGAGGAATAAAACCACTTCTGAGTGATTAAAATTTAGGCCAGCTAGTCAAAATGCTTTATCACCTGTTCTTCTAAAACACTGGTCAATGGAACAAGTTTTACTAGGGATAACAGTGTAATTGTATTCTGGAGTTCATATGGGCAATATGGTTTATGACCTTGATGCTGGATCACGACATTTCAACGGTATAACTGCTATTAATTGTCTGTTTGTTCAACGATTAAAGTCTCACGTGATCTGAGTTCAGACTGGAGTCATCCTGGTTGGTTTCTGTCTATTGCAGATTTCTTCCAGTATGAAAGGAGAAGAGCAATACGGCTTCCTTTACAAAATGTCTTCAAACTAAATGATGATATAATCTACATTCAATTAATTTATACATACCCTACTGTAGAACAGGGTTCGTTACGCTGGCAGAGCCCGGTAATTATGTAAAACTGAAACTTTTTCTGCACTGGTTCAAGTCCTCTTCCTAAGAATATGTTTATAATCAACATTCTTTCACAAATTACCCAATTTAATTCACCATAGCATTCCTCATATTAACTAAATGGAAAATCCTAGGCTATATACAAATCCAGAAAGGGCCAAAAATCGTCAGCCCCCATGGATGATTACAACCCATTGCTGAGGCATTCAAATTACTTATTAAAGAACCACTATGTCCATCAACATCATCAATTTATATATTATTGCCCCAATGCTAGCCTTAACCCTGGCTCTCACAACATGAATTCCTCTTCCCATATCTTATCCACTAATTAGTATAAATGTAGGCATATTATTTCTATTAGCCATATCACACCTAGCCATTTATTCCATCCTCAGATCTGGATGAACTTCACATTCAAAATACTCACTCACTGGAGCTCCAGGAACAATAGCACAGACGATCATCTCATATGAAGTAATGTAGCCGTTATTCTATTCTCAGTCTTACTGGTAAATGGATCATTTACACTTTCAACAGTAATTATTACACAAGAACACCTATGACTAATTTTCTCCTGACCCCTACCCAGAATTTGATTATCTCCGCAGTAGCAGAAATCCAGTGAAGCCCCACTTGATTTAACAGAAGTAGAATCAAAACCTGTACATGTCTTCAATGTAGAAAATGTAGCAGGCCCATTCACCCCGTCCTTCCTAGAGAATATGTCAATTTCCCTATAATAAACGTTTCCACAGCAATCTATTTTTAGGGGCATTCGACAATCCCTAGGTGCCAGAATTATAGATTCTTTCATCTTGTAAATATAGTTTTCTTTAAAAAATAATTTTTATAGTTTTACTACCTTTAAACAAAATGTACTCCATTGCTGTGGAATATTCCTTCATAGGAGCGTGCATGGTTCATTTCTGCATCCGTCTGTGATGGCCTTCAGGTTCCTTCAGGTTTGGCTCCTGTGGCTGCAAGTCCATGTCCGTGTGTCCTGGTGCAGGGCTGGTGGGTTTGTGTTCAACTGGGAGGAGCACTGTGGGTCTCTGTGCACGGACTTCGCTATCTGAGGCCCGATTGCTTCAGAAGTGGTTGCATCCCCCCGTTGCGTACCAGGCTTTCCATTGCTCCACATCCTGCTGATGTTTGATACTATGTCTTTCATGTCTGCCATTCTGGTAGGTGTATGCACAGTATTTTGCTTATGGCTTTAATCCCTCTGTTGTTAGTGAAGTTGTGCATCTTGTGGTATTCATGGACTATTTCCTGTTGTTTTTTGAAAAGTTTTAAAAATTCTGGTCTGGTACACATAACATAAAATGTACTATCTTAAGCATTTTTAAGTGCACATTTCAGGGTCAGGAAGTAATTCACACTGTTGTGCAAACCTGACCACCATCATCCTGCAGAACTTTTTCATCTTGCAAAATTGAAACAGTCCCCATTAAACACTCACTCCCCATTGTCCCTCCCTCAGCCTCTGGCCCTCAACATCCTACTTTATGTCTCTATATTTCCGACTGCTCTAGGGGCCTTGTATGAGTGGATCAAGCACTGTTTGTTTTTTTGTGTCTAGCTTACATCACTGAGCATAATGCCCTCAAGGTTCATCCCTGCTGCATCCTGTGTCAGAATTGACTTGCTTTTTAGGCTGAATAGCCTTTCCTTGTATTGATGGACCGTGTTTTTCTTCTCCATTCATCCATTAGTGGACACATGTAATATCTACATTCATTTCTACTGTCATAATATTTGTGGAATAAAATCAGAAAGTCCTATGAATCAAAAGTCATTTGCCATTAACTTTTTTCTTAAACTTTTTGTTGTGGAAAACATCAAGGCTAAGAAAAGGGAAAAATACATGTCAGCTTCACTTGTGTTCAGGAATTAATGCTTTACGGATTCACTTTATTCCCTGTGTGTGTGCTATGCGTGTGCATGTGCCTGTTTGCATACATATGCTGTGCATGTGCATAGGTATGTGAACTTGCACACATTAGTGTGTGCATGGGCATATGGGTGCATGTGTGTTCACATGCTAGTGTGTGAATATATTTGTGCTGTGCACGTGCATATGTTTGTGTGTGTGCTGTGCCTGCCTGTGCGCACACCTGTGTGTTTGCTGGAACCACTTGCAAGTTGGCTGCAGACTGAATTGTGCCCCAGATATATCCGCACGCAGCTGCTCTAACAATCCTGCGTAGCCACGTAAAGGTCACAGATCTCAGGGATTTAAATGGACGGAGCAGGATATACTGACACAGAGTTTGTCTCTGCGGTGTGTCCTGTCCCCTTTGAGATTTCCAAGCTCTGCATTAAGGGTGTTTTCCTGATTAACCTGTGGTTCCTTTTCTTCTCTTCATCTTGTCAGAGTTTGTCTTCCAATGACTGTCACTGTCTCAGTAACATCCTTCACACCTTCTTTACATTCAGTCACCTGTCCCAGGTCCCCTAAAGCAACAATGTCACCGTTGGAGAGCCTGGCCAAGGCTGGGGTGCACCTCCTGTTGGCCTGGCCTCCAGGCCCTGCCCTTGGCTCCTGTTTTCTCATATCTCAGCCAGGCCCCGACTTGGATCGGGCCGACACGTCTTTCCTCACAGGGTCCCATCGCCCAGTCAAGGGGGTTCATTCTCCCCAAACACAGCATCAGGAGTCGGGGGCTGACAGTCCCCACTGGGTCTCCTTCATGTGAGACCCTGTGCTGTTGAAAGAGCAGGCACCCTGCCCTCGGGGGTGGGGGACTGGGGGGCGACATGCGGCCCACAATGGGCAGGCGGGTGTCTGGGTGGGGCGAGCCAGTATGCAAGGAGTTCCGCGGTGGGTTCTCCTCTCCAACGGCTTCTGTGCCCCTACCTCTCCCCGTGCCTCCCCTCGAAGACAGCGCGGTGCCCGGGTTGGGAACCATGGGAGCCGTCAGCCACCGCCCCCTCTACACACACACACACACGCACACGCACACGCACACGCACACGCTGCAGGGAAGCAGGACCTGAGTGCAGGGCTCTCAGCGGCCCTGAGCGCCCCGCCCGGAATCGGCCAGCCGAATGGACAGACCGGATCTCCCGGCCCGGACCATGCAGGACTCTCCTGACCTGGCTTGCAGTGTGGCCGCCTCCTTCTGGAAGCCTGGGAGGCTGGAATCAGGCCACTTCTTGTCTGTCCTGGCAGCAGACTGGGCTGCACTCTAAGAAGTTCGTGGCTCGCCCGTGGATGCTGACCATCAGGTGGCCAGAGACATTGGGAACATTTCTGTTTTGCCTGTTGAAATGTTTAATGACAAAGATTTTGTTCAGTTTCCTGATGTGGGTGTCCAAAGATGAGAGACCCATGTGTGTGATCTGTACCCCCTATGAGATCAGCCCTAAGCTAGTTTAAACATGATCAAGTTGTGTCTACATGGTAGATTTAGACCTCTGCATGTCCTGTCTACTGATTATGTTTAGAGCTGACCATGTGTTGTCTAGAATAAGAAGATTTAGACCTGACCATGTTCTGTGTACGCTAGGACTACGGGGACCTGGGTAGAGACCCGGCCTGGCCTCACTACTGGGAAGCTCCGTGCCTGCATCTGAATGTCAGTACTTAGATGTCTGGGGTCTGGAGCTGAGGTGGGCTTGTGTACGTAACAGCCTCTCTTCTGAGTGTGGTGACCTGGTCTTCCCAAGGGTCAGTGCTATGGTCGGGGCCTTAGTCTTAATCCCTGCAAGGTTCACCTTCCCTGGGGCTCATGGAGAATCCTCAGGAGGACTACCTGGCAATAATTCCAATTTACCAGCACGTGCACGGTGCATAGGGAAGCAGGTTTAGCTGCTGAATTGATTGCAGGGCACGCAGATCGGGCAAAAGGCCGATGGGTGACAGCTGAGGCTGCTGCTGAGCTCTCCCTCCAGTCTACCGTCCCTACTCAGCAGAGTCCAGAGCTGCCCCTCGGCTTTCAGCCCTGCTGTCCTGTGAGTGTTCTCAACATGTAAGTGAGACGAGAAAGGACTGAGCATGCCAGCACCAGGGTCGTGTGTTCAACTCTAGTATGAAAGCTGTAAAAACAGTTAAAATCACACAGAACCAAAGTGAGAAGAGGAGGACTCCTCTGGGACAAGTGTGGGGAAAGGAGACCCACCTGACACTTTTTCCCATCCCAGGAGGTCCCAGGGACCCAGCTTGTTTCCACATTGGGGGAGCCCCCTGCAGAGCCATGGTGTCCTGACCAAGGGGACGTGTGACCCCAGGTGCAGGGTCTGGGGAGGTGAGGTCACCCTGGGACTGTGGACATGTGACCCAGGTGGAGGGGTCTGGGGAGGTGGGTCACCCTGGTGAGTGTGGATGTGTGGCCCCAGGTATAGGGTGCTGGGACTGTGTGGGTCTCACCATACCTGCATGGGTCAGGAGCACATGGATGGGGAGACCGCATATGCGCTCTTTGCCTGCAGTGTGTCCTGTCCCCTTTGAGATTTCCAACCTCTGCATTAAGGGTGTTGTCCTGATTAACCTGTGGTTCCTTTTCTTCTCTTCATCTTGTCACAATCATATGAGGTCAGGCATGTTTGAGTGGGTTGCTGCTCTGTGTTCCGGTGAGTGACAACACTTGGTGGTATCGTATTAATACTATAGCATATCATATGTCTAATCTATGGGGGTCACCACTGCCTGGGTCCCCCCGGACAGAGGTCAGGTGAGCACAGACTAGCCCCCCCTAAGAATGGTCTCCCACGTGCTCTGTGAGGGTACCGTGATGGCCCCTAAGGTAGGGGACTGTGTCTGGGCCTCCGACATTTGTGATGAAGGGGAGTCGAAATGGAATCTCAATTAACAAGACATTATCTTAAGAATTTATTTTAAGTGAAATAAAACACACGTCATATACCCTTTACCATCATCACCATTTTAAGTGCACGTTTCTGAGGCATCAGATAGATTCACTTTCTCGTGGAGCCATCACCACCATCACTAGAACTTTTCGTCCTTCAAAACCACAATTCCACAACCATGAAAGTCTCATTCCCCATTCCCTCCCACTGTCCCTGGCACCGATATCCACTTCAATCCCTGAGTTGTCGACTCCAGGGCACCCACTGGAGTGGAATCCTGCCGTGTTTGCTGACGGGTCATTTTGGAAGAGCTGACTTTCAATCTGAAGCTCTGCCTGTTCGCATCTGAAGAATCTGCATTTAAGGAGAGGGTGTATGAGGAAGGGGGTGTATGCGGGACAAAGGTGTCCGGGGTGCAGGTGAGCCAGGACCTGACCAGCTGCCTTTTGGGTCCTCTGGTCCCATCTCTTGGTCTGTGCCTCATCTGCATCATCACTGTCCCCGCTGCCACCGCTGGGGTGTTGTTGTCTGAGTGAGAGTCCCCTGGTGCCCCTGCTCTCCTCCCCTCCTCCTGCTGGTTGCGGAGGGAACTGCTTGCTGTGTGGTCTCTACTCCTGAGGCATGAAGGACCCTGTAGCATGGACCTGCAGAGTGTGGGGTGTGGTCCCAAGAGCATGGGGCCCACATAGGACACGACATTGGGGCGTGACAAGTGCTAGGGCTGCCTCATCACTGACAGGGAATGTTGCCCAGATCCTGCTCCAGAGGGCGTGGTGGGTGGCCTGGGACCCTAGAGGCCCCATTCCTATACTGGAGCTTGGAGAGTGCATCCCCATGGGCTGCAGATTCACCCCATATCTCAGCCATATCCCTCTGTCCTGTCTTTGAACTCAGGAAAACGAGCTCTCTTGTCCACAACATAGGCCTGGTCCTGTTGATATAACGATTCTTTAAGTTAGGCGTCCTGGGATAGCAGCTCCTTTTAGGCCTGAGAAGGAACAACTCCGGAGTGTACAACGATTTCAGATGAAACTAATATTCAATGACTATCCCTAACTACTCGGTTGTTGACTTCTATTAGTCATTATTCTCCTGGTTTTAGCTCTGATGTGGGGATTACAGAGGAGTCAACATTTAAATCTTCGTAATCTGTGTATTTGTAGCTTCAGTATCATTACTGACCCATAGTTTTTTATGGTTTGGGAAGAGTTATTGATTTCATGTATCATGTAAAGGATTCACAATGATGATAGGGCAATTAAGATTACAATAATAGCTAGTAAATTGTTCACATTTTCTCTACCTGTGCATCTATTGTATGCAGATGAGTTTAGATGTCAATATTAGTGAAATGATATAGAGGACTAGAGAACTTATTTTAAAAATCACTATTAATGTGTGATGAAGAAAATGTAAAAGTTTTTCCATAATCGGTGATGTTGTATCTTGAGAGCCTAGATGAAATTGATATGCCTTAGTGATATACAGGATTTTAGCCTATCATTTAACTTTGACAAAGCTACATCACTTTTTACTTTTATCTCATTTATTGAGGAAGACATAATTGTTATGGTGTTGGCTTGAAACTGGTTGAAAAGGACTTGAGTCCTTCCTTATTTTACATTGACATAGGTAGGATCTTGAAACGTAGGATATGGTGGAGGACATCCGTGTAACCATTCTAGGTTAGGAGTAGCAATTTCCACTGCTAAGACTTCTTGTTTAGACACAAATGCTTTTCAAAGTATGAAGATTATTAGCATTACTGCTGCTACTGAGATGAATGAGCCTAAAGACAAAATATTTCATGTTGTGTGTGCCTCAGGGTACTCAGACTAACGTAGTGACATCCCTGAGAGGCCACGAAAGTGCTGCAGGAAGTCATATTTACTACTACAAATATACTTGTGAAGTGAATTTTTGCTCATGCTGAGTTAACTGTATAACCTGAGAATAGTGGGAATCAGTGTAGAAAGCCTCCTATAATAGTGAAGACTGCTCCCATGGACATTAGGTCATGGAAGTGTGCTACTACATAGTATATATCCTGGAGGACAATGTCTGGGGATGAGTTGGCTAAGATGATTCCTGTCAAACCACCTACTGTAAAAAGAAAAACTAAAGCCTAAAACTCATAATATAGTGGGAGGTCATATAGTATTACCTCCGTGAACAGTTGCTAACCAGGGACTTCCCTGGTGACGCAGTGGTTAAGAATTCGTCTGCCAATGCAGGGGACACGGGTTCGAGCCCTTGTCTGGGAAGATTCCACATGCCGCGGAGCAAAAAGCCCGTGTGCCACAACTACTGAGCCTGCCCTCTAGAGCCCGCAAGCCACCACTACTGAAGCCCACGCGCCTAGAGGCCGTGCTCTGCAACAAGAGAAGCCACTGCAATGAAAGGGCCGCACACCGCAACGAAGAGTAGCTGCCGCTCACCGCAAACAGAGAAAGCCCATGCGCAGCAACCAAGACCCAACTCAGCCAAAAAAAAAAAAAAAGAAAAGAAAAAGAAAAATTAAATAAAGAGTTGCTAATCAGCTAGATACTTTTACTCCTGTAGGGATAGAAGTAATTACGGTAGCTGATGCAAAGTGTGCTCCTGAGTCCACAGCTATCCCTATGGTAAACATATGATGGGCCCACAAGAGAACTCCTAAAAAACCAGTGGACATGACTCATACTATTCCCAGATAGCTGAAAGGCAATTTTTGTCCTAAATAGTATGTAATGATATGTGAGTTTATAACAAACCCTGTTAGGCCATGAATACAGACTTCAGGGTGAGCAAAGTATCAAAAGAGGTGTTGGTATAGGATTCGGTCTCCTCCTGCCGGGTCAAAGAAAGTAGTGTTTAGATTTCTATCTCTTAACAGCATGGCAATTCTGGCTGCTTGGACTGAGATTGGTAATTATAGTAATATGGCTATAGTTGTGGAAGATTAAACAAATAATGGTGTTTGGTATTGGGATATGACTGCTGGTTTTGTATTAAAGACTATAGTAATAAAAGTAATAATACCAAGAATTGAGGAGACACCTGCTAAATGTAAGGAGAAAACAGTTAGGTCGACAGAGGCTCCTGCATGGGCCAGATTGCAGGCTAGAGCTGAATACACGGTCCCACTGGTACCAGAACCAGCTTCTACTATTGGTGATATGAGTAGGAGTAAGAATGATGGGGGAAGTAGGCAAAAGTTTATATGATTTATTGGGGGAAATGCTACTTCAGGTGTCCGAGTTATTAGTGGCCCAAGTCAGTTTTCAAAAGCCTGCAATCATAACGGGTACAGCTATAAAGAAAATTATTACAAGTGCAGGGACTGTTATGACAACCTTACAGATTTGGGCATCTCCAAGTAGCGGTCCAGGTCAGCATAGCTCAGCCTGGATTAATATAATTAAGGTGCTGCCTGCTACTCCAGCTCAAGCACCAAATAGTAAATATAAAATGCCGATATCTTTGTGATTTGTTGAAAATATACAGCAGTGTATGAACAGAGGTAAAATGACTGAGTTAGCATTAGACTGTAAATCTGAAGACAGAGATTGAGCCCTCTTTCTGGCAAACCCTGTGGTGAATCAACAAATTGAATTGTAACTTCAGAGAAGCAGCTTCAATTCTGCCAGTGATTATCCTGCCTTTTTTTTTTCTTTTTTTCTTTCTCAAATGAAGGAGAAGTAGACTGAAGCCAGTTGACTAGAGGATTTGCCTGTTAACTAAAGTTTCCTGGGGTTAAAACTCATCAATCTCGTAAAGATTTGGCTTCAATACAGTGTTTGCTTTACATTCAATTGATGTAGAATAAAGTCTTGCAATCCTTATTTTTAGGAATTAAGTCAATTTCACTTGTTTAGGGTTTTGAAAGCTCTTGGTCTGAACTAACCTAAATTCCTAGTCCAGCACCGATAGAATGGGTGTTGTGTGTAGTAACCGTGAGGGTATTATGATTGGTAACGATAGGAAGGTTATTTCTTTGTATGTTGAAATTGTTTTGTGTTTGTGTTGTTTAATGAAGGGAATATAGTTAGTGATGTGGAGTATGTTAGCTGCAAGTAGAAATATATGCTGAGGACTGCTATGGTGGCTATTAGTGTTGGTAGAATGATGTTGTCGTTTTTGTTATCTCTTGGATAATTATTCATTTGCGTAGAAAGCCTGATAGTGATGGGCGATGTCCTAATGATACTATAATGGTGAGGAAAATGATTGTGATGGGAGGTGTTTTATCTCATGTGTGTGATAATGATACTCTTGTAGTACATGATCTGGGCATAAATAAGAAGAAGATAGTGTTGTTATGATATAAATTAGTATGTTTAGGATTGTTATAATCTGAATATACATTATAATAGCTGTTATTCATCCTATATGGGCAATTGATGAGGAGGGTGTAATATTTTCCAGGTGAGTATGGCGAAGTCTGCCTCAGCCTCCAGCTATGATTTATAATATCACTATGATTAATAGTATATTTAGGTTGATGGATGGTGACATGTGGTATAAAACTGATAGGGGTGCAATTTTGTCATGTTGATAGCATCAGGTCTGCTGTTCATGGGATGCCTCGTGTGACTTCAGGCACTCAGAAGTGAAATGGGGAAAGTCCTACTTTTGTGACAAGGGCGATTGTCATGAGGGTGGATGCTCCTGGATTAAAGATTCTTGTTATTCACTGTGCTCTTTGACCAGAGTATATTAGATTAATGATAATAGCCATTATAAGTAGTATTGATGTGGTGGACTGTTTTAGGAAATATTTGTTGGATGCTTCTGTAGCTTATGGGTTCATGTTTTTTATTAGAATGGGGATACCATTAACCAGTGTGAGCTTGTTATACAATTATATTTCCTGAGAAAATGGTCAGTAGAATGATGGTAAAAACAATGAGAGTTTATTAGCACAGGAAGGATATACAAAAATATTTTGGGGGTATGGGCCTGTAGCTTACTTAGAGAACTTTACTATATAGCATGTGGTGTAATGTGGTAGGTAGCATGGAGAATGTAAAAGTATTAGGAAGAATTCAATTCCAGGAATAAGAGCATTGAAACCTCTATGATTTACTCTATCAAAGTAACTCTTTTGTCAGACATATTTCTTAAATTTGTGGTGGGTTGCCTGGTATGATGACAAGTAGTGAAAACTCTCATATACATAGGGTTAATGTTAGTCGTAAAAAAACTTTTCATAAGAGATGTATGCGTTGATCATATCAAAATTGTAGGTAGGAGGCTCAAATTCATAGAAAGGAGATTGTTAGATGTGTTTTAATGATGACTTGGGCTGTATATAATTCTGGCACCTAGGGATTGTCGAATGCTCTTAAAAATAGATTGCTGTGGAAATGTTTATTATAGGGAAATTGACATATTCTCTAGGAGGGACGGGGTGAATGGGCCTGCTACATTTTCTACATTGAAGACATATACAGGTTTTGATGCTACTTCCGTTAAATCAAGTGGGGCTTCATTGGATTTCTGCTACTGTGGAGATAATCAAATTCTGGGTAGGGGTCAGGAGAAAATTAGTCATAGGTGTTCTTGTGTAATAATTACTGTTGAAAGTGTAAATGATCCATTTATCAGTAAGACTGAGAATAGAATAACTGCTACATTACTTCATAGGAGATGATTGTCTGTGCTATTGTTCCTAGAGCTCCAGTGAGTGTGTATTTTGAATGTGAAGTTCATCCAGATCTGAGGATGGAGTAAATGGCTAGGTGTGATATGGCTAATAGAAATAATATGCCTACATTTATATTAATTAGTGGATAAGATATGGGAAGAGGAATTCATGTTGTGAGAGCCATGGTTAAGGCTAGCATTGGGGTTAAGGCTAGCAAGAGAAGCCACCGCAATGAGAAGCCCGCGCACCGCAACAAAGAGTAGCCCCCGCTTGCTGCAACTAGAGAAAGCCTGCGCATAGCAATGAAGACCCAACGCAGCCAAAAACAAATTAATTAATTAATTAGTTAACTATTTTAAACAAAAGTACTATATCCTTCAGTACAGCTTCTCTGGGAAGAACACAGAGATGGCGTAAGAGAGTGAGAAAGACCAATATTTAGTGCACATCTCTCATGCAGGTGCTCTGCTGGCTCAGATAGATTTATCCCCACTTTACAAAGGAGGAAATAATCTCAGAGAGGTTTAGTAATTTTCCCAAAGCCAAACAGCTATGGAGTGGCAGAACCAAGATCTGAACCAAGTCTGTTACCTTCAAAGCCTAAGTCCTCATCACAACAAAACTCAATTAATATTTACATTTATCGAATTACATTGCAACCTGGGGAGTTCTTGGCACAATCCTGAAGAAGAGTGAGAAAGAAAGAAATAGCATTGTTCCTACAGTCAACCCACATTTTTGGAGCAGCTGCTAGATGCCTGGCCCTTTTTGGGCTTCAGCAGTGATCAAGACAGGAAGAGTCCTGCTTTCATGAACCACGTAGTGGGGAGAAGAGACGGGTGCAACTTGGGTGAGGGATTTCACCTTGCTGGACCTCTGTTTTGTCATCTGCAAAATGGGATGGGTGTTCCTCATTTTCTGGGATTGTCCAGCCCTCACATTCTCTGATTCCATAAGAAGCATTTGTTTTCCTGTTTCTTTAAAATTCATTCAGGCCGTGAGCTGTGATGAATGTGGTTAGCTGCTCCCCAAATCACTCTATTCCCACCCTTTTCCTGTGATCAGGTCTTTCCCGAAACATGACACAGTCAGTCAAGTCACAGAACCTAAGGGGCACCCAGCAGAAAAATTTCAACCCTTGCTTCCCAGGAGCTCTGCGGTCTACCTGCCAGGTAAACTTAACTCACCTGGCACAAGGTGGCCATCCCTGGTTTCACATCAACATGATCTCAGGCACAAACCTCCTTGTTTTTCCATTTTGTCTTTAAGTTACTTGTTGAAACAACTGCACAAATATGACACAGATAGAAAATCAGGCATCTTCTGCCCCCAGTGCCTACTAATAAATGATTTTCTGCCACTTTAATGATAAAGATAGAACATTTCCACATTCTGCTACCCTTATTATTTGTCATTTTTGTTGATATTTCTATTGACTACATCTTTCAATATTTTAACAATGGAACATTTATTTAGGGTGTTCCAGACCCAGCCTTTAGTGGTAAAGGTTTCGTTGTTATATTTCTATTATGTTTCCTTTAAAAATCATTATCCTATTTAAACGAATTAAGTCAATTCTATAGGCATTTATCTTATGATATTGATGAAATTGATACATAGAGGGCAGTAGTACAAGTTGATTGGACTTGAGAACCTCTATTAGCACAGTTAAGTATAAATATTATCTATATGTAAACCAAAGTACAGGCCGAGTGAGATTCTCTGACTTTTTTCCACTGTCTGCCCCTCAAGCCTGTGAGAAATGGAATAGTTCTTGCCCTATCAGTAAACAAAGGATGTCACAGTCTTCAGCACTTGCAGCCCTCCAATGTGAGCCGGCGGGCCCTGAGGCACTCAGGATATGCAAATACAGAATGCAGGCCCCAGAGAGCTGAGGTGCATATCAAAGGAAGGAATTCAGTGAGCCCAGGCAAAGAAAAGCGCCGCATTCCTCACCTTGGGAGAGCTGGTTTTCCTTAGTTAACAATCACCTTTTGATGTTCCCCATTACCTGCGTCAGTTCCCTGCCCTGTCCCCTCCCCCCGGTACTTTAGCTCAGGGAGGAAGGAGCGCAGAGGGACTCAGCTGAATAAGGGGCCTGCGCGCCTCGGGAGGAGTTTTCAGCCGCTTTCCCCGCAGTCGGGAAGAGGGGCGATGACGCTGCAGCCGGACCCTGCGCCTCCCTTGCCCCGTTTCCCCTCAGGACGCTCAGGCCGACCCCCTCCTCACGCCCACCAGGCCTCGCGAGCCAGGACGAGGGCAGGGGCGAGAGGACGGACCGAAGTTCCCTGGGACCAGACGCTGGAGGCCGCTCTTTCTGCACAGCTGCGGCGGGTGGCAGCGAACCCCTGCCCCTCAGAAGCTAGTCTTGTGCTGCCGACCGGGCACCGGACCAGGCGGAGGGTCGGCGCCCACTTACCCGGCCCGCCGTCCCCGCGACTGTCATGGCTTCGGCCGCCGGGGCACCTCCAGAGCCGGCAGCCTCAGTGAGGTTGCCCTCCCCTCGGGCTCCGGGGCAGTTCCGTGAAGGCGGAGGGAAGAGACCCCGCCTGAGCCAGGAGTTCCAGCTCTGAGGAAACGCGGGCTCTGTTCAGCGCGCAGTGGGTGGGACCGCTCTGCCCCGAGGCCTTCCGGGAGGGAGCGGGGCGGCGGGGGAGGGCGCCGCCAGGAGCGCAGGGCCCCGTCGGGGGTCCTGGAGGGGCGGCCCGGCCTGGGGGCCATGCCCATTGTGGCCGCAGCCCAGGCCTTTTTCCTGGAATCCTACCCAAAAAAATTAGAAAGATACACAGTCTATAGTAAATACTCACAAGTGATTGTTGCTGCTGTGCTCACTATTCTATTAAAGGTGTAAAATCCATAAAACACTTTAAGTTCAAAATTAAATATGAATTTTTACCTTTCTAATTATGTCTCTGATATTCACAGTTGTGGTTAATGAATCAGAGACTGTGGCATCACTAGTTAAAAATGAGCTTGTGAAAAAAATAGAACTCAGGCCCACCGGACCTACTGAATCACAATCTGCACTTTTACAATCTCCCCAGTGTACTCGTGTACCCATGAATAGTTGAAAGGTACATTTCTACCTCGACAGGTCTTTTCTCTATGAGAAATACACACATTTTATCCAGTTTGATATAAATAAAACACTCAAAAATGCATATGCCTGTGTTGAAACCATCATTTTATCATTTCTTTTTCAGACAAGTATAGTCTCTATACTGGTTTTGTGGCTCACATGCCATACTCTTTTCTTGTAGGTAGAAATAAGGTAGAGAAAGTCACTTTGTAAAAAAAGAAATTGTATATATATATATATATATATATATATATATATATGTATTAGTGGATAATTGAAGACACTCTTCTAAATTAAAACCTTCCTTAACTTGCTGTTTTCTTCTTGGGTCATATTATGAACTCTTCCCGTGGCCACATGGCATGTGTACGTTTAATTTCAGGGACTGCTGACATTCCAGGATGTGGCCATAGATTTTTATCAAGAGGAGTGAGAATGCCTGGACCAAGATCAATGGGAATTGTACAGGGATGTGATGTTAGAGAAGTATAGGAACCTGCTCTCCTTGGGTGAGGATACCTTCCTTCCAGAATTCCTTATCCAACCACAGGGTTTGGAGTCCTTCATTTGTAGAATATCTCGTGGAATCTTCTGCTTCCTACAATGGGGTTTCAGATTGCAACGTCTCAGGAAAGATTGGGAGTTTGTGGGTATAATTTTTCTTATTCTTTTAAAATTGCAGCCTCCCTTTTAATATACTTTGTAACTGCTTGGGATGTGTCTATATGAACTGTGTACTATATGCTTCTGTTATAGTCCTTACAATCTTTTATTGCCTTATTTTCTCTAACAATTTTCCATGGATTCTTTGGGCTTAAGGTATATTAACAGGGAGACTGCGAATCTGGGACTTCCCTGGTGATGCAGTGATTAAGAATTCGCCTGCAAATGCAGGGGACCCGGTTCGATCCCCGGTCCGGGAAGATCTCACGTGCCACGGAACAACTAAGCCATTGGGCCACAACTACTGAGTCTGCACGCCACAACTACTGAAGACGGTGTGTCTTGAGCCCATGCGCCATTTATTTTTTGGAGAATAAAACCACTTCTGAGTGATTAAAATTTAGGCCAGCTAGTCAAAATGCTTTATCACCTGTTCTTCTAAAACACTGGTCAATGGAACAAGTTTTACTAGGGATAACAGTGTAATTGTATTCTGGAGTTCATATGGGCAATATGGTTTATGACCTTGTTGCTGGATCACGACATTTCAACGGTATAACTGCTATTAATTGTCTGTTTGTTCAACGATTAAAGTCTCACGTGATCTGAGTTCAGACTGGAGTCATCCTGGTTGGTTTCTGTCTATTGCAGATTTCTTCCAGTATGAAAGGACAAGAGCAATACGGCTTCCTTTACAAAATGTCTTCAAACTAAATGATGATATAATCTGCATTCAATTAATTTATACATACCCTACTGTAGAACAGGGTTCGTTACGCTGGCAGAGCCCGGTAATTATGTAAAACTGAAACTTTTTCTGCACTGGTTCAAGTCCTCTTCCTAAGAATATGTTTATAATCAACATTCTTTCACAAATTACCCAATTTAATTCACCATAGCATTCCTCATATTAACTAAATGGAAAATCCTAGGCTATATGCAAATCCAGAAAGGGCCAAAAATCGTCAGCCCCCATGGATGATTACAACCTATTGCTGAGGCGTTCAAATTACTTATTAAAGAACCACTATGTCCATCAACATCATCAATTTTTATATTATTGCCCCAATGCTAGCCTTAACCCTGGCTCTCACAACATGAATTCCTCTTCCCATATCTTATCCACTAATTAGTATAAATGTAGGCATATTATTTCTATTAGCCATATCACACCTAGCCATTTATTCCATCCTCAGATCTGGATGAACTTCACATTCAAAATACTCACTCACTGGAGCTCCAGGAACAATAGCACAGACGATCATCTCATATGAAGTAATGTAGCAGTTATTCTATTCTCAGTCTTACTGGTAAATGGATCATTTACACTTTCAACAGTAATTATTACACAAGAACACCTATGACTAATTTTCTCCTGACCCCTACCCAGAATTTGATTATCTCCGCAGTAGCAGAAATCCAGTGAAGCCCCACTTGATTTAACAGAAGTAGAATCAAAACCTGTACATGTCTTCAATGTAGAAAATGTAGCAGGCCCATTCACCCCGTCCTTCCTAGAGAATATGTCAATTTCCCTATAATAAACGTTTCCACAGCAATCTATTTTTAGGAGCATTCGACAATCCCTAGGTGCCAGAATTATAGATTCTTTCATCTTGTAAATATAGTTTTCTTTAAAAAATAATTTTTATAGTTTTACTACCTTTAAACAAAATGTACTCCATTGCTGTGGAATATTCCTTCATAGGAGCGTGCATGGTTCATTTCTGCATCCGTCTGTGATGGCCTTCAGGTTCCTTCAGGTTTGGCTCCTGTGGCTGCAAGTCCATGTCCGTGTGTCCTGGTGCAGGGCTGGTGGGTTTGTGTTCAACTGGGAGGAGCACTGTGGGTCTCTGTGCACGGACTTCGCTATCTGAGGCCCGATTGCTTCAGAAGTGGTTGCATCCCCCCGTTGCGTACCAGGCTTTCCATTGCTCCACATCCTGCTGATGTTTGATACTATGTCTTTCATGTCTGCCATTCTGGTAGGTGTATGCACAGTATTTTGCTTATGGCTTTAATCCCTCTGTTGTTAGTGAAGTTGTGCATCTTGTGGTATTCATGGACTATTTCCTGTTGTTTTTTGAAAAGTTTTAAAAATTGTGGTCTGGTACACATAACATAAAATGTACTATCTTAAGCATTTTTAAGTGCACATTTCAGGGTCAGGAAGTAATTCACACTGTTGTGCAAACCTGACCACCATCATCCTCCAGAACTTTTTCATCTTGCAAAATTGAAACAGTCCCCATTAAACACTCACTCCCCATTGTCCCTCCCTCAGCCTCTGGCCCTCAACATCCTACTTTATGTCTCTATATTTCCGACTGCTCTAGGGGCCTTGTATGAGTGGATCAAGCACTGTTTGTTTTTTTGTGTCTAGCTTACATCACTGAGCATAATGCCCTCAAGGTTCATCCCTGCTGCATCCTGTGTCAGAATTGACTTGCTTTTTAGGCTGAATAGCCTTTCCTTGTATTGATGGACCGTGTTTTTCTTCTCCATTCATCCATTAGTGGACACATGTAATATCTACATTCATTTCTACTGTCATAATATTTGTGGAATAAAATCAGAAAGTCCTATGAATCAAAAGTCATTTGCCATTAACTTTTTTCTTAAACTTTTTGTTGTGGAAAACATCAAGGCTAAGAAAAGGGAAAAATACATGTCAGCTTCACTTGTGTTCAGGAATTAATGCTTTACGGATTCACTTTATTCCCTGTGTGTGTGCTATGCGTGTGCATGTGCCTGTTTGCATACATATGCTGTGCATGTGCATAGGTATGTGAACTTGCACACATTAGTGTGTGCATGGGCATATGGGTGCATGTGTGTTCACATGCTAGTGTGTGAATATATTTGTGCTGTGCACGTGCATATGTTTGTGTGTGTGCTGTGCCTGCCTGTGCGCACACCTGTGTGTTTGCTGGAACCACTTGCAAGTTGGCTGCAGACTGAATTGTGCCCCAGATATATCCGCACGCAGCTGCTCTAACAATCCTGCGTAGCCACGTAAAGGTCACAGATCTCAGGGATTTAAATGGACGGAGCAGGATATACTGACACAGAGTTTGTCTCTGCGGTGTGTCCTGTCCCCTTTGAGATTTCCAAGCTCTGCATTAAGGGTGTTTTCCTGATTAACCTGTGGTTCCTTTTCTTCTCTTCATCTTGTCAGAGTTTGTCTTCCAATGACTGTCACTGTCTCAGTAACATCCTTCACACCTTCTTTACATTCAGTCACCTGTCCCAGGTCCCCTAAAGCAACAATGTCACCGTTGGAGAGCCTGGCCAAGGCTGGGGTGCACCTCCTGTTGGCCTGGCCTCCAGGCCCTGCCCTTGGCTCCTGTTTTCTCATATCTCAGCCAGGCCCCGACTTGGATCGGGCCGACACGTCTTTCCTCACAGGGTCCCATCGCCCAGTCAAGGGGGTTCATTCTCCCCAAACACAGCATCAGGAGTCGGGGGCTGACAGTCCCCACTGGGTCTCCTTCATGTGAGACCCTGTGCTGTTGAAAGAGCAGGCACCCTGCCCTCGGGGGTGGGGGACTGGGGGGCGACATGCGGCCCACAATGGGCAGGCGGGTGTCTGGGTGGGGCGAGCCAGTATGCAAGGAGTTCCGCGGTGGGTTCTCCTCTCCAACGGCTTCTGTGCCCCTACCTCTCCCCGTGCCTCCCCTCGAAGACAGCGCGGTGCCCGGGTTGGGAACCATGGGAGCCGTCAGCCACCGCCCCCTCTACACACACACACACACGCACACGCACACGCACACGCACACGCTGCAGGGAAGCAGGACCTGAGTGCAGGGCTCTCAGCGGCCCTGAGAGCCCCGCCCGGAATCGGCCAGCCGAATGGACAGACCGGATCTCCCGGCCCGGACCATGCAGGACTCTCCTGACCTGGCTTGCAGTGTGGCCGCCTCCTTCTGGAAGCCTGGGAGGCTGGAATCAGGCCACTTCTTGTCTGTCCTGGCAGCAGACTGGGCTGCACTCTAAGAAGTTCGTGGCTCGCCCGTGGATGCTGACCATCAGGTGGCCAGAGACATTGGGAACATTTCTGTTTTGCCTGTTGAAATGTTTAATGACAAAGATTTTGTTCAGTTTCCTGATGTGGGTGTCCAAAGATGAGAGACCCATGTGTGTGATCTGTACCCCCTATGAGATCAGCCCTAAGCTAGTTTAAACATGATCAAGTTGTGTCTACATGGTAGATTTAGACCTCTGCATGTCCTGTCTACTGATTATGTTTAGAGCTGACCATGTGTTGTCTAGAATAAGAAGATTTAGACCTGACCATGTTCTGTGTACGCTAGGACTACGGGGACCTGGGTAGAGACCCGGCCTGGCCTCACTACTGGGAAGCTCCGTGCCTGCATCTGAATGTCAGTACTTAGATGTCTGGGGTCTGGAGCTGAGGTGGGCTTGTGTACGTAACAGCCTCTCTTCTGAGTGTGGTGACCTGGTCCTCCCAAGGGTCAGTGCTATGGTCGGGGCCTTAGTCTTAATCCCTGCAAGGTTCACCTTCCCTGGGGCTCATGGAGAATCCTCAGGAGGACTACCTGGCAATAATTCCAATTTACCAGCACGTGCACGGTGCATAGGGAAGCAGGTTTAGCTGCTGAATTGATTGCAGGGCACGCAGATCGGGCAAAAGGCCGATGGGTGACAGCTGAGGCTGCTGCTGAGCTCTCCCTCCAGTCTACCGTCCCTACTCAGCAGAGTCCAGAGCTGCCCCTCGGCTTTCAGCCCTGCTGTCCTGTGAGTGTTCTCAACATGTAAGTGAGACGAGAAAGGACTGAGCATGCCAGCACCAGGGTCGTGTGTTCAACTCTAGTATGAAAGCTGTAAAAACAGTTAAAATCACACAGAACCAAAGTGAGAAGAGGAGGACTCCTCTGGGACAAGTGTGGGGAAAGGAGACCCACCTGACACTTTTTCCCATCCCAGGAGGTCCCAGGGACCCAGCTTGTTTCCACATTGGGGGAGCCCCCTGCAGAGCCATGGTGTCCTGACCAAGGGGACGTGTGACCCCAGGTGCAGGGTCTGGGGAGGTGAGGTCACCCTGGGACTGTGGACATGTGACCCAGGTGGAGGGGTCTGGGGAGGTGGGTCACCCTGGTGAGTGTGGATGTGTGGCCCCAGGTATAGGGTGCTGGGACTGTGTGGGTCTCACCATACCTGCATGGGTCAGGAGCACATGGATGGGGAGACCGCATATGCGCTCTTTGCCTGCAGTGTGTCCTGTCCCCTTTGAGATTTCCAACCTCTGCATTAAGGGTGTTGTCCTGATTAACCTGTGGTTCCTTTTCTTCTCTTCATCTTGTCACAATCATATGAGGTCAGGCATGTTTGAGTGGGTTGCTGCTCTGTGTTCCGGTGAGTGACAACACTTGGTGGTATCGTATTAATACTATAGCATATCATATGTCTAATCTATGGGGGTCACCACTGCCTGGGTCCCCCTGGACAGAGGTCAGGTGAGCACAGACTAGCCCCCGCTAAGAATGGTCTCCCACGTGCTCTGTGAGGTTACCGTGATGGCCCCTAAGGTAGGGGACTGTGTCTGGGCCTCCGACATTTGTGATGAAGGGGAGTCGAAATGGAATCTCAATTAACAAGACATTATCTTAAGAATTTATTTTAAGTGAAATAAAACACACGTCATATACCCTTTACCATCATCACCATTTTAAGTGCACGTTTCTGAGGCATCAGATAGATTCACTTTCTCGTGGAGCCATCACCACCATCACTAGAACTTTTCGTCCTTCAAAACCAAAATTCCACAACCATGAAAGTCTCATTCCCCATTCCCTCCCACTGTCCCTGGCACCGATATCCACTTCAATCCCTGAGTTGTCGACTCCAGGGCACCCACTGGAGTGGAATCCTGCCGTGTTTGCTGACGGGTCATTTTGGAAGAGCTGACTTTCAATCTGAAGCTCTGCCTGTTCGCATCTGAAGAATCTGCATTTAAGGAGAGGGTGTATGAGGAAGGGGGTGTATGCGGGACAAAGGTGTCCGGGGTGCAGGTGAGCCAGGACCTGACCAGCTGCCTTTTGGGTCCTCTGGTCCCATCTCTTGGTCTGTGCCTCATCTGCATCATCACTGTCCCCGCTGCCACAGCTGGGGTGTTGTTGTCTGAGTGAGAGTCCCCTGGTGCCCCTGCTCTCCTCCCCTCCTCCTGCTGGTTGCGGAGGGAACTGCTTGCTGTGTGGTCTCTACTCCTGAGGCATGAAGGACCCTGTAGCATGGACCTGCAGAGTGTGGGGTGTGGTCCCAAGAGCATGGGGCCCACATAGGACACGACATTGGGGCGTGACAAGTGCTAGGGCTGCCTCATCACTGACAGGGAATGTTGCCCAGATCCTGCTCCAGAGGGCGTGGTGGGTGGCCTGGGACCCTAGAGGCCCCATTCCTATACTGGAGCTTGGAGAGTGCATCCCCATGGGCTGCAGATTCACCCCATATCTCAGCCATATCCCTCTGTCCTGTCTTTGAACTCAGGAAAACGAGCTCTCTTGTCCACAACATAGGCCTGGTCCTGTTGATATAACGATTCTTTAAGTTAGGCGTCCTGGGATAGCAGCTCCTTTTAGGCCTGAGAAGGAACAACTCCGGAGTGTACAACGATTTCAGATGAAACTAATATTCAATGACTATCCCTAACTACTCGGTTGTTGACTTCTATTAGTCATTATTCTCCTGGTTTTAGCTCTGATGTGGGGATTACAGAGGAGTCAACATTTAAATCTTCGTAATCTGTGTATTTGTAGCTTCAGTATCATTACTGACCCATAGTTTTTTATGGTTTGGGAAGAGTTATTGATTTCATGTATCATGTAAAGGATTCACAATGATGATAGGGCAATTAAGATTACAATAATAGCTAGTAAATTGTTCACATTTTCTCTACCTGTGCATCTATTGTATGCAGATGAGTTTAGATGTCAATATTAGTGAAATGATATAGAGGACTAGAGAACTTATTTTAAAAATCACTATTAATGTGTGATGAAGAAAATGTAAAAGTTTTTCCATAATCGGTGATGTTGTATCTTGAGAGCCTAGATGAAATTGATATGCCTTAGTGATATACAGGATTTTAGCCTATCATTTAACTTTGACAAAGCTACATCACTTTTTACTTTTATCTCATTTATTGAGGAAGACATAATTGTTATGGTGTTGGCTTGAAACTGGTTGAAAAGGACTTGAGTCCTTCCTTATTTTACATTGACATAGGTAGGATCTTGAAACGTAGGATATGGTGGAGGACATCCGTGTAACCATTCTAGGTTAGGAGTAGCAATTTCCACTGCTAAGACTTCTTGTTTAGACACAAATGCTTTTCAAAGTATGAAGATTATTAGCATTACTGCTGCTACTGAGATGAATGAGCCTAAAGACAAAATATTTCATGTTGTGTGTGCCTCAGGGTACTCAGACTAACGTAGTGACATCCCTGAGAGGCCACGAAAGTGCTGCAGGAAGTCATATTTACTACTACAAATATACTTGTGAAGTGAATTTTTGCTCATGCTGAGTTAACTGTATAACCTGAGAATAGTGGGAATCAGTGTAGAAAGCCTCCTATAATAGTGAAGACTGCTCCCATGGACATTAGGTCATGGAAGTGTGCTACTACATAGTATATATCCTGGAGGACAATGTCTGGGGATGAGTTGGCTAAGATGATTCCTGTCAAACCACCTACTGTAAAAAGAAAAACTAAAGCCTAAAACTCATAATATAGTGGGAGGTCATATAGTATTACCTCCGTGAACAGTTGCTAACCAGGGACTTCCCTGGTGACGCAGTGGTTAAGAATTCGTCTGCCAATGCAGGGGACACGGGTTCGAGCCCTTGTCTGGGAAGATTCCACATGCCGCGGAGCAAAAAGCCCGTGTGCCACAACTACTGAGCCTGCCCTCTAGAGCCCGCAAGCCACCACTACTGAAGCCCACGCGCCTAGAGGCCGTGCTCTGCAACAAGAGAAGCCACTGCAATGAAAGGGCCGCACACCGCAACGAAGAGTAGCTGCCGCTCACCGCAAACAGAGAAAGCCCATGCGCAGCAACCAAGACCCAACTCAGCCAAAAAAAAAAAAAAAAAAGAAAAGAAAAAGAAAAATTAAATAAAGAGTTGCTAATCAGCTAGATACTTTTACTCCTGTAGGGATAGAAGTAATTACGGTAGCTGATGCAAAGTGTGCTCCTGAGTCCACAGCTATCCCTATGGTAAACATATGATGGGCCCACAAGAGAACTCCTAAAAAACCAGTGGACATGACTCATACTATTCCCAGATAGCTGAAAGGCAATTTTTGTCCTAAATAGTATGTAATGATATGTGAGTTTATAACAAACCCTGTTAGGCCATGAATACAGACTTCAGGGTGAGCAAAGTATCAAAAGAGGTGTTGGTATAGGATTCGGTCTCCTCCTGCCGGGTCAAAGAAAGTAGTGTTTAGATTTCTATCTCTTAACAGCATGGCAATTCTGGCTGCTTGGACTGAGATTGGTAATTATAGTAATATGGCTATAGTTGTGGAAGATTAAACAAATAATGGTGTTTGGTTTTGGGATATGACTGCTGGTTTTGTATTAAAGACTATAGTAATAAAAGTAATAATACCAAGAATTGAGGAGACACCTGCTAAATGTAAGGAGAAAACAGTTAGGTCGACAGAGGCTCCTGCATGGGCCAGATTGCAGGCTAGAGCTGAATACACGGTCCCACTGGTACCAGAACCAGCTTCTACTATTGGTGATATGAGTAGGAGTAAGAATGATGGGGGAAGTAGGCAAAAGTTTATATGATTTATTGGGGGAAATGCTACTTCAGGTGTCCGAGTTATTAGTGGCCCAAGTCAGTTTTCAAAAGCCTGCAATCATAACGGGTACAGCTATAAAGAAAATTATTACAAGTGCAGGGACTGTTATGACAACCTTACAGATTTGGGCATCTCCAAGTAGCGGTCCAGGTCAGCATAGCTCAGCCTGGATTAATATAATTAAGGTGCTGCCTGCTACTCCAGCTCAAGCACCAAATAGTAAATATAAAATGCCGATATCTTTGTGATTTGTTGAAAATATACAGCAGTGTATGAACAGAGGTAAAATGACTGAGTTAGCATTAGACTGTAAATCTGAAGACAGAGATTGAGCCCTCTTTCTGGCAAACCCTGTGGTGAATCAACAAATTGAATTGTAACTTCAGAGAAGCAGCTTCAATTCTGCCAGTGATTATCCTGCCTTTTTTTTTTCTTTTTTTCTTTCTCAAATGAAGGAGAAGTAGACTGAAGCCAGTTGACTAGAGGATTTGCCTGTTAACTAAAGTTTCCTGGGGTTAAAACTCATCAATCTCGTAAAGATTTGGCTTCAATACAGTGTTTGCTTTACATTCAATTGATGTAGAATAAAGTCTTGCAATCCTTATTTTTAGGAATTAAGTCAATTTCACTTGTTTAGGGTTTTGAAAGCTCTTGGTCTGAACTAACCTAAATTCCTAGTCCAGCACCGATAGAATGGGTGTTGTGTGTAGTAACCGTGAGGGTATTATGATTGGTAACGATAGGAAGGTTATTTCTTTGTATGTTGAAATTGTTTTGTGTTTGTGTTGTTTAATGAAGGGAATATAGTTAGTGATGTGGAGTATGTTAGCTGCAAGTAGAAATATATGCTGAGGACTGCTATGGTGGCTATTAGTGTTGGTAGAATGATGTTGTCGTTTTTGTTATCTCTTGGATAATTATTCATTTGCGTAGAAAGCCTGATAGTGATGGGCGATGTCCTAATGATACTATAATGGTGAGGAAAATGATTGTGATGGGAGGTGTTTTATCTCATGTGTGTGATAATGATACTCTTGTAGTACATGATCTGGGCATAAATAAGAAGAAGATAGTGTTGTTATGATATAAATTAGTATGTTTAGGATTGTTATAATCTGAATATACATTATAATAGCTGTTATTCATCCTATATGGGCAATTGATGAGGAGGGTGTAATATTTTCCAGGTGAGTATGGCGAAGTCTGCCTCAGCCTCCAGCTATGATTTATAATATCACTATGATTAATAGTATATTTAGGTTGATGGATGGTGACATGTGGTATAAAACTGATAGGGGTGCAATTTTGTCATGTTGATAGCATCAGGTCTGCTGTTCATGGGATGCCTCGTGTGACTTCAGGCACTCAGAAGTGAAATGGGGAAAGTCCTACTTTTGTGACAAGGGCGATTGTCATGAGGGTGGATGCTCCTGGATTAAAGATTCTTGTTATTCACTGTGCTCTTTGACCAGAGTATATTAGATTAATGATAATAGCCATTATAAGTAGTATTGATGTGGTGGACTGTTTTAGGAAATATTTGTTGGATGCTTCTGTAGCTTATGGGTTCATGTTTTTTATTAGAATGGGGATACCATTAACCAGTGTGAGCTTGTTATACAATTATATTTCCTGAGAAAATGGTCAGTAGAATGATGGTAAAAACAATGAGAGTTTATTAGCACAGGAAGGATATACAAAAATATTTTGGGGGTATGGGCCTGTAGCTTACTTAGAGAACTTTACTATATAGCATGTGGTGTAATGTGGTAGGTAGCATGGAGAATGTAAAAGTATTAGGAAGAATTCAATTCCAGGAATAAGAGCATTGAAACCTCTATGATTTACTCTATCAAAGTAACTCTTTTGTCAGACATATTTCTTAAATTTGTGGTGGGTTGCCTGGTATGATGACAAGTAGTGAAAACTCTCATATACATAGGGTTAATGTTAGTCGTAAAAAAACTTTTCATAAGAGATGTATGCGTTGATCATATCAAAATTGTAGGTAGGAGGCTCAAATTCATAGAAAGGAGATTGTTAGATGTGTTTTAATGATGACTTGGGCTGTATATAATTCTGGCACCTAGGGATTGTCGAATGCTCTTAAAAATAGATTGCTGTGGAAATGTTTATTATAGGGAAATTGACATATTCTCTAGGAGGGACGGGGTGAATGGGCCTGCTACATTTTCTACATTGAAGACATATACAGGTTTTGATGCTACTTCCGTTAAATCAAGTGGGGCTTCATTGGATTTCTGCTACTGCGGAGATAATCAAATTCTGGGTAGGGGTCAGGAGAAAATTAGTCATAGGTGTTCTTGTGTAATAATTACTGTTGAAAGTGTAAATGATCCATTTATCAGTAAGACTGAGAATAGAATAACTGCTACATTACTTCATAGGAGATGATTGTCTGTGCTATTGTTCCTAGAGCTCCAGTGAGTGTGTATTTTGAATGTGAAGTTCATCCAGATCTGAGGATGGAGTAAATGGCTAGGTGTGATATGGCTAATAGAAATAATATGCCTACATTTATATTAATTAGTGGATAAGATATGGGAAGAGGAATTCATGTTGTGAGAGCCATGGTTAAGGCTAGCATTGGGGTTAAGGCTAGCAAGAGAAGCCACCGCAATGAGAAGCCCGCGCACCGCAACAAAGAGTAGCCCCCGCTTGCTGCAACTAGAGAAAGCCTGCGCATAGCAATGAAGACCCAACGCAGCCAAAAACAAATTAATTAATTAATTAGTTAACTATTTTAAACAAAAGTACTATATCCTTCAGTACAGCTTCTCTGGGAAGAACACAGAGATGGCGTAAGAGAGTGAGAAAGACCAATATTTAGTGCACATCTCTCATGCAGGTGCTCTGCTGGCTCAGATAGATTTATCCCCACTTTACAAAGGAGGAAATAATCTCAGAGAGGTTTAGTAATTTTCCCAAAGCCAAACAGCTATGGAGTGGCAGAACCAAGATCTGAACCAAGTCTGTTACCTTCAAAGCCTAAGTCCTCATCACAACAAAACTCAATTAATATTTACATTTATCGAATTACATTGCAACCTGGGGAGTTCTTGGCACAATCCTGAAGAAGAGTGAGAAAGAAAGAAATAGCATTGTTCCTACAGTCAACCCACATTTTTGGAGCAGCTGCTAGATGCCTGGCCCTTTTTGGGCTTCAGCAGTGATCAAGACAGGAAGAGTCCTGCTTTCATGAACCACGTAGTGGGGAGAAGAGACGGGTGCAACTTGGGTGAGGGATTTCACCTTGCTGGACCTCTGTTTTGTCATCTGCAAAATGGGATGGGTGTTCCTCATTTTCTGGGATTGTCCAGCCCTCACATTCTCTGATTCCATAAGAAGCATTTGTTTTCCTGTTTCTTTAAAATTCATTCAGGCCGTGAGCTGTGATGAATGTGGTTAGCTGCTCCCCAAATCACTCTATTCCCACCCTTTTCCTGTGATCAGGTCTTTCCCGAAACATGACACAGTCAGTCAAGTCACAGAACCTAAGGGGCACCCAGCAGAAAAATTTCAACCCTTGCTTCCCAGGAGCTCTGCGGTCTACCTGCCAGGTAAACTTAACTCACCTGGCACAAGGTGGCCATCCCTGGTTTCACATCAACATGATCTCAGGCACAAACCTCCTTGTTTTTCCATTTTGTCTTTAAGTTACTTGTTGAAACAACTGCACAAATATGACACAGATAGAAAATCAGGCATCTTCTGCCCCCAGTGCCTACTAATAAATGATTTTCTGCCACTTTAATGATAAAGATAGAACATTTCCACATTCTGCTACCCTTATTATTTGTCATTTTTGTTGATATTTCTATTGACTACATCTTTCAATATTTTAACAATGGAACATTTATTTAGGGTGTTCCAGACCCAGCCTTTAGTGGTAAAGGTTTCGTTGTTATATTTCTATTATGTTTCCTTTAAAAATCATTATCCTATTTAAACGAATTAAGTCAATTCTATAGGCATTTATCTTATGATATTGATGAAATTGATACATAGAGGGCAGTAGTACAAGTTGATTGGACTTGAGAACCTCTATTAGCACAGTTAAGTATAAATATTATCTATATGTAAACCAAAGTACAGGCCGAGTGAGATTCTCTGACTTTTTTCCACTGTCTGCCCCTCAAGCCTGTGAGAAATGGAATAGTTCTTGCCCTATCAGTAAACAAAGGATGTCACAGTCTTCAGCACTTGCAGCCCTCCAATGTGAGCCGGCGGGCCCTGAGGCACTCAGGATATGCAAATACAGAATGCAGGCCCCAGAGAGCTGAGGTGCATATCAAAGGAAGGAATTCAGTGAGCCCAGGCAAAGAAAAGCGCCGCATTCCTCACCTTGGGAGAGCTGGTTTTCCTTAGTTAACAATCACCTTTTGATGTTCCCCATTACCTGCGTCAGTTCCCTGCCCTGTCCCCTCCCCCCGGTACTTTAGCTCAGGGAGGAAGGAGCGCAGAGGGACTCAGCTGAATAAGGGGCCTGCGCGCCTCGGGAGGAGTTTTCAGCCGCTTTCCCCGCAGTCGGGAAGAGGGGCGATGACGCTGCAGCCGGACCCTGCGCCTCCCTTGCCCCGTTTCCCCTCAGGACGCTCAGGCCGACCCCCTCCTCACGCCCACCAGGCCTCGCGAGCCAGGACGAGGGCAGGGGCGAGAGGACGGACCGAAGTTCCCTGGGACCAGACGCTGGAGGCCGCTCTTTCTGCACAGCTGCGGCGGGTGGCAGCGAACCCCTGCCCCTCAGAAGCTAGTCTTGTGCTGCCGACCGGGCACCGGACCAGGCGGAGGGTCGGCGCCCACTTACCCGGCCCGCCGTCCCCGCGACTGTCATGGCTTCGGCCGCCGGGGCACCTCCAGAGCCGGCAGCCTCAGTGAGGTTGCCCTCCCCTCGGGCTCCGGGGCAGTTCCGTGAAGGCGGAGGGAAGAGACCCCGCCTGAGCCAGGAGTTCCAGCTCTGAGGAAACGCGGGCTCTGTTCAGCGCGCAGTGGGTGGGACCGCTCTGCCCCGAGGCCTTCCGGGAGGGAGCGGGGCGGCGGGGGAGGGCGCCGCCAGGAGCGCAGGGCCCCGTCGGGGGTCCTGGAGGGGCGGCCCGGCCTGGGGGCCATGCCCATTGTGGCCGCAGCCCAGGCCTTTTTCCTGGAATCCTACCCAAAAAAATTAGAAAGATACACAGTCTATAGTAAATACTCACAAGTGATTGTTGCTGCTGTGCTCACTATTCTATTAAAGGTGTAAAATCCATAAAACACTTTAAGTTCAAAATTAAATATGAATTTTTACCTTTCTAATTATGTCTCTGATATTCACAGTTGTGGTTAATGAATCAGAGACTGTGGCATCACTAGTTAAAAATGAGCTTGTGAAAAAAATAGAACTCAGGCCCACCGGACCTACTGAATCACAATCTGCACTTTTACAATCTCCCCAGTGTACTCGTGTACCCATGAATAGTTGAAAGGTACATTTCTACCTCGACAGGTCTTTTCTCTATGAGAAATACACACATTTTATCCAGTTTGATATAAATAAAACACTCAAAAATGCATATGCCTGTGTTGAAACCATCATTTTATCATTTCTTTTTCAGACAAGTATAGTCTCTATACTGGTTTTGTGGCTCACATGCCATACTCTTTTCTTGTAGGTAGAAATAAGGTAGAGAAAGTCACTTTGTAAAAAAAGAAATTGTATATATATATATATATATATATATATATATATATGTATTAGTGGATAATTGAAGACACTCTTCTAAATTAAAACCTTCCTTAACTTGCTGTTTTCTTCTTGGGTCATATTATGAACTCTTCCCGTGGCCACATGGCATGTGTACGTTTAATTTCAGGGACTGCTGACATTCCAGGATGTGGCCATAGATTTTTATCAAGAGGAGTGAGAATGCCTGGACCAAGATCAATGGGAATTGTACAGGGATGTGATGTTAGAGAAGTATAGGAACCTGCTCTCCTTGGGTGAGGATACCTTCCTTCCAGAATTCCTTATCCAACCACAGGGTTTGGAGTCCTTCATTTGTAGAATATCTCGTGGAATCTTCTGCTTCCTACAATGGGGTTTCAGATTGCAACGTCTCAGGAAAGATTGGGAGTTTGTGGGTATAATTTTTCTTATTCTTTTAAAATTGCAGCCTCCCTTTTAATATACTTTGTAACTGCTTGGGATGTGTCTATATGAACTGTGTACTATATGCTTCTGTTATAGTCCTTACAATCTTTTATTGCCTTATTTTCTCTAACAATTTTCCATGGATTCTTTGGGCTTAAGGTATATTAACAGGGAGACTGCGAATCTGGGACTTCCCTGGTGATGCAGTGATTAAGAATTCGCCTGCAAATGCAGGGGACCCGGTTCGATCCCCGGTCCGGGAAGATCTCACGTGCCACGGAACAACTAAGCCATTGGGCCACAACTACTGAGTCTGCACGCCACAACTACTGAAGACGGTGTGTCTTGAGCCCATGCGCCATTTATTTTTTGGAGAATAAAACCACTTCTGAGTGATTAAAATTTAGGCCAGCTAGTCAAAATGCTTTATCACCTGTTCTTCTAAAACACTGGTCAATGGAACAAGTTTTACTAGGGATAACAGTGTAATTGTATTCTGGAGTTCATATGGGCAATATGGTTTATGACCTTGTTGCTGGATCACGACATTTCAACGGTATAACTGCTATTAATTGTCTGTTTGTTCAACGATTAAAGTCTCACGTGATCTGAGTTCAGACTGGAGTCATCCTGGTTGGTTTCTGTCTATTGCAGATTTCTTCCAGTATGAAAGGACAAGAGCAATACGGCTTCCTTTACAAAATGTCTTCAAACTAAATGATGATATAATCTGCATTCAATTAATTTATACATACCCTACTGTAGAACAGGGTTCGTTACGCTGGCAGAGCCCGGTAATTATGTAAAACTGAAACTTTTTCTGCACTGGTTCAAGTCCTCTTCCTAAGAATATGTTTATAATCAACATTCTTTCACAAATTACCCAATTTAATTCACCATAGCATTCCTCATATTAACTAAATGGAAAATCCTAGGCTATATGCAAATCCAGAAAGGGCCAAAAATCGTCAGCCCCCATGGATGATTACAACCTATTGCTGAGGCGTTCAAATTACTTATTAAAGAACCACTATGTCCATCAACATCATCAATTTTTATATTATTGCCCCAATGCTAGCCTTAACCCTGGCTCTCACAACATGAATTCCTCTTCCCATATCTTATCCACTAATTAGTATAAATGTAGGCATATTATTTCTATTAGCCATATCACACCTAGCCATTTATTCCATCCTCAGATCTGGATGAACTTCACATTCAAAATACTCACTCACTGGAGCTCCAGGAACAATAGCACAGACGATCATCTCATATGAAGTAATGTAGCAGTTATTCTATTCTCAGTCTTACTGGTAAATGGATCATTTACACTTTCAACAGTAATTATTACACAAGAACACCTATGACTAATTTTCTCCTGACCCCTACCCAGAATTTGATTATCTCCGCAGTAGCAGAAATCCAGTGAAGCCCCACTTGATTTAACAGAAGTAGAATCAAAACCTGTACATGTCTTCAATGTAGAAAATGTAGCAGGCCCATTCACCCCGTCCTTCCTAGAGAATATGTCAATTTCCCTATAATAAACGTTTCCACAGCAATCTATTTTTAGGAGCATTCGACAATCCCTAGGTGCCAGAATTATAGATTCTTTCATCTTGTAAATATAGTTTTCTTTAAAAAATAATTTTTATAGTTTTACTACCTTTAAACAAAATGTACTCCATTGCTGTGGAATATTCCTTCATAGGAGCGTGCATGGTTCATTTCTGCATCCGTCTGTGATGGCCTTCAGGTTCCTTCAGGTTTGGCTCCTGTGGCTGCAAGTCCATGTCCGTGTGTCCTGGTGCAGGGCTGGTGGGTTTGTGTTCAACTGGGAGGAGCACTGTGGGTCTCTGTGCACGGACTTCGCTATCTGAGGCCCGATTGCTTCAGAAGTGGTTGCATCCCCCCGTTGCGTACCAGGCTTTCCATTGCTCCACATCCTGCTGATGTTTGATACTATGTCTTTCATGTCTGCCATTCTGGTAGGTGTATGCACAGTATTTTGCTTATGGCTTTAATCCCTCTGTTGTTAGTGAAGTTGTGCATCTTGTGGTATTCATGGACTATTTCCTGTTGTTTTTTGAAAAGTTTTAAAAATTGTGGTCTGGTACACATAACATAAAATGTACTATCTTAAGCATTTTTAAGTGCACATTTCAGGGTCAGGAAGTAATTCACACTGTTGTGCAAACCTGACCACCATCATCCTCCAGAACTTTTTCATCTTGCAAAATTGAAACAGTCCCCATTAAACACTCACTCCCCATTGTCCCTCCCTCAGCCTCTGGCCCTCAACATCCTACTTTATGTCTCTATATTTCCGACTGCTCTAGGGGCCTTGTATGAGTGGATCAAGCACTGTTTGTTTTTTTGTGTCTAGCTTACATCACTGAGCATAATGCCCTCAAGGTTCATCCCTGCTGCATCCTGTGTCAGAATTGACTTGCTTTTTAGGCTGAATAGCCTTTCCTTGTATTGATGGACCGTGTTTTTCTTCTCCATTCATCCATTAGTGGACACATGTAATATCTACATTCATTTCTACTGTCATAATATTTGTGGAATAAAATCAGAAAGTCCTATGAATCAAAAGTCATTTGCCATTAACTTTTTTCTTAAACTTTTTGTTGTGGAAAACATCAAGGCTAAGAAAAGGGAAAAATACATGTCAGCTTCACTTGTGTTCAGGAATTAATGCTTTACGGATTCACTTTATTCCCTGTGTGTGTGCTATGCGTGTGCATGTGCCTGTTTGCATACATATGCTGTGCATGTGCATAGGTATGTGAACTTGCACACATTAGTGTGTGCATGGGCATATGGGTGCATGTGTGTTCACATGCTAGTGTGTGAATATATTTGTGCTGTGCACGTGCATATGTTTGTGTGTGTGCTGTGCCTGCCTGTGCGCACACCTGTGTGTTTGCTGGAACCACTTGCAAGTTGGCTGCAGACTGAATTGTGCCCCAGATATATCCGCACGCAGCTGCTCTAACAATCCTGCGTAGCCACGTAAAGGTCACAGATCTCAGGGATTTAAATGGACGGAGCAGGATATACTGACACAGAGTTTGTCTCTGCGGTGTGTCCTGTCCCCTTTGAGATTTCCAAGCTCTGCATTAAGGGTGTTTTCCTGATTAACCTGTGGTTCCTTTTCTTCTCTTCATCTTGTCAGAGTTTGTCTTCCAATGACTGTCACTGTCTCAGTAACATCCTTCACACCTTCTTTACATTCAGTCACCTGTCCCAGGTCCCCTAAAGCAACAATGTCACCGTTGGAGAGCCTGGCCAAGGCTGGGGTGCACCTCCTGTTGGCCTGGCCTCCAGGCCCTGCCCTTGGCTCCTGTTTTCTCATATCTCAGCCAGGCCCCGACTTGGATCGGGCCGACACGTCTTTCCTCACAGGGTCCCATCGCCCAGTCAAGGGGGTTCATTCTCCCCAAACACAGCATCAGGAGTCGGGGGCTGACAGTCCCCACTGGGTCTCCTTCATGTGAGACCCTGTGCTGTTGAAAGAGCAGGCACCCTGCCCTCGGGGGTGGGGGACTGGGGGGCGACATGCGGCCCACAATGGGCAGGCGGGTGTCTGGGTGGGGCGAGCCAGTATGCAAGGAGTTCCGCGGTGGGTTCTCCTCTCCAACGGCTTCTGTGCCCCTACCTCTCCCCGTGCCTCCCCTCGAAGACAGCGCGGTGCCCGGGTTGGGAACCATGGGAGCCGTCAGCCACCGCCCCCTCTACACACACACACACACGCACACGCACACGCACACGCACACGCTGCAGGGAAGCAGGACCTGAGTGCAGGGCTCTCAGCGGCCCTGAGAGCCCCGCCCGGAATCGGCCAGCCGAATGGACAGACCGGATCTCCCGGCCCGGACCATGCAGGACTCTCCTGACCTGGCTTGCAGTGTGGCCGCCTCCTTCTGGAAGCCTGGGAGGCTGGAATCAGGCCACTTCTTGTCTGTCCTGGCAGCAGACTGGGCTGCACTCTAAGAAGTTCGTGGCTCGCCCGTGGATGCTGACCATCAGGTGGCCAGAGACATTGGGAACATTTCTGTTTTGCCTGTTGAAATGTTTAATGACAAAGATTTTGTTCAGTTTCCTGATGTGGGTGTCCAAAGATGAGAGACCCATGTGTGTGATCTGTACCCCCTATGAGATCAGCCCTAAGCTAGTTTAAACATGATCAAGTTGTGTCTACATGGTAGATTTAGACCTCTGCATGTCCTGTCTACTGATTATGTTTAGAGCTGACCATGTGTTGTCTAGAATAAGAAGATTTAGACCTGACCATGTTCTGTGTACGCTAGGACTACGGGGACCTGGGTAGAGACCCGGCCTGGCCTCACTACTGGGAAGCTCCGTGCCTGCATCTGAATGTCAGTACTTAGATGTCTGGGGTCTGGAGCTGAGGTGGGCTTGTGTACGTAACAGCCTCTCTTCTGAGTGTGGTGACCTGGTCCTCCCAAGGGTCAGTGCTATGGTCGGGGCCTTAGTCTTAATCCCTGCAAGGTTCACCTTCCCTGGGGCTCATGGAGAATCCTCAGGAGGACTACCTGGCAATAATTCCAATTTACCAGCACGTGCACGGTGCATAGGGAAGCAGGTTTAGCTGCTGAATTGATTGCAGGGCACGCAGATCGGGCAAAAGGCCGATGGGTGACAGCTGAGGCTGCTGCTGAGCTCTCCCTCCAGTCTACCGTCCCTACTCAGCAGAGTCCAGAGCTGCCCCTCGGCTTTCAGCCCTGCTGTCCTGTGAGTGTTCTCAACATGTAAGTGAGACGAGAAAGGACTGAGCATGCCAGCACCAGGGTCGTGTGTTCAACTCTAGTATGAAAGCTGTAAAAACAGTTAAAATCACACAGAACCAAAGTGAGAAGAGGAGGACTCCTCTGGGACAAGTGTGGGGAAAGGAGACCCACCTGACACTTTTTCCCATCCCAGGAGGTCCCAGGGACCCAGCTTGTTTCCACATTGGGGGAGCCCCCTGCAGAGCCATGGTGTCCTGACCAAGGGGACGTGTGACCCCAGGTGCAGGGTCTGGGGAGGTGAGGTCACCCTGGGACTGTGGACATGTGACCCAGGTGGAGGGGTCTGGGGAGGTGGGTCACCCTGGTGAGTGTGGATGTGTGGCCCCAGGTATAGGGTGCTGGGACTGTGTGGGTCTCACCATACCTGCATGGGTCAGGAGCACATGGATGGGGAGATCGCATATGCGCTCTTTGCCTGCAGTGTGTCCTGTCCCCTTTGAGATTTCCAACCTCTGCATTAAGGGTGTTGTCCTGATTAACCTGTGGTTCCTTTTCTTCTCTTCATCTTGTCACAATCATATGAGGTCAGGCATGTTTGAGTGGGTTGCTGCTCTGTGTTCCGGTGAGTGACAACACTTGGTGGTATCGTATTAATACTATAGCATATCATATGTCTAATCTATGGGGGTCACCACTGCCTGGGTCCCCCCGGACAGAGGTCAGGTGAGCACAGACTAGCCCCCCCTAAGAATGGTCTCCCACGTGCTCTGTGAGGGTACCGTGATGGCCCCTAAGGTAGGGGACTGTGTCTGGGCCTCCGACATTTGTGATGAAGGGGAGTCGAAATGGAATCTCAATTAACAAGACATTATCTTAAGAATTTATTTTAAGTGAAATAAAACACACGTCATATACCCTTTACCATCATCACCATTTTAAGTGCACGTTTCTGAGGCATCAGATAGATTCACTTTCTCGTGGAGCCATCACCACCATCACTAGAACTTTTCGTCCTTCAAAACCACAATTCCACAACCATGAAAGTCTCATTCCCCATTCCCTCCCACTGTCCCTGGCACCGATATCCACTTCAATCCCTGAGTTGTCGACTCCAGGGCACCCACTGGAGTGGAATCCTGCCGTGTTTGCTGACGGGTCATTTTGGAAGAGCTGACTTTCAATCTGAAGCTCTGCCTGTTCGCATCTGAAGAATCTGCATTTAAGGAGAGGGTGTATGAGGAAGGGGGTGTATGCGGGACAAAGGTGTCCGGGGTGCAGGTGAGCCAGGACCTGACCAGCTGCCTTTTGGGTCCTCTGGTCCCATCTCTTGGTCTGTGCCTCATCTGCATCATCACTGTCCCCGCTGCCACCGCTGGGGTGTTGTTGTCTGAGTGAGAGTCCCCTGGTGCCCCTGCTCTCCTCCCCTCCTCCTGCTGGTTGCGGAGGGAACTGCTTGCTGTGTGGTCTCTACTCCTGAGGCATGAAGGACCCTGTAGCATGGACCTGCAGAGTGTGGGGTGTGGTCCCAAGAGCATGGGGCCCACATAGGACACGACATTGGGGCGTGACAAGTGCTAGGGCTGCCTCATCACTGACAGGGAATGTTGCCCAGATCCTGCTCCAGAGGGCGTGGTGGGTGGCCTGGGACCCTAGAGGCCCCATTCCTATACTGGAGCTTGGAGAGTGCATCCCCATGGGCTGCAGATTCACCCCATATCTCAGCCATATCCCTCTGTCCTGTCTTTGAACTCAGGAAAACGAGCTCTCTTGTCCACAACATAGGCCTGGTCCTGTTGATATAACGATTCTTTAAGTTAGGCGTCCTGGGATAGCAGCTCCTTTTAGGCCTGAGAAGGAACAACTCCGGAGTGTACAACGATTTCAGATGAAACTAATATTCAATGACTATCCCTAACTACTCGGTTGTTGACTTCTATTAGTCATTATTCTCCTGGTTTTAGCTCTGATGTGGGGATTACAGAGGAGTCAACATTTAAATCTTCGTAATCTGTGTATTTGTAGCTTCAGTATCATTACTGACCCATAGTTTTTTATGGTTTGGGAAGAGTTATTGATTTCATGTATCATGTAAAGGATTCACAATGATGATAGGGCAATTAAGATTACAATAATAGCTAGTAAATTGTTCACATTTTCTCTACCTGTGCATCTATTGTATGCAGATGAGTTTAGATGTCAATATTAGTGAAATGATATAGAGGACTAGAGAACTTATTTTAAAAATCACTATTAATGTGTGATGAAGAAAATGTAAAAGTTTTTCCATAATCGGTGATGTTGTATCTTGAGAGCCTAGATGAAATTGATATGCCTTAGTGATATACAGGATTTTAGCCTATCATTTAACTTTGACAAAGCTACATCACTTTTTACTTTTATCTCATTTATTGAGGAAGACATAATTGTTATGGTGTTGGCTTGAAACTGGTTGAAAAGGACTTGAGTCCTTCCTTATTTTACATTGACATAGGTAGGATCTTGAAACGTAGGATATGGTGGAGGACATCCGTGTAACCATTCTAGGTTAGGAGTAGCAATTTCCACTGCTAAGACTTCTTGTTTAGACACAAATGCTTTTCAAAGTATGAAGATTATTAGCATTACTGCTGCTACTGAGATGAATGAGCCTAAAGACAAAATATTTCATGTTGTGTGTGCCTCAGGGTACTCAGACTAACGTAGTGACATCCCTGAGAGGCCACGAAAGTGCTGCAGGAAGTCATATTTACTACTACAAATATACTTGTGAAGTGAATTTTTGCTCATGCTGAGTTAACTGTATAACCTGAGAATAGTGGGAATCAGTGTAGAAAGCCTCCTATAATAGTGAAGACTGCTCCCATGGACATTAGGTCATGGAAGTGTGCTACTACATAGTATATATCCTGGAGGACAATGTCTGGGGATGAGTTGGCTAAGATGATTCCTGTCAAACCACCTACTGTAAAAAGAAAAACTAAAGCCTAAAACTCATAATATAGTGGGAGGTCATATAGTATTACCTCCGTGAACAGTTGCTAACCAGGGACTTCCCTGGTGACGCAGTGGTTAAGAATTCGTCTGCCAATGCAGGGGACACGGGTTCGAGCCCTTGTCTGGGAAGATTCCACATGCCGCGGAGCAAAAAGCCCGTGTGCCACAACTACTGAGCCTGCCCTCTAGAGCCCGCAAGCCACCACTACTGAAGCCCACGCGCCTAGAGGCCGTGCTCTGCAACAAGAGAAGCCACTGCAATGAAAGGGCCGCACACCGCAACGAAGAGTAGCTGCCGCTCACCGCAAACAGAGAAAGCCCATGCGCAGCAACCAAGACCCAACTCAGCCAAAAAAAAAAAAAAAAAAGAAAAGAAAAAGAAAAATTAAATAAAGAGTTGCTAATCAGCTAGATACTTTTACTCCTGTAGGGATAGAAGTAATTACGGTAGCTGATGCAAAGTGTGCTCCTGAGTCCACAGCTATCCCTATGGTAAACATATGATGGGCCCACAAGAGAACTCCTAAAAAACCAGTGGACATGACTCATACTATTCCCAGATAGCTGAAAGGCAATTTTTGTCCTAAATAGTATGTAATGATATGTGAGTTTATAACAAACCCTGTTAGGCCATGAATACAGACTTCAGGGTGAGCAAAGTATCAAAAGAGGTGTTGGTATAGGATTCGGTCTCCTCCTGCCGGGTCAAAGAAAGTAGTGTTTAGATTTCTATCTCTTAACAGCATGGCAATTCTGGCTGCTTGGACTGAGATTGGTAATTATAGTAATATGGCTATAGTTGTGGAAGATTAAACAAATAATGGTGTTTGGTTTTGGGATATGACTGCTGGTTTTGTATTAAAGACTATAGTAATAAAAGTAATAATACCAAGAATTGAGGAGACACCTGCTAAATGTAAGGAGAAAACAGTTAGGTCGACAGAGGCTCCTGCATGGGCCAGATTGCAGGCTAGAGCTGAATACACGGTCCCACTGGTACCAGAACCAGCTTCTACTATTGGTGATATGAGTAGGAGTAAGAATGATGGGGGAAGTAGGCAAAAGTTTATATGATTTATTGGGGGAAATGCTACTTCAGGTGTCCGAGTTATTAGTGGCCCAAGTCAGTTTTCAAAAGCCTGCAATCATAACGGGTACAGCTATAAAGAAAATTATTACAAGTGCAGGGACTGTTATGACAACCTTACAGATTTGGGCATCTCCAAGTAGCGGTCCAGGTCAGCATAGCTCAGCCTGGATTAATATAATTAAGGTGCTGCCTGCTACTCCAGCTCAAGCACCAAATAGTAAATATAAAATGCCGATATCTTTGTGATTTGTTGAAAATATACAGCAGTGTATGAACAGAGGTAAAATGACTGAGTTAGCATTAGACTGTAAATCTGAAGACAGAGATTGAGCCCTCTTTCTGGCAAACCCTGTGGTGAATCAACAAATTGAATTGTAACTTCAGAGAAGCAGCTTCAATTCTGCCAGTGATTATCCTGCCTTTTTTTTTTCTTTTTTTCTTTCTCAAATGAAGGAGAAGTAGACTGAAGCCAGTTGACTAGAGGATTTGCCTGTTAACTAAAGTTTCCTGGGGTTAAAACTCATCAATCTCGTAAAGATTTGGCTTCAATACAGTGTTTGCTTTACATTCAATTGATGTAGAATAAAGTCTTGCAATCCTTATTTTTAGGAATTAAGTCAATTTCACTTGTTTAGGGTTTTGAAAGCTCTTGGTCTGAACTAACCTAAATTCCTAGTCCAGCACCGATAGAATGGGTGTTGTGTGTAGTAACCGTGAGGGTATTATGATTGGTAACGATAGGAAGGTTATTTCTTTGTATGTTGAAATTGTTTTGTGTTTGTGTTGTTTAATGAAGGGAATATAGTTAGTGATGTGGAGTATGTTAGCTGCAAGTAGAAATATATGCTGAGGACTGCTATGGTGGCTATTAGTGTTGGTAGAATGATGTTGTCGTTTTTGTTATCTCTTGGATAATTATTCATTTGCGTAGAAAGCCTGATAGTGATGGGCGATGTCCTAATGATACTATAATGGTGAGGAAAATGATTGTGATGGGAGGTGTTTTATCTCATGTGTGTGATAATGATACTCTTGTAGTACATGATCTGGGCATAAATAAGAAGAAGATAGTGTTGTTATGATATAAATTAGTATGTTTAGGATTGTTATAATCTGAATATACATTATAATAGCTGTTATTCATCCTATATGGGCAATTGATGAGGAGGGTGTAATATTTTCCAGGTGAGTATGGCGAAGTCTGCCTCAGCCTCCAGCTATGATTTATAATATCACTATGATTAATAGTATATTTAGGTTGATGGATGGTGACATGTGGTATAAAACTGATAGGGGTGCAATTTTGTCATGTTGATAGCATCAGGTCTGCTGTTCATGGGATGCCTCGTGTGACTTCAGGCACTCAGAAGTGAAATGGGGAAAGTCCTACTTTTGTGACAAGGGCGATTGTCATGAGGGTGGATGCTCCTGGATTAAAGATTCTTGTTATTCACTGTGCTCTTTGACCAGAGTATATTAGATTAATGATAATAGCCATTATAAGTAGTATTGATGTGGTGGACTGTTTTAGGAAATATTTGTTGGATGCTTCTGTAGCTTATGGGTTCATGTTTTTTATTAGAATGGGGATACCATTAACCAGTGTGAGCTTGTTATACAATTATATTTCCTGAGAAAATGGTCAGTAGAATGATGGTAAAAACAATGAGAGTTTATTAGCACAGGAAGGATATACAAAAATATTTTGGGGGTATGGGCCTGTAGCTTACTTAGAGAACTTTACTATATAGCATGTGGTGTAATGTGGTAGGTAGCATGGAGAATGTAAAATTATTAGGAAGAATTCAATTCCAGGAATAAGAGCATTGAAACCTCTATGATTTACTCTATCAAAGTAACTCTTTTGTCAGACATATTTCTTAAATTTGTGGTGGGTTGCCTGGTATGATGACAAGTAGTGAAAACTCTCATATACATAGGGTTAATGTTAGTCGTAAAAAAACTTTTCATAAGAGATGTATGCGTTGATCATATCAAAATTGTAGGTAGGAGGCTCAAATTCATAGAAAGGAGATTGTTAGATGTGTTTTAATGATGACTTGGGCTGTATATAATTCTGGCACCTAGGGATTGTCGAATGCTCTTAAAAATAGATTGCTGTGGAAATGTTTATTATAGGGAAATTGACATATTCTCTAGGAGGGACGGGGTGAATGGGCCTGCTACATTTTCTACATTGAAGACATATACAGGTTTTGATGCTACTTCCGTTAAATCAAGTGGGGCTTCATTGGATTTCTGCTACTGCGGAGATAATCAAATTCTGGGTAGGGGTCAGGAGAAAATTAGTCATAGGTGTTCTTGTGTAATAATTACTGTTGAAAGTGTAAATGATCCATTTATCAGTAAGACTGAGAATAGAATAACTGCTACATTACTTCATAGGAGATGATTGTCTGTGCTATTGTTCCTAGAGCTCCAGTGAGTGTGTATTTTGAATGTGAAGTTCATCCAGATCTGAGGATGGAGTAAATGGCTAGGTGTGATATGGCTAATAGAAATAATATGCCTACATTTATATTAATTAGTGGATAAGATATGGGAAGAGGAATTCATGTTGTGAGAGCCATGGTTAAGGCTAGCATTGGGGTTAAGGCTAGCAAGAGAAGCCACCGCAATGAGAAGCCCGCGCACCGCAACAAAGAGTAGCCCCCGCTTGCTGCAACTAGAGAAAGCCTGCGCATAGCAATGAAGACCCAACGCAGCCAAAAACAAATTAATTAATTAATTAGTTAACTATTTTAAACAAAAGTACTATATCCTTCAGTACAGCTTCTCTGGGAAGAACACAGAGATGGCGTAAGAGAGTGAGAAAGACCAATATTTAGTGCACATCTCTCATGCAGGTGCTCTGCTGGCTCAGATAGATTTATCCCCACTTTACAAAGGAGGAAATAATCTCAGAGAGGTTTAGTAATTTTCCCAAAGCCAAACAGCTATGGAGTGGCAGAACCAAGATCTGAACCAAGTCTGTTACCTTCAAAGCCTAAGTCCTCATCACAACAAAACTCAATTAATATTTACATTTATCGAATTACATTGCAACCTGGGGAGTTCTTGGCACAATCCTGAAGAAGAGTGAGAAAGAAAGAAATAGCATTGTTCCTACAGTCAACCCACATTTTTGGAGCAGCTGCTAGATGCCTGGCCCTTTTTGGGCTTCAGCAGTGATCAAGACAGGAAGAGTCCTGCTTTCATGAACCACGTAGTGGGGAGAAGAGACGGGTGCAACTTGGGTGAGGGATTTCACCTTGCTGGACCTCTGTTTTGTCATCTGCAAAATGGGATGGGTGTTCCTCATTTTCTGGGATTGTCCAGCCCTCACATTCTCTGATTCCATAAGAAGCATTTGTTTTCCTGTTTCTTTAAAATTCATTCAGGCCGTGAGCTGTGATGAATGTGGTTAGCTGCTCCCCAAATCACTCTATTCCCACCCTTTTCCTGTGATCAGGTCTTTCCCGAAACATGACACAGTCAGTCAAGTCACAGAACCTAAGGGGCACCCAGCAGAAAAATTTCAACCCTTGCTTCCCAGGAGCTCTGCGGTCTACCTGCCAGGTAAACTTAACTCACCTGGCACAAGGTGGCCATCCCTGGTTTCACATCAACATGATCTCAGGCACAAACCTCCTTGTTTTTCCATTTTGTCTTTAAGTTACTTGTTGAAACAACTGCACAAATATGACACAGATAGAAAATCAGGCATCTTCTGCCCCCAGTGCCTACTAATAAATGATTTTCTGCCACTTTAATGATAAAGATAGAACATTTCCACATTCTGCTACCCTTATTATTTGTCATTTTTGTTGATATTTCTATTGACTACATCTTTCAATATTTTAACAATGGAACATTTATTTAGGGTGTTCCAGACCCAGCCTTTAGTGGTAAAGGTTTCGTTGTTATATTTCTATTATGTTTCCTTTAAAAATCATTATCCTATTTAAACGAATTAAGTCAATTCTATAGGCATTTATCTTATGATATTGATGAAATTGATACATAGAGGGCAGTAGTACAAGTTGATTGGACTTGAGAACCTCTATTAGCACAGTTAAGTATAAATATTATCTATATGTAAACCAAAGTACAGGCCGAGTGAGATTCTCTGACTTTTTTCCACTGTCTGCCCCTCAAGCCTGTGAGAAATGGAATAGTTCTTGCCCTATCAGTAAACAAAGGATGTCACAGTCTTCAGCACTTGCAGCCCTCCAATGTGAGCCGGCGGGCCCTGAGGCACTCAGGATATGCAAATACAGAATGCAGGCCCCAGAGAGCTGAGGTGCATATCAAAGGAAGGAATTCAGTGAGCCCAGGCAAAGAAAAGCGCCGCATTCCTCACCTTGGGAGAGCTGGTTTTCCTTAGTTAACAATCACCTTTTGATGTTCCCCATTACCTGCGTCAGTTCCCTGCCCTGTCCCCTCCCCCCGGTACTTTAGCTCAGGGAGGAAGGAGCGCAGAGGGACTCAGCTGAATAAGGGGCCTGCGCGCCTCGGGAGGAGTTTTCAGCCGCTTTCCCCGCAGTCGGGAAGAGGGGCGATGACGCTGCAGCCGGACCCTGCGCCTCCCTTGCCCCGTTTCCCCTCAGGACGCTCAGGCCGACCCCCTCCTCACGCCCACCAGGCCTCGCGAGCCAGGACGAGGGCAGGGGCGAGAGGACGGACCGAAGTTCCCTGGGACCAGACGCTGGAGGCCGCTCTTTCTGCACAGCTGCGGCGGGTGGCAGCGAACCCCTGCCCCTCAGAAGCTAGTCTTGTGCTGCCGACCGGGCACCGGACCAGGCGGAGGGTCGGCGCCCACTTACCCGGCCCGCCGTCCCCGCGACTGTCATGGCTTCGGCCGCCGGGGCACCTCCAGAGCCGGCAGCCTCAGTGAGGTTGCCCTCCCCTCGGGCTCCGGGGCAGTTCCGTGAAGGCGGAGGGAAGAGACCCCGCCTGAGCCAGGAGTTCCAGCTCTGAGGAAACGCGGGCTCTGTTCAGCGCGCAGTGGGTGGGACCGCTCTGCCCCGAGGCCTTCCGGGAGGGAGCGGGGCGGCGGGGGAGGGCGCCGCCAGGAGCGCAGGGCCCCGTCGGGGGTCCTGGAGGGGCGGCCCGGCCTGGGGGCCATGCCCATTGTGGCCGCAGCCCAGGCCTTTTTCCTGGAATCCTACCCAAAAAAATTAGAAAGATACACAGTCTATAGTAAATACTCACAAGTGATTGTTGCTGCTGTGCTCACTATTCTATTAAAGGTGTAAAATCCATAAAACACTTTAAGTTCAAAATTAAATATGAATTTTTACCTTTCTAATTATGTCTCTGATATTCACAGTTGTGGTTAATGAATCAGAGACTGTGGCATCACTAGTTAAAAATGAGCTTGTGAAAAAAATAGAACTCAGGCCCACCGGACCTACTGAATCACAATCTGCACTTTTACAATCTCCCCAGTGTACTCGTGTACCCATGAATAGTTGAAAGGTACATTTCTACCTCGACAGGTCTTTTCTCTATGAGAAATACACACATTTTATCCAGTTTGATATAAATAAAACACTCAAAAATGCATATGCCTGTGTTGAAACCATCATTTTATCATTTCTTTTTCAGACAAGTATAGTCTCTATACTGGTTTTGTGGCTCACATGCCATACTCTTTTCTTGTAGGTAGAAATAAGGTAGAGAAAGTCACTTTGTAAAAAAAGAAATTGTATATATATATATATATATATATATATATATATATGTATTAGTGGATAATTGAAGACACTCTTCTAAATTAAAACCTTCCTTAACTTGCTGTTTTCTTCTTGGGTCATATTATGAACTCTTCCCGTGGCCACATGGCATGTGTACGTTTAATTTCAGGGACTGCTGACATTCCAGGATGTGGCCATAGATTTTTATCAAGAGGAGTGAGAATGCCTGGACCAAGATCAATGGGAATTGTACAGGGATGTGATGTTAGAGAAGTATAGGAACCTGCTCTCCTTGGGTGAGGATACCTTCCTTCCAGAATTCCTTATCCAACCACAGGGTTTGGAGTCCTTCATTTGTAGAATATCTCGTGGAATCTTCTGCTTCCTACAATGGGGTTTCAGATTGCAACGTCTCAGGAAAGATTGGGAGTTTGTGGGTATAATTTTTCTTATTCTTTTAAAATTGCAGCCTCCCTTTTAATATACTTTGTAACTGCTTGGGATGTGTCTATATGAACTGTGTACTATATGCTTCTGTTATAGTCCTTACAATCTTTTATTGCCTTATTTTCTCTAACAATTTTCCATGGATTCTTTGGGCTTAAGGTATATTAACAGGGAGACTGCGAATCTGGGACTTCCCTGGTGATGCAGTGATTAAGAATTCGCCTGCAAATGCAGGGGACCCGGTTCGATCCCCGGTCCGGGAAGATCTCACGTGCCACGGAACAACTAAGCCATTGGGCCACAACTACTGAGTCTGCACGCCACAACTACTGAAGACGGTGTGTCTTGAGCCCATGCGCCATTTATTTTTTGGAGAATAAAACCACTTCTGAGTGATTAAAATTTAGGCCAGCTAGTCAAAATGCTTTATCACCTGTTCTTCTAAAACACTGGTCCATGGAACAAGTTTTACTAGGGATAACAGTGTAATTGTATTCTGGAGTTCATATGGGCAATATGGTTTATGACCTTGTTGCTGGATCACGACATTTCAACGGTATAACTGCTATTAATTGTCTGTTTGTTCAACGATTAAAGTCTCACGTGATCTGAGTTCAGACTGGAGTCATCCTGGTTGGTTTCTGTCTATTGCAGATTTCTTCCAGTATGAAAGGACAAGAGCAATACGGCTTCCTTTACAAAATGTCTTCAAACTAAATGATGATATAATCTGCATTCAATTAATTTATACATACCCTACTGTAGAACAGGGTTCGTTACGCTGGCAGAGCCCGGTAATTATGTAAAACTGAAACTTTTTCTGCACTGGTTCAAGTCCTCTTCCTAAGAATATGTTTATAATCAACATTCTTTCACAAATTACCCAATTTAATTCACCATAGCATTCCTCATATTAACTAAATGGAAAATCCTAGGCTATATACAAATCCAGAAAGGGCCAAAAATCGTCAGCCCCCATGGATGATTACAACCTATTGCTGAGGCGTTCAAATTACTTATTAAAGAACCACTATGTCCATCAACATCATCAATTTTTATATTATTGCCCCAATGCTAGCCTTAACCCTGGCTCTCACAACATGAATTCCTCTTCCCATATCTTATCCACTAATTAGTATAAATGTAGGCATATTATTTCTATTAGCCATATCACACCTAGCCATTTATTCCATCCTCAGATCTGGATGAACTTCACATTCAAAATACTCACTCACTGGAGCTCCAGGAACAATAGCACAGACGATCATCTCATATGAAGTAATGTAGCAGTTATTCTATTCTCAGTCTTACTGGTAAATGGATCATTTACACTTTCAACAGTAATTATTACACAAGAACACCTATGACTAATTTTCTCCTGACCCCTACCCAGAATTTGATTATCTCCGCAGTAGCAGAAATCCAGTGAAGCCCCACTTGATTTAACAGAAGTAGAATCAAAACCTGTACATGTCTTCAATGTAGAAAATGTAGCAGGCCCATTCACCCCGTCCTTCCTAGAGAATATGTCAATTTCCCTATAATAAACGTTTCCACAGCAATCTATTTTTAGGAGCATTCGACAATCCCTAGGTGCCAGAATTATAGATTCTTTCATCTTGTAAATATAGTTTTCTTTAAAAAATAATTTTTATAGTTTTACTACCTTTAAACAAAATGTACTCCATTGCTGTGGAATATTCCTTCATAGGAGCGTGCATGGTTCATTTCTGCATCCGTCTGTGATGGCCTTCAGGTTCCTTCAGGTTTGGCTCCTGTGGCTGCAAGTCCATGTCCGTGTGTCCTGGTGCAGGGCTGGTGGGTTTGTGTTCAACTGGGAGGAGCACTGTGGGTCTCTGTGCACGGACTTCGCTATCTGAGGCCCGATTGCTTCAGAAGTGGTTGCATCCCCCCGTTGCGTACCAGGCTTTCCATTGCTCCACATCCTGCTGATGTTTGATACTATGTCTTTCATGTCTGCCATTCTGGTAGGTGTATGCACAGTATTTTGCTTATGGCTTTAATCCCTCTGTTGTTAGTGAAGTTGTGCATCTTGTGGTATTCATGGACTATTTCCTGTTGTTTTTTGAAAAGTTTTAAAAATTGTGGTCTGGTACACATAACATAAAATGTACTATCTTAAGCATTTTTAAGTGCACATTTCAGGGTCAGGAAGTAATTCACACTGTTGTGCAAACCTGACCACCATCATCCTCCAGAACTTTTTCATCTTGCAAAATTGAAACAGTCCCCATTAAACACTCACTCCCCATTGTCCCTCCCTCAGCCTCTGGCCCTCAACATCCTACTTTATGTCTCTATATTTCCGACTGCTCTAGGGACCTTGTATGAGTGGATCAAGCACTGTTTGTTTTTTTGTGTCTAGCTTACATCACTGAGCATAATGCCCTCAAGGTTCATCCCTGCTGCATCCTGTGTCAGAATTGACTTGCTTTTTAGGCTGAATAGCCTTTCCTTGTATTGATGGACCGTGTTTTTCTTCTCCATTCATCCATTAGTGGACACATGTAATATCTACATTCATTTCTACTGTCATAATATTTGTGGAATAAAATCAGAAAGTCCTATGAATCAAAAGTCATTTGCCATTAACTTTTTTCTTAAACTTTTTGTTGTGGAAAACATCAAGGCTAAGAAAAGGGAAAAATACATGTCAGCTTCACTTGTGTTCAGGAATTAAT